>NC_092341.1:314166428-314768571 GCF_046630445.1 Rutidosis leptorrhynchoides | reverse complement strand
TTGTTTTTGCATTAAATATGTGGAGACATTATCTATAAGGGGTCAAGTTTATCGTATACATCGACCACAAAAGTCTCCAACATATTTTAAATCAAAAGCAATTAAACATGAGGCAGCGTAGATGGATTGAGCTACTAAATGATTATGATTGTAAAATCCGTTACCACTCGGGAAAAGCGAATGTGGTAGCCGATGCCTTGAGTCGAAAGAAAAGAGAACCTATTCGAGTAAATGCTATGAACATGATTATTTATACTAATCTTACTACTCGAATAAAAGAGGCACAACAGTAGGTTTTGAAGGAAGGAATTTTTAGAAGGGAAATACCCAGAGGATTAGAAAAATAGCTTAATATTCGGGAAGATGGAACCAGGTATTTAGCTGAAAGAATTTGGGTAGCAAAGAATGGAGATTTGAGGAAAGTGGTACTAGATGAAGCACATAAAACCAGATATTCAATACATCCCGGAGCGGGAAAAATGTACCAAGACCTCAAGAGAAACTTTTGGTGGCCAGAAATGAAGGCCGATATAGCCACATATGTAGGAGCATGTTTGACTTGTTCTAAAGTCAAAACTGAACATCAGAAACCATCGGGCCTAGTCCAACAACCTGAAATCCCAGAATGGAAATGGGAAAACATTACCATGGATTTCATTGCTAAGTTACCGAGAACCGCAGGTGGTTATGATATAATTTGGTTAATAGTCGATCGTCTTACTAAGTCAGCACACTTTCTGCCAATAAAAGAAGAGGATGGTATAGAGAAATTAGCATAATTATACCTGAAAGAAGTTGTTTCTAGACATGGTATACCAATCTCTATTATCTCTGATCGTGATAGCAGATTTACTTCCAGATTCTGGCAGGCATTACACGAAGCGTTGGGAACTCGTCTAGATTTAAGTACTGCCTATCATCCACAAACTGATGGGCAGAGTGAAAGGACGATTTAGACACTCGAAGACATGCTACGAGCATGTGTTATTGATTTTGGAAGCAGTTGGGATCGACATCTACCGTTAGCTGAGTTTTCCTACAACAACATATATCATTCTAGTATTGAGGTGGCACCATTCGAGGCACTTTATGGTAGGAAGTGCAGGTATCCAATTTGGTGGAGTGATGTGGGAGATAAACAGATTACAGGTCCAGAAATTATCCAAGAAACCACTGATAAAATCATTCAGATTCAACAACGATTGAAAATAGCCCGGAGTCGACAAAAGAGCTATGCGGATATTAGAAGAAAACCTTTAAAGTTTGAGGAAGGTGATATGGTTATGCTTAAGGTATCACCTTGGAAAGGTGTTATTCGTTTTGGAAAGCGGGGGAAATTGAGCCCAAGATACATTGGGCCATTCAAGATTGAAAAACGCATTGGGCCGGTGGCCTATCGACTTGAGCTACCTCCACAATTAGAAAAGATTCACAACACCTTTCATGTTTCAAACCTGAAGAAATGTCTAGCTACCGAAGATCTCATTATTCCTTTAGACGAGATTAAAATTGACAAGAAACTAAATTTTGTCGAAGAACCCGTCAAAATTATGGATCGTGAGGTCAAATGACTCAAACAAAGTAAGATACCAATCGTTAAGGTTCGATGGAATGCTCGTAGAGGACCTGAATTTACTTGGGAACGAGAAGACCAAATGAAGCTGAAGTACCCACATTCGTTTCAAGAATTCCAAGTCATCAAGGGTATCTTTGAACTCAAGATATTCTCCTTATTTCTCCAGAAACTTTATTCATTTGATTTGAGGTAGTAACCTTATTCATAATCTTATTCAATTCGTATTCATATAGCTATCTTATTTTGAGTTATAACTAATAACAACAAGAACGTAGTTTAGATTATTTCTAAACTTGTTTGCAAATAAACTTAATCCTTCTAACTTGAATTTTAAAATACTTCAACACATGTATTATGACTATATGTCAAGCTAACATAAGGATATAAAACTTGTAAACACGAAGAACACCTTAAAATCGAATATATGCCGTCTTAGTCGAACGGGGGCTGTTTTGGGTTTAATTTTAAAAACCTATCTTAAACTTTGAATTAAAAGATTTTCTTTGGTGAAAAATCTTATTTTATGTGGATATGAAATATATCCAAAATTCATGGTTAAACTCTAAGTGGAAGTATATTTTTCAAAAGGGTCATCAAGATGTCGTTCTTACGACGGATATGACTATCTTCTCTTATTTGACACCTAAGCTGTATTTCTGACTATAAACCTATAATTTTTCTATTAAGATTAATAATGTTGAGTTCGATACAAAACCATGGCAACTCGAATCACTCAAAACGGATTTGTAACGAAGAAATTATGGGTAAAACAAAATTGGATATTTTTCTTATTTTTTAGCTACGGACATGATTCATAAAAATGGATGCTAACCTTATCCTAGCTAACTTACCCTGTATCCTACATGTATTTATACATGTCTTGTTCCCGAACTTATGGAAATACAATTTATAATAGTCGTGATTAAGTTCTACGACAATATATTATTGTCTTAATAAAGATCGTAAGGCACCATATATATATGACTTGATCACCGTGGATCCGTATACAGTGTTTTGACATATTATTTTGATTTCTTCTATATATATTATTGGAACGAACTATAAGACACCATTGGCAGTAAGTTCGAGTTAGCTGTGGGTCGAAGTGGATTCCAAAATATTATATACTTTGAGTTGTGATCGAGCCTGCGACATGTATACAATGGGTCGCTGATTGCTTCAGACAATATACATATTATGTGTTTTATTATATCAAGACAATATATTATAGTGTTAGTGAATTCTAACACAATATACGCATTTATATTTATATATATATTTATACTGTTGGACTATTGGACTACGAACGTTGTACTACTAACAATGGACAATTAAAATTATCACAAGTATCATAAGTATGGAATATTAATTATATATATATATATATATATATATATATATATATATATATATATATATATATATATCTTGACACAAGAATATTATTATTAGGTTCGTGAATTTGTCAAAGGCCAAGTCTTACCACCATCTATTTGGAAATCATCACAAATGAGTTATAGTCCCATTTTTACTATCTAAATTATTTTGGGATGAGAATGCATGCAAAATTTATAAATGTTTTACAAAATAAGCACAAGTTCATGGAACTACATTCTACGATTGATTTGTTATACCGGATATCTGTACTTATTATTATTATGCTTGGTAACCTAAGAATTGGTGAAAAACACTAATTGACGCGAATCCTAAAGGTAGATCTACGGGCACCAACCACCCCCATTTTCGAATTGTGGAAATGCTTTAGTACTTCGAAGGGTCCTTGTCATACATTTGAATAGTGGAATGTATGATGCCAGACATCTTAAGCGCTCTATGTTAAGGTCGGTTACCAGGCGACTCATCATATGAATGATTTTTGCAGTTGTAATGATCATGCGCATTTAATTATATGAAATCTTGTGGCTTATTAAATATTATGATTATTATATAGAAATTAAACCTATGACTCACCAACATTTTTGCTCACGTTTTAAGCATGTTTGTTCTTAGGTGAATATTAAAAACGCTTCCATTGTCGTATGCCAACCCAAGGTCAAGATTTGGAGTCTGCATAATTGTTTATATTGTTTAAACTTGCATTCGGAGTATTTGTTGTAATATATTTGATCATATTGTAATGGGTTGCGTAAAAACTTATTTATTTGAGGAGATTGTCTTTGATAGACAATCTAAATTATGTCATTAAAACCGTTATTCAATAATAAAGGTTATGGTTGTTTTTTTTTAAACGAATGCAAGATTTGAAAAACGTCTCATATAGAGGTCAAAACCTCGCAAAGAAACCAATTAATATGAAACGTTTATAATTAATATGAATGGGGCATTTCACCCATAATCAGCTCTTAGCAGCCTATGTGAGTCACCTAACCATGTGGGAACCATCATTTAACATCTAGCACGACTTATGCGCAAGGAAACAAAAACAAGAACTCCTTTTAACTCCACTCACCTTCACCACTCACCACCTACTCCATTTCACTTTCAAATATCTTCCCAATTCTCTCTCAAAACACACACACTCTTCCATAAACGTCTAAGTTACTATTTTTCCAGCAAAAATCATCAAATACAAACTTTGGTTATTACCTATAATCATCATAAAAACAATTACTCAAGAACACATCAAGAACACTTCCAAGTTTACAAGTTTACTTCCAAGTTTCCTAATCCATTCCAAGCAATCATCTAAGATCAAGAAACATTTGTTATTTACAGTAGGTTATCTTTCTAAATTAAGGTAATATTCATATTCAAGCTTTGATTCAATTTCTATAACTATAACTATCTTAATTCGAGTAATAATCTTACTTGAACTTGTTTTTGTGTCATGATTCTATTTCAAGAACTTTCAAGCCATCAAAGATCCTTTGAAGCTCAAGTTATTTTTTCATCATTTCCAGTAGGTTTACCTACTAAAATTGAGGTAGTAATGATGTTCATAACATCATTCGATTCATATATGTATAACTATCTTATTCGAAGATTTGAACATGTAATCACTAGAACATAGTTTAGTTAATTATAAACTTGTTCGCAAACAAAAGTTAATCCTTCTAACTTGACTCTTAAAATCAACTAAACACATGTTCTATATCTATATGATATACTAACTTAATGATTTAAAACCTGAAAAACACGAAAAACACCGTAAAACTGGATATACGCCGTCGTAGTAACACCGCGGGCTGTTTTGGGTTAGTTAATTAAAAACTATGATAAACTTTGATTTAAAATTTGTTCTTCTGGGCAAATGATTTTTCTTATGAACATGAAACTATATCCAAAAATCATGTTTAAACTCAAAGTGGAAGTATGTTTTCCAAAATGGTCATCTAGACGTCGTTCTTTCGACTGAAATGACTACCTTTACAAAAATGACTTGTAACCTATATTTTTGACTATAAACTTATACTTTTTCTGTTTAGATTCATAAACTTAAGTTCAATATGAAACCATATCAACTTGAATAACTCAAAACGGATTTAAAACGAAGAAGTTATGGGTAAAACAAGATTGGATAATTTTTCTTGTAATCATATCATAGCTAACTCATATTGTATTATACATGTATTCTAATATATTATGTAATCTTGGGATACCATAGACACGAATATAATGTTTTGACATATCATATCGACCCATCTATATATATATATTTCGGAACAACCATAAACACTCTATATGCAGTAATGTTGGAGTTAGCTATACAGGGTTGAGGTTGATTCCAAAATATTATATATACTTTGAGTTGTGATCTAGCCTGAGGCTTGTATACACGAGGTCGTGGATTGATTCGAGATAATATATATTTCTTTATTTTCTGTACATCTAACTGTGGACAACTAGTTGTAGGTTACTAACGAGGACAGCTGACTTAATAAACTTAAAACAGCAAAACGTATTAAAAATGTTGTAAAATATATTTTGAACATACTTTGATATATATGTACATATTTTTTATAGGTTCGTGAATCAACCAGTAGCCAAGTCTTACTTCCCGACGAAGTAAAAATCTGTGAAAGTGAGTTATAGTCCCACTTTTAAAATCTAATATTTTGGGATGAGAATACATGCAGTTTTATAAATCTTTTACAAAATAGACACAAGTAAATAAAACTACATTCTATGGCTGGATTATTAAACTGAATATGCCCATTTTTAGTCTGGTAATCTAAGAATTAGGGAACAGACACCCTAATTAACGTGAATCCTAAAGATAGATCTATTGGGTCCAACGAGCCCCATCCAAAGTACCGAATGCTTTAGTACTTCGAATTCATCATGTCCGAAGGGAGTCCCGAAATGATAGGGGATATTCTATATGCATCTTGTTAAGGTCGGTTACCAGGTGTTCACCATATGAATGATTTTTATCTCTATGTATGGGATGTATAATGAAATATGAAATCTTGTGGTCTATTATTGCGATTTGATAAATATATAGGTTAAACCTATAACTCACCAATATTTTTGTTGATGTTTAAAGCATGTTTATTCTCAGGTGATTATTAAGAGCTTCCGCTGCTGCATGCTAAAATATGGACAAGATTTGGTGTCAGTATGTTTGTATAATATTGTTTAAAACTGCATTCGAGATTTACTTTGTTGTAACATATTAATATTGTAAACCAATATGTATTGGTAGTGTGTAAGTGTGATATTTTTAGATTATCATTTCTGGATAATCTAGGTGGTGTCCTTTTAACCTTGTTGATAAAATTAAGGTTATGGTTTGTTTTAAAAAAAAATGCAGTCTTGGAAAAATGTCTCATATAGAGGTCAAAACCTCGCAACGAAATCAATTAATATGGAACGTTTATAATCAATATGAACGGGACATTTCAGTTGGTATCCGAGCGTTGGTCTTAGAGAACCAGAATTTTTGCATTAGTGTGTCTTACCGAGTTTGTTAGGATGCATTAGTGAGTCTGGACTTCGACCGTGTTTTTCTTCAAAAACGATTGCTTAACATTTTTTTGTTGGAAACTGTATATTATTAACATGTAAATATTATGTGATACATTAATCTCTTAACGTGTTTGATATTGTGTGATAGATGTCTACCTCTAGTACAAATCCCATCGACTCACCTAATAATAATGAAGAGTCGAATATACTTTGGGAAGATTCACAAATTCCCAAAGAGGAACCGGAAGAGGAGGAACCGAAAGAAGAGGAACCGGAAGAGGAGGAACCGGATGAAGAAGATGTTCTGGAGGAAGAAATATTGATACCTACAGTAAATCGATTAAATAAAAGAAAATCCTCAACCAACGGACCAAAGTTAAAAATGGTCAATGGTGTTTCCGCCAAGGAAGCAAAATATTGGGAAGATTACCAATTTTTCAATGAATCGGATCCCGATGAGGATTCCGATGATGTTATAGAAATTACCTTGACCCAATTTAATAAAGCAAAAGAAAATAATAAGGGAAAAGTTATAAAAATAGAGAAACCTGATTCCAACCCCGATGAACTTTATATATATCAACAACGTCCGTATTTCCTAAAATGTAACAATAACCCGGGAACCTCTAAACCACCAGGTTTTTCTAAACCATTGTGGAAAATGACGGCTCGTATTAGAGGAACACCATATATCCCTAGAAAATTAGGAAAACGAACCAAGTCCGAAGAAGATGAAACCATTGATTCGGATTAGAGGGTTGTAATCATGTTGTGTATTATATGTATTGTAGTGAGCTTGTACTTTTATGTTCTATGTAAAAATTGCTTGTATTGTTTGTTAATTATCTTTTATGAATCTAATCCTTGTATATTTTACAGTATAAAAACAAAATGGACGTTAAGGGTAGAGAATCGAATATTTAGAAGACCTACCAGAGGATATGATTGAGGAAATCTTGTCTAGATCGGTCAGAATTCATCAGCACATTTAGTTATGGCGAAATTAACTTGTCAAACATTTGAAAGACTTTCCAGAAATGCCTTAGTTTATAAAAGGCTTTCCTTTGATAGGTGGGGTATATCACATTGGGGAGACCGTAAGTTACGCCGTGTTTTCTTTAAAGCGTTAAATGCAGGGAACCCAAATGTAATTTTACGCTACGGGTTAAGAACCTATTTTGACTCAACATATCCTAACATAGGATTTCGTGAGTTAGAAATAGCTTCTAACATGCAACATAAAGAAGCATGTTATACTTACGGGTTAGTGATGTTCGCTTCTTACCAAAGTTAGAAAAAGAATATCGGATTACAACTTTTAAATAAAACCTTCCCACAAGTGACGGATTCAGTAGTTGGGGTGAGAAACAAGGTTTTTAGATTATTACGGGGCTGTTGGACATTACGAAACCCTCGTCCTTTTGACGACATTACAACATGCTACCTAGCTAATGGTCATAACGGTTACTTTCTACAAGACCAAGGATGGGAAGTCGTCTTAGTAAAACCAGAATGCATGACTTGTTTCTGGACTTATGAATTACGTGTCTTTATTTCTTTTGCTGAACAACTTGCGTATTAACTAGAATTGCCTTTATAGCTGCCGAGTAGCAATGTTATTATGTGCTATATTTCATCCTATATGTATAATAGCATTATTGTAAGTTTGTAAAATATTGTATAAGTTTGAACGCGAAGTATTATTGTAATAAGTTTTTCATATAGAATCGTAGTAATTGAATTGTATAATAGCTGCTAAGTATGAACTTAACGGGTAGGTACTGATGGAATACCACAAGTAAACAAAATCATAAAACCCATTTTATGTGTCAAATATTTCGGCCATAAACATGACCTAGCGGAAGCATTTTTAACTTTTGTTTAGTGTGTGTTTTAACCATTTAAAAGTATTCCATTTTAGATCTAGTCTTGTAAAATATACTCAAAAGTAAATAGAGCTAGTTTAAGGTTTATACCTCTCCAAGTTAGGAGGAATAAGAACAAGATGAAGATGATGATGTAGATGAAGAAAGCTTCTCACTTGAAGCCTCAAATCTTTGATACCCACAAGCAACTAACAACACCAAGTAGTTAGGATTTTAGACACAAGTGTATGCTTGAAAAACCAAACTAGAACACCCTTTCTTGGCTTCAAAAGTGGCGGCCAAAGGAGGTGGTGAGGAGAGTTTTAGGTTTTTCCAAAAGTGTAAGTAATGTGTGTGTTTAGATGTGTAAGATGCATGCACCAAATGGATATCTTTTTAATCAAAATTAAAAGCAAGAGATGGAGTGTCTTGGACTCCTAAATGCAGCCCCATTCCCACTTTAATTTGAATTTTATTTGATTTTCTTTTCCATTTAAATTCTATGCTAATTAATTTAAATTAGCAAAAGTTACACATGCATAATACTTACACTATATTATTTATAAACCCATTATAATAATAATGTAAGTATTATTATTACTTGTACATCATTAAACTTATAAGCCATTTATAAGTTACCTAAGTGCTCCTTGCACTTATTCTTAATTTTATAACCATATTATAAAATCATCACACACATATAAGTTTAATCATAAAACTTACATTTATAATTATCCAAATAATTATTTCATGCATATTAATTTTAGAAAACCAATTTCTAAAGTCTAAGTGTCTAGTATTTATTTTAAAGATCCATTCATTAAAATAAACACTCTTAAGGTGTTGTCGACTTGTTATTGGGTATGACCCGACTTGGATCATAACATATTGGCCACATTAATTAATATGTCTCTCGGGCATATGAAATACCTTCAATCTCCCACTTGCACGAGAAACATAAGAAATTAATGCAAGTGATGGATACCACCTAACGACCGTCCATCACCCCCAATGTGTTATGACTTAGTGCCATTCAATAACATCATCCCCTACGAGTTCCCATCTCGAATATGATTAGGTGAATCTTCAATACATCCTTTTGTCCTAGATGTCATGTTAAATCCAAGAGACATAGAGTGATCACTCTCTTATAGATTTAACTTTATCAGGCCTTAGACATCTGACTCTCAACGAATAAGAGGGACAAATTCCATCTTGATTACATACGTCCTAGACACTACACCTTGTACCATACCTGAAGCCCCCTTATGAGCCACCTTCTCAGGATAGCAAAGAAAGGAATCAAAGCATGACATTCGGTGAATATCCGAACCCAATATGTATCTCAGGTCAGAGGATACAATGATATTCTCCTTTACTCAAGATTACGTGTGATCAACCACAAAGGCTCCATACAGTAAATCTTGAGAGCGGGTCTCCCAATATTTGTTTCCCACAAATATCTATGAACTTTGGCAGCTACCTAGCCCCACATTCAATCCTGTGAATGTATACCAATCCTAGTTCATAATAGTTTAAACCTCATACTTGTTCCCACAAATATGATCAACTACGGGATTTAGAATAAATATTTATTCATGGATTAAATATGCTAAATAGGAACATAACTCAAAATTGAAATAATACCATAATTATATTAATGAGCTTGAACTAATTCGTTCCGTTACAATACATAAAATAGATCATTTCCAATCACTAGAATATCGAAGCCCTAATGCACAAACATGTCCCTCATGTTTTGGCCCATGTAAGAGCTTCGTGAGTGGGTCCGCAACATTTTGATCTGTGTGAACTTTGTGAATACATATCTTTCCCTTTTCAACTTCATCTCTGATGTAGTTGAATCTCCGCTCAATGTGACGAGTCTTTTGATGAGCACGAGGTTCCTTAATTTGAGCAATCGCTCCCTCGTTGTCACAAAAGATCTCAAGAGGGTCCTGAATGGAAGGGACCACTCCTAAGTCGTCTATAAATTTCTTCATCCATGCAGCTTCCTGAGCTGCCAATGAGGCGGCAATGTACTCCGACTCTGTAGTGGATAATGCAACAACATCTTGTTTCGAACTCTTCCAAGAAACTGCACCTCCATTTAACATGAACACATAACCGGATTGCGATCGAGAGTCATCTCGATCAGTTTGGAAACTCGCGTCCACGTAACCTTTTACAACGAGTTCCTCCTCACCAGACCCATATATTAGAAACATATCCTTAGTCCTTCTAAGGTATTTCAATATACATTTAACCGCAGTCCAATGACTATTTCCTGGGTTATTCTGGTATCTACTTGTCAAGCTTAGAGCGCATGACACATCCGGTCTAGTACATATCATCGCATACATGATAGACCCAATAGCAGATGCGTATGGGACCTTTTTCATTCTCTCTTGTTCATCTTTCATGGTAGGACACTGAGATGAACTGAGAACGGTTCCTCTTTGAATAGGTACCAAACCTTTCTTAGAGTTTTCCATCTTGAACCTTTTCAAGACCTTATCAATGTATGTACTTTGACTTAAGCCTATCAATCTCTTGGATCTATTCCTATAGATTCCAATCCCCAATATATATTGTGCTTCTCCAAGATCCTTAATGGAGAAGCAACTCTTTAACCAAGTTTTGACTTCTTGCATTGTGGTTAAATCATTCCCAAATAATAATATATCATCCACATATAGCACAAGGAACATTATGGAGCTCCCACTAGCCTTCTTGTATACACAAGCTTCATCACCATTTTTAATGAAGCCAAATTTCTTTGCCTCTTCATTAAAACGATGATTCCACATTCTAGATGCTTGTTTCAATCCGTAGATCGATTTCCTTAACTTGCATACCTTTTTAGGATTTTTCGGATCGACAAAACCTTCTGGCTGTACCATATAGACATCTTCCTCAAGATACCCATTTAGGAAAGCGGTTTTGACATCCATTTGCCAAATTTCGTAATCATAATGAGCAGCGATGGCAAATAATATCCTAATAGACTTTAGCATGGCCACAGGCGAGAAGGTTTCATCATAGTCAACCCCTTGAGTTTGAGTGAAACCCTTTGCTACAAGTCTAGCTTTGTATGTATCCAAGTTTCCATGTATGTCGGTTTTCATTTTGAAAATCCACTTGCAATCAACTAGCTTAGAGCTAGGAGGTTGCTCAACAAGTTCCCAAACTTGGTTTTCATACATGGATTGCATCTCGGCGTTCATGGCTTCCTGCCATTTATCTTTATCTATCCTTGATAAAACATCTTTGTAGTTTGTCGGTTCATCCAAATCAACCGTATAGCAACCATCCACGAGAAACCCATATCTCTCGGGAGGATTACTAATCCTACTAGATCTTCGAACGTCTTGTGTACCTTGATCATCCACTTGATCATTTTCAACATCCTCATGTTGAGTGCTAGTGTCAACCAATTGTGTATCATCGGCTTGATCTTGTACCTCTACAAGATCTATTTTCCTTTCACCATCACCTTCCATAAGGAACTTGGTTTCAAGGAATTCCGCTTTCCGAGCTACAAATACCGTTTGCTCGGATGGATCATAGAAGTAATATCCCATGTCATCTTTGGGATATCCTATGAAGATACACTTTGTGGATCGAGCATGTAGCTTATTTGCTACATAACGCTTAGGATAAGCTTCACATCCCCATACTTTCAAGTATGAAAGAGAGGGAGGTTTTCCAAACCACATCTCATGAGGAGTTCGTTCCACTTTCTTGGTTGGGGCCATATTTAAAATACGAGCCGCGGAGCTTAGACAATAACCCCAAAATGATAGAGGCAACGAGCTTCTTGCCATCATAGATCGAACCATATCCATTAGGGTTCGGTTCCTCCTTTCGGAAACTCCATTAAGTTGGGGTGTTCCGGGTGGAGTAAGTTGTGAGATAATCCCACAACTCCTAAGATGATCTTGGAAGGCATCGCTTAGGTATTCACCTCCTCTATCGGTACGTAGTACCTTAATTGTCTTATTGAGTTGATTTTGTACTTCGTTTTGATATTCTTTGAATGCTTCAAACGTTTCGTCCTTGTGTCTTAATAAGTAGACATATCCGAAACGACTAAAGTCATCAATGAAAGTAACAAAGTATCTTTCACCTTTCCTAGTCATGGGTTTAAAGGGTCCACATACATCCGAATGTATTAATCCCAATAAATCTTTAGCCCTTTCATAGGTCCCTTTGAAAGGTGTTTTAGTCATCTTGCCTTGTAAACAAGATTCACATACTTCAAACGAATCCATTTCATTTGATTTCAAAAGTCCATTCTTTTGAAGTGTATGTATTCGGTTCTTGTTTATGTGACCAAGGCGACAATGCCATAAGTAGGAATCACTCAAATCCCTTTTGAGTTTCTTGGTGCTTGTATGGTACATTGAGCTACTAGATGATGTGTCATCATGAACCAATTCATAAATTCCATTTGAAGGCGAAGCCTTGAAATAGAATACATTATCTTTAGAAACATGAATATCATCATCAATAAAATTAACAACGTAACCACATTGTTTTAAGCGAGAAATAGAAATAATGTTTCGACATAAATCCGGTGCATACAAAACATTTTCTAAAATAAGCTCCAATCCACTTGGAAGCTTCAAAACAAATTCTCCTTGAGCTTTAACATGCACCTTTGCACCATTGCCCATATAGAGACTTGATGTTCCCGCTTTATGATCACTTCTTTTGAACCCCTGCAAAGAATTGCAAATATGAGTTCCACATCCCGTGTCTAATACCCATGTATTAGAAGAAGTAATACTAAGCTCTATATATACCATATATATATTACCTGAGGTTTGCCCTGCATCCCTCTTGTCCTTCAACTCTTTAAGATAGACCGGACAGTTTCGTTTCCAATGACCCATCTCACCGCAACCGAAACATGGGTCTTCCTTGGGGTTTGCCTTCTCGGCTACCTTTTGCTTCTTGGCCTTGTTGATGGTTGGGGTAACCATCTTCCCCTTCCCTTTGCCTTGATGGACGGGTCCTTTTCTCTTAGCCACCTTTGGCTTAGAGGTGTTACCTTTAGACCCACCTTGATCGATTGCTAACACGGGTAAAGCCCTTTTACCCATGCTTGTTTCCGCCGTCCTAAGCATACCATGAAGCTCACCTATGCTCTTATCCATCCCATTCATGTTGTAATTAATTACAAATTGATCAAACCTCTTTGATAGGGAGTTAAGGATAAGATCGGTGGCTAACTCATTAGATATGTTAAGGTTGAGACGGTTTGCACGATCGATAAGGCTTTTCATCTTAAGTACATAAGATGAAACCGATTGGGATTCGTCCATACGACAAGCATGAAGCGCCCGAACCGTTTCGAAACGCTCAACACGTGCTTGTTGGAGAAACATCTCCTTCAATTGTGTTATCATGTCGTAAGCGCTATGATGCTCGAAATCCTTTTGGAGTTCGGGTATCATAGTCCCAAGCATTAAGCATGAGACTTGAAGGGAGTCGTGGCAATACTTATCGTAAGAGGCCATTGCCTCCACATCACTCTCATCCGGTTGGTCGGGAATGGGGTCCTCAAGCACATACATTTTATCCTCTTGTTTGAGGACAATCCGAAGATTGCGGAACCAATCCATAAAATTTGTATGGTTGAGTTTGTCTTTCTCGAGGAGAGACCGTAACGATAGGTTGTTAAAGTTAAGTGGTGCGTTGTTCATGTTGTTGTTGTTATTAGCGGCCATCTACAAAATTCAACAAAGTTCTTTTAAGTATTGATTTCAAATTTAATAAACAATACCCTTTTAATATCAATTGTTTAATTAAATCTTAGAATCCAACGGTAAATCAAATTTTGGTTAGGTGACCTTTATCCCATCATTTGATTTAGCTAGGTAGTCATTTACATGACAATTGCAATCCTTTTGCAACTTCTAAGTTATGGGATCATGCAATCCTTTTGCATGGCATATTAATCCCATCAACGCCTATTTGTTCCTCATGCTTCGGTGACCCTAAGTTCATGATTCCCAAATCAAGTCGTCCTATTTGTGCAAACATGTAAGATTAACATACAAGTGGTTAGGTGACCTTTATCCCACAAGCATGTGAATCTTACCTTAATTACATTAGTTTGCTCATGACGGTTAGGTGACCTTTATCCCATCATGAGTTCACTACTATGTTCAAGTGTTCCACAATTAGGATGGCGTTTAACTTGTTTTGCCATGTTTAGTTAAGGGATTTTAAGTTTTCCTAAATTCTAGTTTAAGAAAACAAAGTGCTATACACCAACATGCATTTGGTGTGTAGTATATTTTGAAAAACTAATTTTCATGTCCTTTTAGTAAAACCAATTACTACCTTTTAAAATAAACCATTTTATTTAGTCCTAATAACCAATTATTAGTGTCTTATGTTATGTTTTATTATAACCATTTATAATGTATTTTGCAAGTTGTAAACATGTGAAATATTTGTAGCAATCCAAACAAACAAACATAATCATACAAGCATGCAAACACACAAGTCCACAATCAAGCCAATTTGGTAGACATTTGTTTAGCCAAAACAAATGTCACCTTCTAAGGGTTAACAAAACAAGCAAGAGATTTTATACAAAATCTCCCACTTAATCTTGTAATCTTCAAAGTTCCATCTTGTAATCTTCATCTTGAATCTTCATTTTCTCTTTACAAAATTATATCCTAATACAATCTTTCTAGAAAATGAAATACAACCTATTCTATTATTACAAACCAAATAGAATAAATTACATCAAACTTACAAGAAATAATACAACTTATTACATACCAAAATGAATAAATTTATTACAAACCATAAGAATGAATATTACAACCACAACATTCAACAAAACAACCACAAGGTCTAGGCTTGATTGTGAACCATAACATACAACAAATTTTGACCAAAACAAGTTCCAAACCCCTTTTGGAACCACCTATATTTCGGCCAAAATAACCAAACCCACCAAAACTCATTATTTTTACTTTCTACTTTCATGCATGTTGGTAGATTGTAAGATAAATGAGTTTACTAGCCAAAAACAAGAAGCATATTAACAAGACTTTGGCTCTAGATACCATTGATGGAATACCACAAGTAAACAAAATCATAAAACCCATTTTATGTGTCAAATATTTCGGCCATAAACATGACCTAGCGGAAGCATTTTTAACTTTTGTTTAGTGTGTGTTTTAACCATTTAAAAGTATTCCATTTTAGATCTAGTCTTGTAAAATATACTCAAAAGTAAATAGAGCTAGTTTAAGGTTTATACCTCTCCAAGTTAGGAGGAATAAGAACAAGATGAAGATGATGATGTAGATGAAGAAAGCTTCTCACTTGAAGCCTCAAATCTTTGATACCCACAAGCAACTAACAACACCAAGTAGTTAGGATTTTAGACACAAGTGTATGCTTGAAAAACCAAACTAGAACACCCTTTCTTGGCTTCAAAAGTGGCGGCCAAAGGAGGTGGTGAGGAGAGTTTTAGGTTTTTCCAAAAGTGTAAGTAATGTGTGTGTTTAGATGTGTAAGATGCATGCACCAAATGGATATCTTTTTAATCAAAATTAAAAGCAAGAGATGGAGTGTCTTGGACTCCTAAATGCAGCCCCATTCCCACTTTAATTTGAATTTTATTTGATTTTCTTTTCCATTTAAATTCTATGCTAATTAATTTAAATTAGCAAAAGTTACACATGCATAATACTTACACTATATTATTTATAAACCCATTATAATAATAATGTAAGTATTATTATTACTTGTACATCATTAAACTTATAAGCCATTTATAAGTTACCTAAGTGCTCCTTGCACTTATTCTTAATTTTATAACCATATTATAAAATCATCACACACATATAAGTTTAATCATAAAACTTACATTTATAATTATCCAAATAATTATTTCATGCATATTAATTTTAGAAAACCAATTTCTAAAGTCTAAGTGTCTAGTATTTATTTTAAAGATCCATTCATTAAAATAAACACTCTTAAGGTGTTGTCGACTTGTTATTGGGTATGACCCGACTTGGATCATAACATATTGGCCACATTAATTAATATGTCTCTCGGGCATATGAAATACCTTCAGGTACTACCCGAATTAAAACTATAAAATGCTAATATGAAGAAAAAGCTTTTATAAATGAGTTCATATTATGCTACGAAATACTATTGACTACTCTTAATATTCTATATGATTAACTTAATTCTTTTGGGCTATTTTTGAAGGAAATGGCACCGACGACTCGTCAGAATTTGAAGATGAGCGAGGAAGACTTCCGTGTTTTCCATGCAGCAAACATAGCCGCAGTACAGGCTGCGATGTAAAATGACAATAACTCTGGATCTAGCAGTGAAACTAATTCCACAAGAAATCGTGTAGGATGCTCCTACAAAGAATTCACTGCCTGCAAACCTTTGGAATTTGATGGAACCGAAGAACCAATTGGATTGAAACGGTGGACCGAGAAAGTCGAATCGGTGTTTTCCATAAGTAAGTGTATTGAAGAGAACAAAGTTAAGTACGCTACGCATACCTTCACAGGTACTGCGTTAATGTGGTGGAACACCTATCTTGAAGAGGTAGGACAAAATGCTGCTTACGCACTACCGTGGTCGGCATTCAAGCAATTGATGAACGAGCAGTACCGTCCTAGAAACGAAGTCAATAAGCTCAAGGTAGAACTTAGAGAGTTACGAACACAAAGGTTCGACATTACCACATATGAACGACGATTCACAGAGTTATGCCTATTGTGTCCGGGAGCGTTCGAAGATGAAGAAGAGAAGCTTGACGCGTTTGTAAAAGGGTTAGCAGTAAGGATTCAAGAAGATGTGAGTTCACACGAGCCCGCTTCCATACAGAAGGCAAGTTGAATGGCTCATAAACTCATAAATCAGATTAAGGGGTGAATTAAAGAACATGCGGCCGAAGAAGCCAACACGAAACAACTCAAGAGGAAGTGGGAGGAAAACGGTGACAAGAGTCACCAGTACAACAACAATAACAATTACAACCACAACCGCAACAACAATCACAACAATAACCGCAATCCTAACAATAACTACAACAAACGTCCTAACAACAACAACTACTACAACAACCGTTTCAACAACAATAGCAATCCCAACAACAACCTCAATGACAACAAACCACAGAAACAACCATGCTTCAGGTGTGCAGAGTACCATCCGAATGCGTTTTTCACAACAGTTTGCACCAAGTGTAAGAGAAGTGGTCATGGCGTGGCAAAATGTGAGGTTTACGGACCAAAGAACAACAAAAATAAATAAACAAATAAGGTCGGAACAAATAATGCCGACGTAGTTTGTTATATGAAATGTCCCGTTCATATTGATTAAAAACGTTCCATATTAATTGATTTCGTTGCGAGGTTTTGACCTCTATATGAGACGTTTTTCAAAGACTGCATTCATTCAAAACAACCATAACCTTTATTTTATCAATAAAGGTTTTAAAAACATTACGTAGATTATCAAATAATGATAATCTAAAATATAAAGTTTACACACGACCATTACATAATGGTTTACAATAGAAATATATTACATCGACATATGTTTCTTGAATGCAGTTTTTACACAATATCATACAAACATGGACTCCAAATCTTGTCCTTATTTTAGTATGCAATAGCGGAAGCTCTTAATATTCACCTGAGAATAAACATGCTTTAAACGTCAACAAAAATGTTGGTGAGTTATAAGTTTAACCTATATATATCAAATCTTAACAATAGACCACAAGATTTCATATTTCAATACACATCTCATACATAGAGATAAAAATCATTCATATGGTGAACACCTGGTAACCGACATTTACAAGATGCACATATAAGAATATCCCCATCATTCCGGGACACCCTTCGGATATGATATAAATTTCGAAGTACTAAAGCATCCGGTACTTTGGATGGGGTTTGTTAGGCCCAATAGATCTATCTTTAGGATTCGCGTCAATTAGGGTGTCTGTTCCCTAATTCTTAGATTACCAGACTTAATAAAAGGGGCATATTCGATTTCGATAATTCAACCATAGAATGTAGTTTCATGTACTTGTGTCTATTTTGTAAATCATTTATAAAACCTACATGTATTCTCATCCCAAAAATATTAGATTTTAAAAGTGGGACTATAACCCACTTTCACAGATATTTCCTTCCTATACAAATATATACATATATATCAAAGTATGATCAAAATATAATTACAACCTTTTTTATTATGTTTTAAAGATTTGAGTGTATTAAGTCAGCTGTCCTCGTTAGTAACCTACAACTAGTTGTCCACAGTTAGATGTACAGAAATAAATCGATATATATTATCTTGAATCAATCCATGACCCAGTGTATACACGTCTCAGGCTAGATCACAACTCAAAGTATATATATTTTTGGAATCAACCTCAACCCTGTATAGCTAACTCCAACATTACTGCATATAGAGTGTCTATGGTTGTTCCAAATAATATATATACATGGGTCGATATTGTTGGGATTTAACAAGTTTGTAACTCTTAAAACCATTTAAGATTATAATCAAAACGGAAGCGTGTAATTACAAATTAAACTTGTTAATCTTTAAACCAATTTAAAGTTAAATCCCAATAGGATCAAGTTATGAAATCAAGCTTACAAATAAACAAGAAAGGGAGAGTTATATATACCTCCTTAAAACAAGTTTAAGGGTTGTCCAAATGCTTATAAGATGATGAACAAATGTGTAGAACTTCAAGCCTTTGATCCTCCAACACCACCCTTAAGTTTACTAGACTTTATAACCTTAACACCCTTGTTAATCTAGCTTGAAACCCTGATAATGCTAAAAACGAACATATATTTCATAGCATTATTCCCCAAGAAAGACAAGATTTTAGTTGGTATTGTTCGATTTACAAGCAATATTCGTTTAAATATTAAAAAGTGAAGACAAAAGACAGATTCGACAAATTGAAGACAAAAAGGTCCAAAGAGCTAAAAAGTACAAGATACAACTAAAAAGGTTCAAAATATTGATGAGGAACGTCTCAAAATGACAAGAGTACAAGTTACAAGACGCAAAGTACACGATATAAAATAATACGCGAAGACGTCCGAAAATCCGGAACCGGGACCTGAGCCAAGAAGAAACGCCCGACGCAACGGACCAAAAATATCTAGTCTACTATGCACAAGAATATAATATAATATATATATAATTATATATAATTATATATTATATATATTATTATTATTATATTACGTCGGCAAGAAGAAAACAAAGCAATTTGGCTGGATCCAGGGTGGCCATGCGACTCGCATGGCCAGAGGCACAAATCCATGCGAGTCGCATGGAGTGAAAATGTTGGTCAGGTCCTATATAAAGCCAGTTTTCTGCCGAGTTTTAAACACATAATTTTAATCTCTCTCAATATATACGATATATATATATATAATTTATATTTTAATTTTAATTTTAATTTTAATTCTAATAATAAGGGTATGTTAGCGAATGTTGTAAGGGTGTAAGTCGAAATTCTGTCCGTGTAACGCTACGCTATTTTTAATCATTGTAAGTTATGTTCAACCTTTTTATATTAATGTCTCGTAGCTAAGTTATTATTATGCTTATTTAAAACGAAGTAATCATGATGTTGGGCTAATTACTAAAATTGGGTAATTGGGCTTTGTACCATAATTGGGGTTTGGACAAAAGAACGACACTTGTGGAAATTAGACTATAGGCTATTAATGGGCTTTATATTTGTTTAAATAAATGAAAGTTTGTTAATGTTAATATAAAGATTTACAATTGGGCGTCCCTATAAATTACCATATACACTCAATCGGACACGATGGGCGGGGTATTTATATGTACGAATAATCGTTCATTTAACCGGACACGGGAATGGATTAATAGCCACTAGAATAATTAAAACAGGGGTGAAATTACATTCAAGGGTAATTGGTGTAATTGTTAACAAAGTAGTAAAACCTTGGTTTACACGCAGTCGATAACCTGGTGTATTCATTAAACAAAGTATTAAAACCTTGTTACAATTCGAATCCCCAATTAGTTGGAATATTTAACTTCGGGTATAATAATAATTTGACAAGGACACTTGCAATTTATATTTATGACTGATGGACTGTTATGGACAAAAAACCAGACGGACATATTGAATAATCCAGGACAAAGGACAATTAACCCATGGGCATAAAACTAAAATCAACACGTCAAACATCATGATTACGGAAGTTTAAATAAGCATAATTCTTTTATTTCATATTTAATTTCCTTTATTTTATATTTAATTGCACTTCTAATTATCGCACTTTTATTTATTATTATTTAATCGCACTTTTAATTATCGTACTTTTTAATTATCGCAATTTTATTATTCGCAATTTCATTATCGTTATTTACTTTACGCTTTAATTTAAGTCTTGTATTTATTTTATATTTTACATTAGGTTTTAACTACGACTAAAGTTTTAAAATCGACAAACCGGTCATTAAACGGTAAAAACCCCCCTTTATAACAATAATATTACTTATATATATATTTGTATTTTTATAAAAGTAAACTAATATAGCGTTGAGCTTTGTTCAAAGATTTCCCTGTGGAACGAACCGGATTTACTAAAAACTACACTACTGTACGATTAGGTACACTGCCTATAAGTGTTGTAGCAAGGTTTAAGTATATCCATTCTATAAATAAATAAATATCTTGTGTAAAATTGTATCGTATTTAATAGTGTTTTCTGCTAAAATTAATAACTATTTTATATACACCTCGCTTCACATCAAACCCCTTTTTTGTACCCAGAATTTCTGGACAGCAGCTCTCAAGAAATGATGCTGAATGCAAGTTCCAAAAGCATGAAACCTCAAGTTGTTATACCCCAAGCATGATCCCAACACCTTGTACTATGGTTAGGATTTGTTTGACACTTAATATTGGCTTTCAAGATCAACAAAAGAACCTCCTTTTGCCCTCTTATGCCCACGTTTTTTTTAGCTGCAGTAGCAAGAAAAACTTAGCAGTATTTTTGTCATTTTAACTTGATATGTTTTTATCTCATTGTTGTAGAACACAATGTCTTGGTCATATGCAAAAGCATGGGAGGTAACTAATATAAAATGTGTGTAAGAGCATGCCAACATGGACTCCAATGCCACTCCCATTTCCATTATATAAAATTAGTTTTTATAAAACTGATTTTGTAAAATCAGTTTTTATAAAACTTGATTTTATAAAACACATTTTATAATCTTGCATATTATTTGTTATGTATATTTTATAAAACCAAGACAAAATTTCATTCCCCGTCCCTGAACTTTACATCAACTTTGACTCCTCGTCCCTTTTCTTTTTTTTTGTACATCCCTCGTCCCTAATATATCACAATTCTACATCCCTCGTCCTCCCGTCTACTTTCTGTCAAATTCAGACGTTAAGTTTAGTCATGTGGGAAGCATGTGAGGGTAGTTTCGTCATTTTACATATTTCTTTTCCATTTTCATTCTCTTTCATATTAACCTCTCTCCTTTTCCCATTCATCTTCTTCTCATTTATACCTAATCAATAGATCAACACAAATCCTAATTGCTTCAAATAGTTTCGTTGTTCAGATCCGTACCTGCATTTCAATAACAAATTCGGACATGACAAGGAATTAAGTTACCTTGGAGCCTATTTTCAATTTCTGCTTGGGATTGATGCCAAGGATGTCACGTCCTTCCGATTAGGTTCTGATTTGTATAACATAATTTTTTGCTGCAATACTTTTTTGTTCATACAACAAACATATGTGTTTTATAAAACTTGATTTTATAAAACACATTTTATAATCTTGCATATTATTTGTTATGTATATTTTATAAAACCAATTTATAAAATGTAACATAACTTAATTAATTATTTAACCTATAAATAATTAAATCCTTGCTATATAAATTATTCCATAATTTATATATATACATATCAAGTGTTATTAATTTTAGAACCATTTTCTAAAATTCAAGTGTCGCGTATTTAATCAACGAACCAATCGCTAAGATCAAATACGAATAAGGTGTCGGTAAGCTTGTTATTGGGTATGACCCGACTTGGATCATAACATGTTAGCCACATTAATTTAATATGTCTCTCAGGCATATGAAATACCTTCAATCTCCCACTTGCACGAGAAACATAAGAAATTAATTCAAGTGATGGATACAGCCTAACACACCGTCCATCACCCCTAATATGTTATGACTTTGTGCCATTCAATAACATCATCCCTTTCGAGTCCCATCTCGAATATGAATAGGTGAATCTTTCAATATATATCCTTTTGTCCTAGATGTCATGTTAAATCCAAGAGACATAGAATGATCACTCTCTTATAGATTTAACTTTATCAGGCCTTAGACATCCGACTCTCAACAAATAAGAGGGACAAATTCCATCTTGACTGCATACGTCCTAGACACTACACCTTGTACCATACCTGAGGCCTCCCTTATGTGCTACCATATTTCAGAATAGCGAAGGAAAGAATCAAGGCACAATATTTGGTGAATATCTGAACCCAATATGTGTCTCAGGTCAGAGGATATAATGATATTCTCCTTTACTCAAGATTACATGTGATCAACCACAAAGGCTCCATATAGTTAATCTTGAGAGCGGGTCTTCCAATATTTGTGTCCCACAAATATCTATGAACCTTGGTTGCAACCTTGCCCCACATTCACCATTTGAATGTTAACCAATCCAAGTTCATAATAGTCTAGACCTCACACTTGTTCCTACAACTGTGATCAACTACGGAATTTAGAATAATAGTTTATTCATGGATAAAATATGCAAAATTGGAACATGACTCATAATTAAATTAATACCATAATTATATTAATGAGTTTGAACTAATTCATTCCGTTACAATACATAAAATAGATCAATTCCAATCACTAGAATATCGAAGCCCTAATGCACAAACATGTCCCTCATGTTTTGGCCCATGTAAAAGCTTCGTGAGTGGATCCGCAACATTTTGATCTGTGTGAACTTTGTGAATACATATCTTTCCCTTTTCAACCTCATCCCTGATGTAGTTGAATCTCCGCTCAATGTGACGAGTCTTTTGATGAGCACGAGGTTCCTTGATTTGAGCAATCGCACCCTCGTTGTCACAAAAGATCTCAAGAGGGTCCTGAATGGAAGGGACCACTCCTAAGTCATCGATGAATTTCTTCATCCATGCAGCTTCCTGAGCTGCCAATGAGGCGGCAATGTACTCCGACTCTGTAGTGGATAACGCAACAACTTCCTGTTTTGAGCTCTTCCAAGAGACTGCACCACCATTTAACATGAAGACATAACCGGATTGTGATCGAGAGTCATCTCGATCAGTTTGGAAACTCGCGTCCACGTAACCTTTTACAGCGAGTTCCTCCTCACCAGACCCATATATTAGAAACATATCCTTAGTTCTCCTAAGGTATTTCAATATACTTTTAACAGCAATCCAATGACTGTTTCCTGGGTTGTTCTGGTATCTACTTGTCAAGCTTAGAGCGCATGACACATCCGGTCTAGTACATATCATTGCATACATGATAGACCCAATAGCAGATGCGTATGGGACTTTCTTCATTCTCTCTTGTTCATCTTTCGTGGTAGGACACTGAGATGAACTGAGAACGGTTCCTCTTTGAATAGGTACCAAACCTTTCTTAGAGTTTTCCATCTTGAACCTTTTCAAGATTTTATCAATGTATGTACTTTGACTTAAACCTATCAATCTCTTGGATCTATTCCTATAGATCCCTATCCCTAATATGTATTGTGCTTCTCCAAGATCCTTAATGGAGAAGCAACTCTTTAGCCAAGTTTTGACTTCTTGCATTGTGGTAATATCATTTCCAAATAATAATATATCATCCACATATAGCACAAGAAACATTATGGAGCTCCCACTAGCCTTCTTGTATACACAAGCTTCATCACCATTTTTAATGTAGCCAAATTTCTTTGTCTCTTCATTAAAACGATGATTCTACATTCTAGATGCTTGTTTCAATCCGTAGATTGACTTCTTTAACTTGCATACCTTCTTAGGATTTCTCGGATCAACAAAACCTTCGGGCTGTACTATATAGACATCTTCCTCAAGATATCCATTCAGGAAAGCGGTTTTGACATCCATTTGCCATATTTCATAGTCATAGTGAGCAGCAATGGCAAATAATATCCTAATAGACTTTAGCATTGCCACAGGCGAGAAAGTTTCATCATAATCAACCCCTTGAGTTTGAGTGAAACCTTTTGCTACAAGTCTAGCTTTGTATGTATCCAAGTTTCCATGTATGTCGGTTTTCTTCTTGAAAAGCCATTTGCAATCAACTAGCTTGGAGCTAGGAGGTTGCAAAACAAGTTCCCAAACTTGATTTTCATACATGGATTGCATCTCGGCGTTCATGGCTTCCTGCCATTTATCTTTATCAATCCTTGATAAAGCATCTTCGTAGTTTGTCGGTTCATCCAAATCAACCGTATAGCAACCATCCACGAGAAACCCATATCTCTCGGGAGGATTACTAATCCTACTAGATCTTCGAACGTCTTGTGTACCTTGATCATCCACTTGATCATTTTCAACATCCTCATGTTGAGTACTAGTGCCAACCAATTGTGTATCATCGGTTTGATCTTGTACCTCTACAAGATCTATCTTCCTTTCACCATCACCTTCCATAAGGAACTTGGTTTCAAGGAATTCCGCTTTCCGAGCAATAAATACCGTTTGCTTGGATGGATCATAGAAGTAATACCCCATGTCATCTTTGGGATATCCTATGAAGATACACTTTGTGGATCGAGCATGTAGCTTATTAGCTACATATTGCTTAGGATAAGCTTCACATCCCCATACTTTCAAGTATGAAAGAGAAGGAGGTTTTCCAAACCACATCTCATGAGGAGTTCGTTCCACTTTCTTGGTTGGGGCCATATTTAAAATACGAACCGCGGAGCTTAGACAATAACCCCAAAATGATAGAGGTAACGAGGTTCTTGCCATCATAGATCGAACCATATCCATTAGGGTTCGGTTCCTCCTTTCGGAAACTCCATTAAGTTGGGGTGTTCCGGGTGGAGTAAGTTGTGAGATAATCCCACAACTCCTAAGATGATCTTGGAAGGCATCGCTTAGGTATTCACCTCCTCTATCGGTACGAAGTACCTTAATTGTCCTATTGAGTTGATTTTGTGCTTCGTTTTGATATTCTTTGAATGCTTCAAACGTTTCGTCCTTGTGTCTTAATAAGTAGACATATCTGAAACGACTGAAGTCATCAATGAAAGTAACGAAGTATCTTTCACCATTCCTAGTCATGGGCTTAAAAGGTCCACATACATCCGAATGTATTAATCCTAATATGTCTTTAGCCCTTTCATAGGTCCCTTTGAAAGGTGCTTTAGTCATTTTGCCTTGTAAACAAGATTCGCACACATCAAACGAGTCCAGTTCATTTGATTTCAAAAGGCCATTCTTTTGAAGTGTATGCATTCGATTCTTGTTTATGTAACCAAGGCGACAATGCCATAAGTAGGAATCACTCAAATCCATTTTGAGCTTCTTGGTGCTTGCTTGGTATATTGAGCTATCGAATGATGTGCTATCATGAACCAATTCATAAATACCATTCAAAGGCGAGGCCTTAAAATAGAACATATCATTCAAAAAGACATGGATATCATCATTAATAAAATTAAGATTAAAACCACAATGTCTTAAACGGGAAACAGAAATAATGTTTCGTGTTAAATCAGGTGCATACAAAACATTTTCTAAATTAAGTTCCAATCCGCTTGGAAGCTTCAAAATAAAATCTCCTTGAGCTTTAACATGCACCTTTGCACCATTGCCCATATAGAGACTTGATGTTCCCGCCTTATGATCACTTCTTTTGAACCCCTGCAAAGAATTGCAAATATGAGTTCCACATCCAGTGTCTAATACCCATGTATTAGAAGAAGTAATACTAAGCTCTATATATACCATATATATATTACCTGAGGTTTGACCTGCATCCCTCTTGTCCTTCAACTCCTTAAGATAGACCGGACAGTTTCGTTTCCAATGACCCATCTCACCACAACCGAAACATGAGTCTTCCTTGGGGTTTGTCTTCTCGGCTACCTTTTGCTTCTTAGCCTTGTTGATGGTTGGGGTAACCATCTTCCCCTTCCCTTTGCCTTGATAGGCGGGTCCTTTTCTCTTAGCCACCTTTGGCTTAGAGGTGTTACCTTTGGATCCACCTTGATCGATTGCCAACACGGGTAAAGCCCTTTTACCCATGCTAGTTTCCGCCGTTCTAAGCATACCGTGAAGCTCACCTATGCTCTTATCCATCCCATTCATATGGTAATTAATTACAAATTGATCAAACCTTTTTGATAGGGAGTTAAGGATAAGATCGGTGGCTAACTCATTTGATATGTTTAGGTTAAGGCGGTTAGCACGATCAATAAGGCTCTTCATCTTAAGCACATAAGATGAAACCGATTGGGTATCGTCCATACGACAAGCATGTAGCGCCTGAACGGTCTCGAAACACTCGACACGCGCTTGTTGAAGGAACATCTCCTTCAATTGTGTTATCATGTCGTATGCACTATGATGCTCGAAATCCTTTTGGAGTTCGGGAATCATAGTCCCAAGCATTAGGCATGAGACTTGAAGGGAGTCGTGGCAATACTTATCGTAAGAGGCCATTGCTTCCACATCATTCTCATCCGGTTGATCGGGAATGGGGTCCTCAAGTACATACGCTTTATCCTCTTGTTTGAGGACAATCCGAAGATTGCGGAACCAATCCATAAAGTTTGTATGGTTAAGTTTGTCTTTCTCTAAGAGAGACCTTAATGATAGGTTGTTCATGTTAAGTGGTGCGTTTTGAATGTTGTTGTTGTTATTGGCGGCCATCTACAAAATTAACAAAGTTCGTTTAAGTATCGATTTTAATTTAACATTCAATACCCTTTAAATTCAATTGAATTATTAAATTCTAGAATCCAACGGTAAACCAAATTTCGGTTAGGTGACCTTTATCCCGCAATTTGATTTAGCTAGGTAGTCAATAAATGACAATTGCAATCCATTTGCAACTTCTAGAGTATGGGATCATGCAATCCTTTTGCATGGCATATTTATCCCATCAACGCCTATTTGTTCCTCATGCTTCGGTGACCCTAAGTTCATGATTCCCAAATCAAGTCGTCCTACTTGTGTAAACGTGTAAACTTAACGTACAAGTGGTTAGGTGACCTTTATCCCACAAGCATGTCAAATTCACCTTAACCACATTAGTTTGTTCATGACGGTTAGGTGACCTTTATCCCATCATGAGTTCCCTAATATGTTTAAGTGTCGCACAAAAGGATGGCGTTAAACTTGTTTACCTTGTTTGTAAAAGGGATTTTAAGTTTTCATTAATTCTAGTTTGAGAAAACTTTTATGCCATACACCAACATGCATTTAGTGTATGGTACTTATGAAAAACCATTTTCATGTCTTGTAATTTGCCAATTACTTGATATAAACCATTTTATATATATGTGATCCTTTTCTTGTTCTTAATAACCTTTTATTAACGTCTTTAGTTGCTTTTAATTTAACCAATTAAATTGTCGTTTTGCATGTCATTAATACATCTAATTTAACCATTTAAATTGTCGTTTTGCTTGTTGTTATCTTGTGATTAATTGTATCAACCAAACATACAATACATTAAACAAACAAACAACCACACATGCAAAACAAGTATGTTCACAATCTAGCCATTTTGGTGGACATTTGTTTAGCCGAAAACAAATGTCACCGGGTTAAGGGGTAATAATACAAAGTAGGAGATTTCAAATCTCCCACTTAACCTTGCTTCCATATGCTCCTTGTGTTCTTCAAGTCTTCATCATCTTGTATCTTCATTTTTACAAAATATGTATCCTAATACATTTTTATCTAGAAAATGAAAATACAACCTATTCTATTTTACGTACCAAATGTAAAACAAATTACATAGCCAAATGAATGAATTATTACATGCCATATGAATGAATAATATTACAAGCAAAATAACATTACAAATTAACCAAACATACATGCATGCAACACAAGGTCAAGGCTAAGATTGTGAACATTAACATGCAACCAAATATGAACCAAATGGAAGAGCCCAAACCCACTTTTAGACCCTTTTGAATTCGGCATTCATCATAAACCCACCCAAACCCATTTATTTTTGCAATCTACATTCATGCATGTTCATAGATTGCAAATATAGTGGGTTTAAAACAACAATTCGAAGCATATTTCAACAACTTCGGCTCTAGATACCATTGTTGGGATTTAACAAGTTTGTAACTCTTAAAACCATTTAAGATTATAATCAAAACGGAAGCGTGTAATTACAAATTAAACTTGTTAATCTTTAAACCAATTTAAAGTTAAATCCCAATAGGATCAAGTTATGAAATCAAGCTTACAAATAAACAAGAAAGGGAGAGTTATATATACCTCCTTAAAACAAGTTTAAAGGCTGTCCAAATGCTTATAAGATGATGAACAAATGTGTAGAACTTCAAGCCTTTGATCCTCCAACACCACCCTTAAGTTTACTAGACTTTATAACCTTAACACCCTTGTTAATCTAGCTTGAAACCCCTTTTTTTGTACCCAAAATTTCTGGACAGCAGCTCTCAAGAAATGATGCTGAATGCAAGTTCCAAAAGCATGAAACCTCAAGTTGTTATACCCCAAGCATGATCCCAACACCTTGTACTATGGTTAGGATTTGTTTGACACTTAATATTGGCTTGCAAGATCAACAAAAGAACCTCCTTTTGCCCTCTTATGCCCACATTTTTTTTAGCTGCAGTAGCAAGAAAAACTGAGCAGTATTTTTGTCATTTTAACTTGATATGTTTTTATCTCATTGTTGTAGAACACAATGTCTTGGTCATATGCAAAAGCATGGGAGGTAACTAATATAAAATGTGTGTAAGAGCATGCCAACATGGACTCCAATACCACTCCCATTTCCATTATATAAAATTAGTTTTTATAAAACTGATTTTGTAAAATCAGTTTTTATAAAACTTGATTTTATAAAACACATTTTATAATCTTGCATATTATTTGTTATGTATATTTTATAAAACCAATTTATAAAATGTAACATAACTTAATTAATTATTTAACCTATAAATAATTAAATCCTTGCTATATAAATTATTCCATAATTTATATATATACATATCAAGTGTTATTAATTTTAGAACCATTTTCTAAAATTCAAGTGTCGCGTATTTAATCAACGAACCAATCGCTAAGATCAAATACGAATAAGGTGTCGGTAAGCTTGTTATTGGGTATGACCCGACTTGGATCATAACATGTTAGCCACATTAATTTAATATGTCTCTCGGGCATATGAAATACCTTCAGATATGATATGTCAAAACATTTGCATACGTGTCTATGATATCCCAAGATTACATAATATATTAGAATACATGTATAATACAATATAAGTTAGCTAGAATATGATTTGTATAGATTTGTTAAACATTTTCCGTAGCTAAAAAAATCAAAAATATCCAATCTTGTTTTACCCATAACTTCTTCATTTTAAATCCGTTTTGAGTGAATCAAATTGCTATGGTTTCATATTGAACTCTAATTTAAGAATCCAAACAGAAAAAGTATGGGTTTATAGTGGGAAATTTAAGTTACATGTCAATTACTAAAGAGGTAGTCATTTCCGTCGAAAGAACGACATCTTGATGACCATTTTGAAAAACATACTTTCACTTTGAGTTTAACCAAGATTTTTGGATATAGTTTCATGTTCATATGAAAAATAATTTTCTCAGAACAAAAACTTTTAAATCAAAGTTTATCATAGTTTTTAATTATCCAACCCAAAACAGCCCCCGATTTCACTATGACGGCGTATATCCGATTTTATGGTGTTCATCGTGTTTCCAGGTTTTAAATCATTAAGTTAGCATATTATATAGATATAGAACATGTGCTTAGTTAATTTTAAAAGTCAAGTTAGAAGGATTAACTTTTGTTTGCGAACAAGTTTAGAATTAACTAAACTATGTTCTAGTGATTACAAGTTTAAACCTTCGAATAAGATAGCTTTATATGTATGAATCGAATGATGTTATGAACATCATTACTATCTAAAGTATTCTGGATAAAACTAATGGAAATTAGAAAAATGGATCTAGCTTTAAAGGATCCTTGGATGGCTTGAAAGTTCTTGAAGCAGAATCATGACACGAAAACAGTTCAAGTAAGATTTTCACTCGAAATAAGATTGTTATAGTTGTAGAAATTGAATCAAAGTTTGAATATGAATATTACCTTGAATTAGAAAGATAACCTACTGTAAATAACAAAGGTTCCTTGATCTTATATGATTGCTTGGAATGGATTAGAAAGCTTGGAAGTAAACTTGCAAACTTGGTAGTATTCTTGATTTTTATGAAACAATACTTATGCAATTTATGAAGAACACTTAGAAATTGAAGATGGAACTTAAGAGAGATCAATTAGATGAAAAAATTGAAGAATTAAAGTGTTTGTAGGTGTTTTTGGTCGTTGGTATATGGATTAGATATAAAGGATATGTAATTTTGTTTTCATGTAAATAAGTCATGAATGATTACTAATATTTTTATAATTTTATGAGATATTTCATGCTAGTTGCCAAATGATGGTTCCCACATGTGTTAGGTGACTCCCATGGGATGCTAAGATCTGATCATTGGAGTGTATATACCAATAGTACATACATCTAAAAGCTGTGTATTGTACGAGTACGAATACGGGTGCATACGAGTAGAATTGTTGATGAAACTGAACGAGGATGTAATTGTAAGCATTTTTGTTAAGTAGAAGTACTTTGATATGTGTCTTGAAGTCTTTCAAAAGTGTAAGATTACATATCAAAACACAACATGTATATACATTCTAATGGAGTCGTTAAGTCTTCGTTAGTCGTTACATGTAAGTGTTATTTTGAAACCTTTAAGTTAACGATCTCAATTAATGTTGTTAACCCAATGTTTATTATATCAAATGAGATGTTAAATTATTATATTATCATGATATTATGATGTATGAATATCTCTTAATATGATATATACATTAAAATATCGTTACAACGATAATCGTTACATATAAGTCTCGTTTCGTAATTCTTGAGTTAGTAGTCTTGTTTTTACATATGTAGTTCATTGTTAACACACTTAATGATATATTTAAATATCATTTTATCATGTTAAATATAGTGTATAAATATCTTAATATGATACATATGTATTTAGTAGACGTTATCATAACGATAATCGTTATATATATCATTTCGAGTTTCTTAACTTAGTCTTATGTATATCACACATTGATAATATATTTAGTGAGATACTTACTCATCATAATCTTATGTCAACCATATATATATATATATATATATGTCTATATATACCACAACATGTAGTTTTTACAATTTTGTAACGTTCGTGAATCGCCGGTCAACTTGGGTGATCAATTGTCTATATGAAACTTATTTCATTTAATCAAGTCTTAACAAGTTTGATTGCTTAACACTTTGGAAACATTTAGTCATGTAAATATCAATCTCAATTAATATATATAAACATGTAAAAGTTCGGGTCACTACATTATAAATGTGGAAAACCGGGCCACAATATTAGAAATTGCGCAAACCAAGGGAATATTAATGGGCAAGGCCGCGGAAGGGTTTTCAATATTAATGCGGCAGAAGCGCAGGAAGACCCGGAGCTTGTTACGGGTACGTTTCTTATTGGCAATACATCTGCTTATGTTTTATTTGATTCGAGTGCGGATAGAAGCTATATGAGTAGAGATTTTTGTGCTAAATTAAGTTGTCCACTGACGCCTTTGGATAATAAATTTTTACTCGAATTAGCAAACGGTAAATTAATTACAGCAGATAATATATGTCGGAATTGAGAAATTAAGCTGGTTAGTGAAACATTTAAGATTGATTTGATACCAGTAGAGTTAGGAAGTTTTGATGTGATAATTGGCATGGACTGGTTGAAAAAGGTGAGAGCAGAGATCATATGTTACAAAAATGCAATTCGCATTGTACGGAAAAAAGGAAAACCCTTAATGGTGTACGGAGAAAAGAGCAACACAAAGTTAAATCTTATTAGTAATTTGAAGGCACAAAAGCTAATAAGAAAAGGTTGCTATGCTATTTTAGCACATGTCGAGAAAGTACAAACCAAAGAAAAGAACATAAATGATGTTTCCGTCGCAAAAGGATTTCCCGATGTATTTTCGAAAGAATTACCGGGACTACTACCTCCACATCGATCCGTTGAATTTCAAATAGACCTTGTACCAGGAGCTGAACCAATAGCTCGTGCTCTATACAGACTCGCACCCAGTGAAATGAAAGAATTACAAAGTCAGTTACAAGAACTTTTAGAGCGTTGTTTTATTCGACCAAGCACATCACCATAGGGAGCTCCTGTTTTGTTTGTCAAGAAGAAGGATGGTACATTTAGGTTGTGTATCGACTACCGAGAGTTGAACAAACTTACCATCAAGAACCGCTACCCACTACCAAGAATCGATGACTTATTTGATCAACTACAAGGCTCATCGGTTTATTCGAAGATTGATTTACGTTCTAGGTATCATCAAATGCGGGTGAAGGAGGATGATATTCCAAAGACTGCTTTTAGGACGCGTTACGGTGATTACGAGTTTATGGTTATGCCGTTTGGGTTGACTAACGCACCAGCTGTGTTCATGGACCTCATAAATCGAGTGTGGGGACCATACCTTGACAAGTTTGTCATTATTTTCATCGATGACATAATTATTTACTCAAAGAATGATCAAGAACACGAAGAACATTTGAGAAAAGTGCTAGAGTTATTGAGGAAAGAAAAACTGTACGCTAAATTTTCAAAGTGTGCATTTTGGTTGGAAGAAGTTCAATTCCTCGGTCACATAGTGAACAAAGAAGGTATTCAGGTGGATCCAGCAAAGATTGAAACCGTTGAAAAGTGGGAAACCCCGAAAACTCCGAAGCATATGCGTCAATTTTTAGGATTGGCTGGTTACTACAGAAGATTCATCCAAGATTTTTCCAAAATAGCAAAACCCTTGACTGCATTAACGCATAAAGGGAGAAAATTTGAATGGAAGGATGAACAAGAGAAAGCGTTTCAATTGTTAAAGAAAAAGTTAACTACGGCACCTTTATTGTCATTACCTTAAGGGAATGATGATTTTGTGATATATTGTGACGCCTCAAAGCAAGGTCTCGGTTGTGTATTATGCAACGAATGAAGATAATTGCTTATGCGTCTAGACAATTGAAGATTCACGAGCTGAATTATACGACGCATGATTTGGAATTAGGCGCGATTGTTTTTGCATTAAAGACTTGGAGGCACTACTTATATGGGGTCAAAAGTATTATATATACCGACCACAAAAGTCTTCAACACATATTTAATCAGAAACAACTGAACATGAGGCAGCGCAGGTGGATTGAATTGTTGAATGATTATGACTTTGAGATTCGTTACCACCCGGGGAAGGCAAATGTGGTAGCCGATGCCTTGAGCAGAAAGGACAGAGAACCCATTCGAGTAAAAGCTATGAATATAATGATTCACAATAACCTTACTACTCAAATAAAGGAGGCGCAACAAGGAGTTTTAAAATAAGGAAATTTAAAGGATGAAATACCCAAAGGATCGGAGAAGCATCTTAATATTCGGGAAGACGGAACTCGGTGTAGGGATGAAAGAATTTGGGTACCAAAATTTGGAGATATGAGAGAAATGGTACTTAGAGAAACTCATTAAACCAGATACTCAATACATCCTGGAACGGAAAAGAAGTACAAGGATCTCAAAAAACATTTTTGGTGGCCGGGTATGAAAGCCGATTTTGCTAAATATGTAGAAGAATGTTTAACGTGTTCTAAGGTCAAAGCTGAGCATCAGAAACCATCAGGTCTACTTCAACAACCCGAAATCCTTGAATGGAAATGGGAAAACATTACCATGGATTTCATCACTAAATTGTCAAGGACTGCAAGTGGTTTTGACACGATTTGGGTAATAGTTGATCGTCTCACCAAATCAGCACACTTCCTACCAATAAGAGAAGATGACAAGATGGAGAAGTTAGCATGACTGTATTTGAAGGAAGTTGTCTCCAGACATGGAATACCAATCTTTATTATCTCTGATAGGGATGGCAGATTTATTTCAAGATTCTGGAAGACTTTACAGCAAGCATTAGGAACTCATCTAGACATGAGTACTGCCTATCATCCACAAACTGAAGGGCAGAGTGAAAGGACGATACAAATGCTTGAAGACATGCTACGAGCATGTGTTATTGATTTCGGAAACAGTTGGGATCGACACCTTCCGTTAGCAGAATTTTCCTACAACAATAGCTACCATTCAAGCATTAAGATGGCGCCGTTTGAAGCACTCTATGGTAGAAAGTGCAGGTCTCTGATTTGTTAGAGTGAAGTGGGGGATAGACAGATTACGGGTCCGGAAATAATACAAGAAACTACCGAGAAGATCATCCAAATTCAACAACGGTTGAAAACCGCCGAAAGTCGACAAAAGAGCTACGCTGACATTAAAAGAAAAGATATAGAATTCAAAATTGGAGAGATTGTCATGCTTAAAGTTGCACCTTTGAAAGGTGTTGTTCGATTTGGTAAACGAGGGAAATTAAATCCAAGGTATATTGGACCATTCAAGATTATTGATCGTGTCGGACCAGTAGCTTACCGACTTGAGTTACCTCAACAACTCGCGGCTGTACATAACACTTTCCACGTCTCGAATTTGAAAAAATGTTTTGCTAAAGAAGATCTCACTATTCCGTTAGACGAAATCCAAATCAACGAAAAACTTCAATTCATCGAAAAACCCGTTGAAATAATGGATTGTAAGGTTAAAAGACTTAAAAAAACAAGATACCAATTGTTAAGGTTCGATGGAATGCTCGTAGAGGACCTGAGTTCACCTGGGAATGAGAAGATCAGATGAAGAAGAAATACCCGCACCTATTTCCAGAAGATACGTCAACACCTCCAACTGTTTAAAATTTTGGGACGAAATTTATTTAACGGGTAGGTACTGTAGTGACCCGAACTTTTCCATGTTTATATATATTAAATGAAATTGATATTTACATGATTAAGTGTTTCCAACATGTTAAGCAATCAAACTTGTTAAGACTTGATTAATTGAAATAGGTTTTATATAGACAATTGACCACCCAAGTTGACCGGCGATTCATGAACGTTAAAACTTGTAAAAACTATATGATGACATACATATATATATATATATATATATATATATATATATATATATATATATATATATATATATATATATATATATATGTATATATATGTATATGTATATATTGTTATCATGAAATTATGATAAGTATGTACCTCATTAAGTATTTTAACAATGAGTTATATACATAAAAATGAGACTATTGAATTAAGAAACTTGAAAACGGTATATATAACGATTATCGTTATAACAACGTCTTACTAATTACATATGAATCATTTTAAGATATTGATACATTATATATAAACATGTTAAATGATAAGTAAACATATCATTAAGTATAATAACAATGAACTACATATGTAAAAACAAGACTACTAACTTAAGGATTTCGAAACGAGACATATATGTAACGATTATCATTGTAACGACATTTAACTGTATATATATATCATATTAAGATATATTAATACATCATTATATCATGATAATGTAATAATTTAACATCTCATTAGATATAATAAACAATGTGTTAACAACATTTAACAAGATCGTTAACATAAAGGTTTCAAAACGACATTTACATGTAACGACTAACGATGACTTAACGACTCAGTTAAAATGTATATACATGTAGTGTTTTAATATGTATTCATACACTTTTGAAAGACTTCAAGACACTTATCCAAGTACTTCTACTTAACAAAAATGCTTACGATTACATCCTCATTCATTTTCATCTACAATTCTACTCGTATGCACTCGTATACACTCCAATGATCAGCTCTTAGTAGCCCATGTGAGTCAACTAACCATGTGGGAACCATCATTTAACATCTAGCATGACTTATGAGCAAGGAAACAAAAACAAGAACTCCTTTTAACTCCACTCACCTTCACCACTAACCACCTACTCCATTTCACTTCCAAATATCTTCCCAATTCTCTCTCAAAACACACATACTCTTCCATGAACGTCTACGTTACTATTTTTCCAGCAAAAATCATCAAATACAAGCTTTGGTTATTACCTATAATCATCATAAAAACAATTACTCAAGAACACATCAAGAACACTTCCAAGTTTACAAGTTTACTTCCAAGTTTCCTAATCCATTCCAAGAAATCATCTAAGATCAAGAAACCTTTGTTATTTACAGTAAGTTATCTTTCTAAATCAAGGTAATATTCATATTCAAGCTTTTATTCAATTTCTATAACTATAACTATCTTAATTCGAGTAATAATCTTACTTGAACTTGTTTTTGTGTCATGATTCTATTTCAAGAACTTCCAAGCCATCAAAGATCCTTTGAAGCTCAAGTTATTTTTTCATTATTTCCAGTAGGTTTAAATACTAAACTTGAGGTAGTAATGATGTTCATAACATCATTCGATTCATATATGTATAACTATCTTATTCGAAGATTTGAACATGTAATCACTAGAACGTAGTTTAGTTAATTCTAAACGTGTTCACAAACAAAAGTTAATCCTTCTAACTTGACTCTTAAAATAAACTAAACACATGTTCTATATATATATATATATGATATACTAACTTAATGATTTAAAACCTGAAAAACACGAAAAATACCGTAAAACTGGATATACGCCGTCGTAGTAACACCGCGGGCTGTTTTGGGTTAGTTAATTAAAAACTATGATAATCTTTGATTTAAAAGTTGTTCTTCTGGGAAAATGATTTTTCTTATGAACATGAAACTATATCCAAAAATCATGGTTAAACTCAAAGTGGAAGTATGTTTTCCAAAATGGTCATCTAGACGTCGTTCTTTCGACTGAAATGACTACCTTTACAAAAATGACTTGTAACCTGTATTTCGGATTATAAAATTATACTTTTTCTATTTAGATTCATAAACTTAAGTTCAATATGAAACCATAGCAACTTGAATCACTCAAAACGGATTTAAAACGAAGAAGTTATGGGTAAAACCAGATTGGATAATTTTTCTTGTTGTAGCTACGTGAAAATTGGTAACAAATCTATATTAATCATATCCTAGCTAACTCATATTGTATTATACATGTATTTTAATATATTATGTAATATTGGGATACCATAGACACGAATACAATGTTTTGACATATCATATCGACCCATCTATATATATATATATATATATATTTCGGAACAACCATAGACACTCTATATGCAGTAATGTTGGAGTTAGATATACAGGGTTGAGGTTGATTCCAAAATATTATATATACTTTGAGTTGTGATCTAGCTTGAGTCTTGTATACACGAGGTCGTGGATTGATTCGAGATAATATATATTGCTTTATTTTCTGTACATCTAACTGTGGACAACTAGTTGTAGGTTAATAACGAGGACAGCTGACTTAATAAACTTAAAACATCAAAACGTATTAAAAATGTTGTAAAATATATTTTGAACATACTTTGATATATATGTACATATTTGTTATAGGTTCGTGAATCAACCAGTGGCCAAGTCTTACTTCCCGACGAAGTAAAAATCTGTTAAAGTGAGTTATAGTCCCACTTTTAAAATCTAATAATTTGGGATGAGAATACATGCAGTTTTATAAATGTTTTACAAAATAGACACAAGTAAATGAAACTACATTCTATGGCTGGATTATTAAACTGAATATGCCCCTTTTTAGTCTGGTAATCTAAGAATTAGGGAACAGACACCATAATTAACGCGAATCCTAAAGATAGATCTATTGGGTCCAACGAGCCCCATCCAAAGTACCGGATGCTTTAGTACTTCGAATTCATCATGTCCGAAGGGAGTCCCAGAATGATAGGGGATATTCTATATGCATCTTGTTAAGGTCGGTTACTAGGTGTTCACCATATGAATGATTTTTATCTCTATGTATGGGATGTATATTGAAATATGTAATCTTGTGGTCTATTGTTACGATTTGATAAATATATAGGTTAAACCTATAACTCACCAACATTTTTATTGACGTTTAAAGCATGTTTATACTCAGGTGATTATTAAGAGCTTCCGCTGGTGCATGCTAAAATATGGACAAGATTTGGTGTCAGCATGTTTATATAATATTGTTTAAAACTGCATTCGAGATTTACTTTGTTGTAACATATTAATATTGTAAACCAATATGTATTGGTAGTGTGTAAGTGTGATATTTTTGGATTATCATTTTTGGATAATCTAGGTGGTGTCCTTTTAACCTTGTTGATAAAATTAAGGTTATGGTTTGTTTTAAAAACGATTGCAGTCTTGGAAAAACGTCTCATATAGAGGTCAAAACCTCGCAACGAAATCAAGTAATATGGAACGTTTATAATCAATATGAACGGGACATTTCAAGTGGTGGCACCATACAGACCAACCATCCCGTTTCCAAGAAAAGGAGTTGAGTATGAGCAAGTGATAGGTAATAAAGTTTGTGATACCTCTAAAAAGAAGATGAAGAATAAGAAAGTGCAAGAAACAAAAATCGCAAAAATAAACCCGGTGAAGACAGTTCCACCAAAAGTTCCACCCAGGTTGGGTGATTCGGGTAAATTTATTGTTCCTTGTCTACGTAGTGATTGTGTCATGTATGATGCACTAGCAGATTTAAGTGCGAGTGTGAGTGTTATGCCTCTTTCATTATATAAGAGATTAGGAGTAGGTGAGTTAAGTCCAACAGAGATTAGTGTCCGACTCTTTGATTAAACCATTAGGCACCCAGTTAGAATTGCTGACAACCTACCCGTTCAAGTGGGTAATTTAACCTTTCTAATCGAATTCATTGTCATTGACATAGAAGAGGACTCAAACATTCCTCTAATTTAGGTCGACCATTCTTAGCATCCACCGGGGCGTTATTTAAAGTAAGAGATGGTAGAATGACACTTAGAAATGATGAAAAATCGTTCACCTTTGTAAGTCGAAAGTCTAAATCTACACCAACCAAAACCGTTGAACCAACAAAAATGATTGGTAAGAACCATATTGTTTTACCAACTCCAACTGTAGTGCTTAACAATAATAAAATGCCTAAGAGTGGGGAAGATGAAGCAACACCTAATGATGACCTGATAACAAAGAACCCCGTTGTTGATACAAAATTAAATGACCCCGTTATTAATAGTTCAATGATGAAACTTATTAAACGGATTCGTGATGCTAGAATTAAGGGGAACTTTAAGTTATGTAACCGGTTAGTATCCAATCTATCACCTAAAAAAAAGGCAAAACTAGTTGAATTTGTGAATATTACACAGGAATCCGACCAATGGCTTAAAGCAAAAGTCACAGATATTCAAGTTGATTATGGTCCAAGAGAAATTGACAATGAAGTTAATCACAATTTCGACACCACAGCTACCTAAGTGTAGGGAGATTCAGATGTTCTAAAAAGAAAATACTGTCTAGAGTTAGTTGTTCTATTCTCGTGTAGTTTCGAGAATGGAATCCGATTGGTCTTTTCCACTAGCAGACACTAAAGAACTAGTTTTCTCCCCCCATTCTGAATTTTTGTTTTGTAGGTTTTGTATGAAATTAATATGCATTTTTAAATTTAAGTTTTGTTTGAATTTAAAAACAAAAATTACTTTATTTCATTATGAAGGTATTTCGTGTGCCCGAGAGACATATTAAATTAATGTGGCTAATGTGTTATGATCCAAGTCGGGTCATGCCCAATAACAAACTTACCGACACCTTATACGTATTTAATCTTAACGATTGGATCATTGATTAAATACGCGACACTTGAACTTTAAGAAAAATGGTTTTCTGAAATATTACTTGATGTGTATACATATAAATTATGGAATAATTTATATAACAAGAGTTTAAATTATTTATAGGTTAAATAATTTATTTTGTTATGTTACATTTTATAAAGTTTTGGTTTTATAAAATATATGTACATAACAAATATATATGTATATGGAAGTTTTATAAAAGTTTTATAAAATTTAATTTATATAAAACTTATTTTTATAACATGGAAGAGTAAGTGGCCTTGGAGTTGCAAGTTCACATGCTTATGACTTAGATTCCTTGACCCATGTTTTCCCACTTTCATATACTAGCATCTTGACTCTTGGAACAACACACACATGCAATTACACCTCAAAAAAAAATTGCACAAAACTCCTCTTTTGCAGCTGTCCAAGCCGTGGCCTTTGGAGGTCATAAGGAGATCCATTTCCTCTTTGCAAACTTGGTTTCAAGTGTCAAATAAATCCTAACTAAAAGCTAGGGTGTTGGTGAAAAGTTTGGGGTATAATCTCTTGAGGTTTCATCACTTTGAGGCTTGCATTCATCATCATCTTCATCATCATCTTGCAACTTTGAAAACAACCCTCAACTAGCTTGAGGAGGTATAATCTCTAAACCCACTCTTAGTTTGTAAGTATGTTTCACAACTTGATCCTAATTGGGATTTAACTTTAATTGGTTAAAGTTTAACAAGACTAAAATTGGTAATTAACGTGCTTCCGCTTTCTTAATTCTTAAAATGGTTTAAGTATATTATGAACTTGTTAAATCCCAACAATGGTATCTAGAGCCGAAGTTGTTGAAATATGCTTCGAGATGGTTATTAAACCCACTATAATTTTGCATTCTATGAACATGCATGAAGTAGAATGTAAAATTTTCGGTTTTGGGTGGTTTGTCATTTTGGCCAAAATCACTTGTGATTCTGCATTCTGTACTGCCAATCACTTGTGATTCTGTACTGCCAATCACTTGTGATTCTGTACTACCAATCACTTGTGATTCTGTGTTGCCGATCACTTGTGATTCTGTATTGCCAATCACTTGTGATTCTGTGTTGCAGATCACTTGTGATTCTGTGTTTCCAATCACTTGTGATTCTGTATTGCCTATCACTTATGTTGATGATGTTCACAATCTAAGCCTTGACCTTGTGTTTGGTTGCATGCATGGTTGATTGATATTTATTCAATTGGTTTGTAATAATATTTATTCATTTGGCATGTAATAATTCATTTGGTTATGTAATTTATTTTATATTTGGTATGTAAAATAGATTAGGTTGTAATTTCATTTTTTAGACAAAATGTATTAGGATATATTTTGTAAAATGATGAAGAATGATGAAGACTTGAAGAACACATGAAGAAGCATTTGGATGCAAGGTTAAGTGGGAGATTTGAAATCTCCTACTTTGTGTTATAACCCCTTATCCAGTGGCATTTGTTTTCGGCTAAACAAATGTCTACCAAAATGGCTTGATTGTGAACATATTTGTTTTGCATGCATGGTTGTTTATTGTATGATTGTGGATTGTATGGTTGTATGCTACAAGTTAATCACACAAGTTAACAACAAGCAATACGACAATTTAATTGGTTAAATTAAAAATGGCTAAAAGGACATTAATAAACGGTTATTAAGAACATGATTAGGATCATATATATAAAATGGTTTATAGACATGAAAATGGATTTCAAATGAACCATACACTAAATGCATGTTGGTGTATGGCATAAAAGTTTTCTCAAACTATAATTAATGAAAACTTAAAATCCCTTATTAACGAGGCAAACAAGTTAAACACCATCCTTTTGTGCAACGCTTAAAAATATTAGGGAAATCACAATTGGATAAAGGTCACCTAACCGTTATGAGCAAACTAATATGATTAAGGTAAATTTCGCACACTTGTGGGATAAAGGTCACCTAACCACTTGTATGTTAAGTTTACATGTCTAAACAAGTAGGACGACTTGATTTGGAAATCATGAACTTAGGGTCACCGAAGCATGATGAACAAATAGGTGTTGATGGGATAATATGTCATGCAAAAGGATTGCATGATCCCATAACTTAGAAGTTGCAAAAGGATTGCAATTGTCATATAATGACTACCTAGCTAAATCAAATGACGGGATAAAGGTCACCTAACTGAAATTTGGTTTACCGTTGGATTCTAAAATTTAATATATATATCAATTGGATTTAAAGGGTATTGATTGTTAAATTTAAAATCGATACTTAAATGAACTTTGTTAAACTTTGTTAAGTTCCAGACTATTGAATTAAGAAACTTGAAAACGGTATATATAACGATTATCGTTATAACATCATCTTACTAATTACATATGAATCATTTTAAGATATTGATACATTATATATAAACATGTTAAATGATAAGTAAACATATCATTAAGTATAATAACAATGAACTACATATGTAAAAACAAGACTACTAACTTAAGGATTTCGAAACGAGACATATATGTAACGATTATCATTGTAACGACATTTAACTGTATATATATATCATATTAAGATATATTAATACATCATTATATCATGATAATGTAATAATTTAACATCTCATTAGATATAATAAACAATGTGTTAACAACATTTAACAAGATCGTTAACATAAAGGTTTCAAAACGACATTTACATGTAACGACTAACGATGACTTAACGACTCAGTTAAAATGTATATACATGTAGTGTTTTAATATGTATTCATACACTTTTGAAAGACTTCAAGACACTTATCCAAGTACTTCTACTTAACAAAAATGCTTACGATTACATCCTCATTCATTTTCATCTACAATTCTACTCGTATGCACTCGTATACACTCCAATGATCAGCTCTTAGTAGCCCATGTTGAAATGTCCCGTTCTTATTGATTAAAAACGTTCCATATTAATTGATTTCGTTGCGAGGTTTTGACCTCTATATGAGACGTTTTTCAAAGACTGCATTCATTTTTAAAACAAACCATAACCTTTATTTCATAAATAAAGGTTTAAAAAGCTTTACGTAGATTATCAAATAATGATAATCTAAAATATCCTGTTTACACACGACCATTACATAATGGTTTACAATACAAATATGTTACATCGAAATTAGTTTCTTGAATGCAGTTTTTACACAATATCATACAAACATGGACTCCAAATCTTGTCCTTATTTTAGTATGCAACAGCGGAAGCTCTTAATAATCACCTGAGAATAAACATGCTTAAAACGTCAACAAAAATGTTGGTGAGTTATAGGTTTAACCTATATATATCAAATCGTAACAATAGACCACAAGATTTCATATTTCAATACACATCCCATACATAGAGATAAAAATCATTCATATGGTGAACACCTGGTAACCGACAATAACAAGATGCATATATAAGAATATCCCCATCATTCCGGGACACCCTTCGGATATGATATAAATTTCGAAGTACTAAAGCATCCGGTACTTTGGATGGGGTTTGTTAGGCCCAATAGATCTATCTTTAGGATTCGCGTCAATTAGGGTGTCTGTTCCCTAATTCTTAGATTACCAGACTTAATAAAAAGGGGCATATTCGATTTCGATAATTCAACCATAGAATGTAGTTTCACGTACTTGTGTCTATTTTGTAAATCATTTATAAAACCTGCATGTATTCTCATCCCAAAAATATTAGATTTTAAAAGTGGGACTATAACTCACTTTCACAGATTTTTACTTCGTCGGGAAGTAAGACTTGGCCACTGGTTGATTCACGAACCTATAACAATATATACATATATATCAAAGTATGTTCAAAATATATTTACAACACTTTTAATATATTTTGATGTTTTAAGTTTATTAAGTCAGTTGTCCTCGTTAGTAACCTACAACTAGTTGTCCACAGTTAGATGTACAGAAATAAATCGATAAATATTATCTTGAATCAATCCACGACCCAGTGTATACGTATCTCAGTATTGATCACAACTCAAACTATATATATTTTGGAATCAACCTCAACCCTGTATAGCTAACTCCAACATTCACATATAGAGTGTCTATGGTTGTTCCGAAATATATATAGATGTGTCGACATGATAGGTCGAAACATTGTATACGTGTCTATGGTATCTCAAGATTACATAATATATAATACAAGTTGATTAAGTTATGGTTGGAATAGATTTGTTACCAATTTTCACGTAGCTAAAATGAGAAAAATTATCCAATCTTGTTTTACCCATAACTTCTTCATTTTAAATCCGTTTTGAGTGAATCAAATTGCTATGGTTTCATATTGAACTCTATTTTATGAATCTAAACAAAAAAAGTATAGGTTTCTAGTCGGAAAAATAAGTTACAAGTCGTTTTTGTAAATGTAGTCATTTCAGTCGAAAGAACGACGTCTAGATGACCATTTTAGAAAACATACTTTCACTTTGAGTTTAACCATAATTTTTGGATATAGTTTCATGTTCATAATAAAAATTATTTTCTCAGAATAACAACTTTTAAATCAAAGTTTATCATAGTTTTTAATTAACTAACCCAAAACAGCCAGCGGTGTTACTACGACGGCGTAAATCCGGTTTTACGGTGTTTTTCGTGTTTCCAGGTTTTAAATCATTAAGTTAGCATATCATATAGATATAGAACATGTGTTTAGTTGATTTTAAAAGTCAAGTTAGAAGGATTAACTTTTGTTTGCGAACAAGTTTAGAATTAACTAAACTATGTTCTAGTGATTACAAGTTTAAACCTTCGAATAAGATAGCTTTATATGTATGAATCGAATGATGTTATGAACATCATTACTACCTTAAGTTCCTTGGATGAACCTACTGGAAAAGAGAAAAATGGATCTAGCTTCAATGGATCCTTGGATGGCTCAAAGTTCTTGAAGCAAAATCATGACACGAAAACAAGTTCAAGTAAGATCATCACTTGAAATAAGATTGTTATAGTTATAGAAATTGAACCAAAGTTTGAATATGATTATTACCTTGTATTAGAATGATAACCTACTGTAAGAAACAAAGATTTCTTGAGGTTGGATGATCACCTTACAAGATTGGAAGTGAGCTAGCAAACTTGAAAGTATTCTTGATTTTATGAAACTAGAACTTTTGGAATTTATGAAGAACACTTAGAACTTGAAGATAGAACTTGAGAGAGTTCAATTAGATGAAGAAAATTGAAGAATGAAAGTGTTTGTAGGTGTTTTTGGTCGTTGGTGTATGGATTAGATATAAAGGATATGTAATTTTGTTTTCATGTAAATAAGTCATGAATGATTACTCATATTTTTGTAATCTTATGAGATATTTCATGCTAGTTGCCAAATGATGGTTCCCACATGTGTTAGGTGACTCACATGGGCTGCTAAGAGCTGATCATTGGAGTGTATATACCAATAGTACATACATCTAAAAGCTGTGTATTGTACGAGTACGAATACGGGTGCATACGAGTAGAATTGTTGATGAAACTGAACGAGAATGTAATTGTAAGCATTTTTGTTAAGTAGAAGTATTTTGATAAGTGTATTGAAGTCTTTCAAAAGTGTATAAATACATATTAAAACACTACATGTATATACATTTTAACTGAGTCGTTAAGTCATCGTTAGTCGTTACATGTAAGTGTTGTTTTGAAACCTTTAGGTTAACGATCTTGTTAAATGTTGTTAACCCAATGTTTATAATATCAAAAGAGATTTTAAATTATTATATTATCATGATATTATGATGTACGAATATCTCTTAATATGATATATATACATTAAATGTCGTTACAACGATAAACGTTACATATATGTCTCGTTTCAAAATCATTAAGTTAGTAGTCTTGTTTTTACATATGTAGTTCATTGTTAATATAATTAATGATATGTTTACTTATCATAATATCATGTTAACTATATATATAACCATATATATGTCATCATATAGTTTTTTTTTACAAGTTTTAACGTTCGTGAATCACCGGTCAACTTGGGTGGTCAATTGTCTATATGAAACCTATTTCAATTAATCAAGTCTTAACAAGTTTGATTGCTTAACATGTTGGAAACATTTAATCATGTAAACATCAATCTCAATTAATATATATAAACATGGAAAAGTTCGGGTCACTACAGTACCTACCCGTTAAATAAATTTCGTCCCGAAATTTTAAGCTGTTGAAGGTGTTGACGAATCTTCTGGAAATAGATGCGGGTATTTCTTCTTCATCTGATCTTCACGCTCCCAGGTGAACTCGGGTCCTCTACGAGCATTCCATCGAACCTTAACAATTGGTATCTTGTTTTGCTTAAGTCTTTTAACCTCACGATCCATTATTTCGACGGGTTCTTCGATGAATTGGAGTTTTTCGTTGATTTGGATTTCATTTAACGGAATAGTGAGATCTTCTTTAGCAAAACATTTCTTCAAATTCGAGACGTGGAAAGTGTTATGTACAGCCGCGAGTTGTTGAGGTAACTCAAGTCGGTAAGCTACTGGTCCGACACGATCAATAATCTTGAATGGTCCAATATACCTTGGATTTAATTTCCCTCGTTTACCAAATCGAACAACGCCTTTCCAAGGTGAAACTTTAAGCATGACCATCTCTCCAATTTCAAATTCTATATCTTTTCTTTTAATGTCAGCGTAGCTCTTTTGTCGACTTTGGGCGGTTTTCAACCGTTGTTGAATTTGGATGATCTTCTCGGTAGTTTCTTGTATAATCTCCGGACTCGTAATCTGTCTATCCCCCACCTCACTCCAACAAATCGGAGACCTGCACTTTCTACCATAAAGTGCTTCAAACGGCGCCATCTCAATGCTTGAATGGTAGTTGTTGTTGTAGGAAAATTCTGCTAACGGTAGATGTCGATCCCAACTGTTTCCGAAATCAATAACACATGCTCGTAGCATGTCTTCAAGCGTTTGTATCGTCCTTTCGCTCTGCCCATCAGTTTGTGGATGATAGGCAGTACTCATGTCTAGACGAGTTCCTAACGCTTGCTGTAATGTCTGCCAGAATCTTGAAATAAATCTGCCATCCCTATCAGAGATAATAGAGATTGGTATTCCATGTCTGGAGACGACTTCCTTCAAATACAGTCGTGCTAACTTCTCCATCTTGTCATCTTCTCTTATTGGTAGAAAGTGTGCTGATTTGGTGAGACGATCAACTATTACCCAAATAGTATCAAAACCACTTGCAGTCCTTGGCAATTTAGTGATGAAATCCATGGTAATGTTTTCCCATTTCCATTCCGGGATTTCGGGTTGTTGAAGTAGACCTGATGGTTTCTGATGCTCAGCTTTGACCTTAGAACACGTCAAACATTCTCCTACGTATTTAGCAACATCGGCTTTCATACCCGGCCACCAAAAATGTTTCTTGAGATCCTTGTACATCTTCCCCGTTCCAGGATGTATTGAGTATCTGGTTTTATGAGCTTCTCTAAGTACCATTTCTCTCATATCTCCAAATTTTGGTACCCAAATCCTTTCAGCCCTATACCGGGTTCCGTCTTCCCGAATATTAAGATGCTTCTCCGATCCTTTGGGTATTTCATCCTTTAAATTTCCCTCTTTTAAAACTCCTTGTTGCGCCTCCTTTATTTGAGTAGTAATGTTATTATGAATCATTATATTCATAGATTTTACTCGAATGGGTTCTCTGTCCTTCCTGCTCAAGGCATCGGCTACCACATTTGCCTTCCCCGGGTGGTAACGAATCTCAAAGTCGTAATCATTCAATAATTCAATCCACCTACGCTGCCTCATATTCAGTTGTTTCTGATTAAATATGTGTTGAAGACTTTTGTGGTCGGTATATATAATACTTTTGACCCCATATAAGTAGTGCCTCCAAGTCTTTAATGCAAAAACAACCGCGCCTAATTCCAAATCATGCGTCGTATAATTTTGTTCGTGAATCTTCAATTGTCTAGACGCATAAGCAATCACCTTCGTTCGTTGCATTAATACACAACCGAGACCTTGCTTTGATGCGTCACAATAAATCACAAAATCATCATTCCCTTCAGGCAATGACAATATAGGTGCCGCAGTTAGCTTTTTCTTCAATAACTGAAATGCTTTCTCTTGTTCATCATTCCATTCAAATTTCTTCCCTTTATGCGTTAATGCAGTCAAGGGTTTTGCTATTCTGGAAAAGTCTTGGATGAACCTTCTGTAGTAACCAGCTAGTCCTAAAAACTGGCGTATGTGTTTCGGAGTTTTCGGGGTTTCCCACTTTTCAACAGTTTCTATCTTTGCCGGATCCACCTTAATACCTTCTTTGTTCACTATGTGACCGAGGAATTGAACTTCTTCCAACCAAAATGCACACTTTGAAAACTTAGCGTACAATTCTTCCTTCCTCAATACTTCTAACACCTTTCTCAAATGTTCGCCGTGTTCTTGGTCATTCTTTGAGTAAATAAGTATGTCATCAATGAAAACAATGACAAACTTGTCAAGGTATGGTCCACACACTCGGTTCATAAGGTCCATGAACACAGCTGGTGCATTAGTTAAACCAAACGGCATGACCATAAACTCGTAATGACCGTAACGTGTTCTGAAAGCAGTCTTTGGAATATCATATTCTTTCACCCGCATTTGATGATACCCGGAACGTAAGTCAATCTTTGAATAAACAGACGAGCCTTGTAGTTGATCAAATAAGTCGTCGATTCTCGGTAGTGGGTAGCGGTTCTTGATGGTAAGTTTGTTCAACTCTCGGTAGTCGATACACAACCTGAATGTACCATCTTTCTTCTTGACAAACAAAACAGGAGCTCCCCACGGTGATGTGCTTGGTCGAATGAACCCACGCTCTAAAAGTTCTTGTAATTGGCTTTGCAGTTCTTTCATCTCGCTGGGTGCGAGTCTGTAAGGAGCACGAGCTATTGGTGCAGCTCCTGGTACAAGATCTATTTGAAATTCAACGGATCGATGTGGGGGTAATCCCGGTAATTCTTTCGGAAATACATCGGGAAATTCTTTTGCAATGGGAACATCATTGATGCTCTTTTCTTCAGTTTGTACTTTCTCGACGTGTGCTAGAACAGCATAGCAACCTTTTCTTATTAGTTTTTGTGCCTTCAAATTACTAATAAGATGTAGCTTCGTGTTGCCCTTTTCTCCGTACACCATTAAGGGTTTTCCTTTTTCTCGTATAATGCGAATTGCATTTTTGTAACAAACGATCTCCGCTTTCACTTCTTTCAACCAGTCCATACCGATTATCACATCAAAACTCCCTAACTCTACTGGTATCAAATCAATCTTAAATGTTTCGCTAACCAGTTTAATTTCTCGATTCCGACATATATTATCTGCTGAAATTAATTTACCATTTGCTAATTCGAGTAAAAATTTACTATCCAAAGGCGTCAATGGACAACTTAATTTAGCACAAAAATCTCTACTCATATAGCTTCTATCCGCACCCGAATCAAATAAAACGTAAGCAGATTTATTGTCAATAAGAAACGTACCCGTAACAAGCTCCGGGTCTTCCTGTGCCTCTACCGCATTAATATTGAAAACTCTTCCACGGCCTTGTCCATTCGTGTTCTCCTGGTTCGGGCAATTTCTAATAATGTGGCCTGGTTTTCCACATTTATAACAAACTACATTGGCATAACTTGCTCCGACACTACTTGCTCCGCCATTACTCGTTCCGACACCATTTGTTCCTTTCGTTCTATTAACCCCTGGTCCGTAGACCTCACACTTCGCCGCGCTATGACCATTTCTTTTACACTTGTTGCAAAATTTGGTGCAGAACCCCGAGTGATTCTTTTCACACCTTTGGCATAGTTGCTTCTGATTGTTGTTGTTGTTGCGGTTATTATTGTTGTTGGGATGATTGTTGTAGTTGCTGTTGTTGTTGTTGTTGTTGTTGGGCCGTTTGTTGTAGTTGCGATTGATGTTGCGATTGTTGGGATAATTGTTGCGATTATTGTTGTAATTGCTGTTGTTGTTGTATTGGTGATTCTTATCACCGTTTTCCTCCCACTTTCTTTTGACTTGCTTCACATTGGCCTCTTCAGCAGTCTGTTCTTTAATTCTTTCTTCAATCTGGTTCACTAGTTTGTGAGCCATTCTACATGCCTGTTGTATGGAGGCGGGCTCGTGTGAACTTATATCTTCTTGGATTCTTTCCGGTAATCCTTTCACAAACGCGTCGATCTTCTCTTCCTCATCTTCGAATGCTCCCGGACACAATAGGCACAATTCTGTGAATCGTCTTTCGTACGTGGTAATATCAAATCCTTGGGTTCGTAACCCTCTAAGTTCTGTCTTGAGCTTATTGACCTCGGTTCTGGGACGGTACTTCTCGTTCATCAAGTGCTTGAATGCTGACCACGGTAGTGCGTACGCATCATCTTGTCCCACTTGCTCTAGATAGGTATTCCACCATGTTAACGCAGAACCTGTGAAGGTATGCGTAGCGTACTTCACTTTGTCCTCTTCAGTACACTTACTTATGGCAAACACCGATTCAACCTTCTCGGTCCACCGTTTCAATCCGATCGGTCCTTCGGTTCCATCAAATTCCAAAGGTTTGCAGGCAGTGAATTCTTTGTAGGTGCATCCTACACGATTTCCTGTACTGCTAGATCCAAGGTTATTGTTGGTATGTAGCGCAGCCTGTACTGCGGCTATGTTTGAAGCTAGAAAAGTACGGAATTCCTCTTCATTCATATTCACGGTGTGTCGAGTAGTCGGTGCCATTTCCTTCAAAATAGTTAAATGGAACAAGTTAATCATACAGAATATTAAGAGTAGTTAATAGTATTTCGTAGCATAATATGAACTCATTTATAAAAGCTTTTTCTTCATATTAGCGTTTTATAAGTTTAAATTCGGGTAGTACCTACCCGTTAAGTTCATACTTAGTAGCTAATATACAATTCAACTACTACAATTCTATATGAAAAACTGATTGTAATAATATTTCGCGTTCAAACTTTTATACAATATTTTACAAACTTACAATACCGCTTATTTTACATAAAGCATGAAATATAGCACACAATAACTTTGATACAAGATAGTTGTGAAGACAATTCTAGCTAGTACACAAGTCGTTCGGCAAAGGCAATAAAGACACGTAATTCATACGTCCAGAAACAAGTCATGCATTCTGGTTTTACTAGGACTACTTCCCATCCTTGGTCTTGTGCAACATAACCGTTATGGCCGTTGATAAGACAGCGTGTTGTAACGTCATCAAAGGGACGAGGGTTACGTAATGTCCAACAGTCCCGTAATAATCTAAAAACCTCATTTCTTACCCCAATTACCGACTCCGTCACTTGTGGAAACGTTTTGTTTAATAGTTGTAGCCCGATGTTCTTGTTCTCACTTTGGTGAGAAGCGAACATTACTAATCCGTAAGCATAACATGCTTCTTTATGTTGCATGTTAGCCGCTTTTTCTAAATCACGAAGTCCAATATTCGGATATATTGAGTCAAAATAATTTCTTAACCCGTTGCGTAAAATAGCATTTGGGTTCCCCGCAATATATGCGTCAAAGTAAACACATCGTAACTTATGGGTTTCCCAATGTGATATCCCCCATCTTTCAAACGAAAGTCTCTTATAAACCAAGACATTCTTGGAACGTTCTTCGAATGTCTTACAAACTGATCTCGCCTTAAATAGTTGTGCCGAAGAATTCTGGCCGACTCTAGACAAGATTTCATCAATCATGTCTCCGGGTAGGTCTCTTAAAATATTGGGTTGTCTATCCATTTTGTGTTTTTAAACTGTAAAATAGACAAGAGTTAGTTTCATAAAAAAAATACTTATTAATACAAGCAATTTTTACATATATCATAAAGCATAAGAACACTATATTACATATATTACACCACACGAATACAACTATCTTATTCCGACTCGCTCGTTTCTTCTTCTTCAGTTTTGGTTCGTTTTGCCAAGTTTCTAGGGATATATGATGTTCCCCTAATACGAGCCGTCGTTGTCCACATTGGTTTAGAAAAACCTGGTGGTTTAGAGGTTCCCGGGTCATTGTTACAACTTAAGGACTTCGGGGGTTGACGATACATATAAAGTTCATCGGGGTTGGAATTAGATTTCTCTATTTTTATGCCCTTTCCCTTATTATTTTCTTTTGCCTTTTTAAATTCAGTTGGGGTAATTTCTATAACATCATCGGAATTCTCGTCGGAATCCGATTCATCGGAGAATTGGTAATCCTCCCAATATTTTGCTTCCTTGGCGGAAACACCATTGACCATAATTAACTTTGGTCGGTTGGTTGAGGATTTTTTTTTACTTAACCGTTTTATTATTTCCCCCACCGGTTCTATTTCTTCATCCGGTTCCGATTCTTCTTCCGGTTCCGATTCTTCTTCCGGTTCCGACTCTTCTTCCGGTTCCTCTTCGGGAACTTGTGAATCAGTCCACAAATCATTCCAATTTACATTTGACTCTTCATTATTATTAAGTGAGTCAATGGGACTTGTTCTAGAGGTAGACATCTATCACATAATATCAAACACGTTAAGAGATTAATATATCACATAATATTCATATGTTAAAAATATATAGTTTCCAACAAAAATGTTAAGCAATCATTTTTCAAGTAAACACGGTCGAAGTCCAGACTCACTAATGCATCCTAACAAACTCGATAAGACACACTAATGCAAAATTCTGGTTCTCTAAGACCAACGCTCGGATACCAACTGAAATGTCCCGTTCTTATTGATTAAAAACGTTCCATATTAATTGATTTCGTTGCGAGGTTTTGACCTCTATATGAGACGTTTTTCAAAGACTGCATTCATTTTTAAAACAAACCATAACCTTTATTTCATAAATAAAGGTTTAAAAAGCTTTACGTAGATTATCAAATAATGATAATCTAAAATATCCTGTTTACACACGACCATTACATAATGGTTTACAATACAAATATGTTACATCGAAATTAGTTTCTTGAATGCAGTTTTTACACAATATCATACAAACATGGACTCCAAATCTTGTCCTTATTTTAGTATGCAACAGCGGAAGCTCTTAATAATCACCTGAGAATAAACATGCTTAAAACGTCAACAAAAATGTTGGTGAGTTATAGGTTTAACCTATATATATCAAATCGTAACAATAGACCACAAGATTTCATATTTCAATACACATCCCATACATAGAGATAAAAATCATTCATATGGTGAACACCTGGTAACCGACAATAACAAGATGCATATATAAGAATATCCCCATCATTCCGGGACACCCTTCGGATATGATATAAATTTCGAAGTACTAAAGCATCCGGTACTTTGGATGGGGTTTGTTAGGCCCAATAGATCTATCTTTAGGATTCGCGTCAATTAGGGTGTCTGTTCCCTAATTCTTAGATTACCAGACTTAATAAAAAGGGGCATATTCGATTTCGATAATTCAACCATAGAATGTAGTTTCACGTACTTGTGTCTATTTTGTAAATCATTTATAAAACCTGCATGTATTCTCATCCCAAAAATATTAGATTTTAAAAGTGGGACTATAACTCACTTTCACAGATTTTTACTTCGTCGGGAAGTAAGACTTGGCCACTGGTTGATTCACGAACCTATAACAATATATACATATATATCAAAGTATGTTCAAAATATATTTACAACACTTTTAATATATTTTGATGTTTTAAGTTTATTAAGTCAGTTGTCCTCGTTAGTAACCTACAACTAGTTGTCCACAGTTAGATGTACAGAAATAAATCGATAAATATTATCTTGAATCAATCCACGACCCAGTGTATACGTATCTCAGTATTGATCACAACTCAAACTATATATATTTTGGAATCAACCTCAACCCTGTATAGCTAACTCCAACATTCACATATAGAGTGTCTATGGTTGTTCCGAAATATATATAGATGTGTCGACATGATAGGTCGAAACATTGTATACGTGTCTATGGTATCTCAAGATTACATAATATATAATACAAGTTGATTAAGTTATGGTTGGAATAGATTTGTTACCAATTTTCACGTAGCTAAAATGAGAAAAATTATCCAATCTTGTTTTACCCATAACTTCTTCATTTTAAATCCGTTTTGAGTGAATCAAATTGCTATGGTTTCATATTGAACTCTATTTTATGAATCTAAACAAAAAAAGTATAGGTTTCTAGTCGGAAAAATAAGTTACAAGTCGTTTTTGTAAATGTAGTCATTTCAGTCGAAAGAACGACGTCTAGATGACCATTTTAGAAAACATACTTTCACTTTGAGTTTAACCATAATTTTTGGATATAGTTTCATGTTCATAATAAAAATTATTTTCTCAGAATAACAACTTTTAAATCAAAGTTTATCATAGTTTTTAATTAACTAACCCAAAACAGCCAGCGGTGTTACTACGACGGCGTAAATCCGGTTTTACGGTGTTTTTCGTGTTTCCAGGTTTTAAATCATTAAGTTAGCATATCATATAGATATAGAACATGTGTTTAGTTGATTTTAAAAGTCAAGTTAGAAGGATTAACTTTTGTTTGCGAACAAGTTTAGAATTAACTAAACTATGTTCTAGTGATTACAAGTTTAAACCTTCGAATAAGATAGCTTTATATGTATGAATCGAATGATGTTATGAACATCATTACTACCTTAAGTTCCTTGGATGAACCTACTGGAAAAGAGAAAAATGGATCTAGCTTCAATGGATCCTTGGATGGCTCAAAGTTCTTGAAGCAAAATCATGACACGAAAACAAGTTCAAGTAAGATCATCACTTGAAATAAGATTGTTATAGTTATAGAAATTGAACCAAAGTTTGAATATGATTATTACCTTGTATTAGAATGATAACCTACTGTAAGAAACAAAGATTTCTTGAGGTTGGATGATCACCTTACAAGATTGGAAGTGAGCTAGCAAACTTGAAAGTATTCTTGATTTTATGAAACTAGAACTTTTGGAATTTATGAAGAACACTTAGAACTTGAAGATAGAACTTGAGAGAGTTCAATTAGATGAAGAAAATTGAAGAATGAAAGTGTTTGTAGGTGTTTTTGGTCGTTGGTGTATGGATTAGATATAAAGGATATGTAATTTTGTTTTCATGTAAATAAGTCATGAATGATTACTCATATTTTTGTAATCTTATGAGATATTTCATGCTAGTTGCCAAATGATGGTTCCCACATGTGTTAGGTGACTCACATGGGCTGCTAAGAGCTGATCATTGGAGTGTATATACCAATAGTACATACATCTAAAAGCTGTGTATTGTACGAGTACGAATACGGGTGCATACGAGTAGAATTGTTGATGAAACTGAACGAGAATGTAATTGTAAGCATTTTTGTTAAGTAGAAGTATTTTGATAAGTGTATTGAAGTCTTTCAAAAGTGTATAAATACATATTAAAACACTACATGTATATACATTTTAACTGAGTCGTTAAGTCATCGTTAGTCGTTACATGTAAGTGTTGTTTTGAAACCTTTAGGTTAACGATCTTGTTAAATGTTGTTAACCCAATGTTTATAATATCAAAAGAGATTTTAAATTATTATATTATCATGATATTATGATGTACGAATATCTCTTAATATGATATATATACATTAAATGTCGTTACAACGATAAACGTTACATATATGTCTCGTTTCAAAATCATTAAGTTAGTAGTCTTGTTTTTACATATGTAGTTCATTGTTAATATAATTAATGATATGTTTACTTATCATAATATCATGTTAACTATATATATAACCATATATATGTCATCATATAGTTTTTTTTTACAAGTTTTAACGTTCGTGAATCACCGGTCAACTTGGGTGGTCAATTGTCTATATGAAACCTATTTCAATTAATCAAGTCTTAACAAGTTTGATTGCTTAACATGTTGGAAACATTTAATCATGTAAACATCAATCTCAATTAATATATATAAACATGGAAAAGTTCGGGTCACTACACATGTGAGTCAACTAACCATGTGGGAACCATCATTTAACATCTAGCATGACTTATGAGCAAGGAAACAAAAACAAGAACTCCTTTTAACTCCACTCACCTTCACCACTAACCACCTACTCCATTTCACTTCCAAATATCTTCCCAATTCTCTCTCAAAACACACATACTCTTCCATGAACGTCTACGTTACTATTTTTCCAGCAAAAATCATCAAATACAAGCTTTGGTTATTACCTATAATCATCATAAAAACAATTACTCAAGAACACATCAAGAACACTTCCAAGTTTACAAGTTTACTTCCAAGTTTCCTAATCCATTCCAAGAAATCATCTAAGATCAAGAAACCTTTGTTATTTACAGTAAGTTATCTTTCTAAATCAAGGTAATATTCATATTCAAGCTTTTATTCAATTTCTATAACTATAACTATCTTAATTCGAGTAATAATCTTACTTGAACTTGTTTTTGTGTCATGATTCTATTTCAAGAACTTCCAAGCCATCAAAGATCCTTTGAAGCTCAAGTTATTTTTTCATTATTTCCAGTAGGTTTAAATACTAAACTTGAGGTAGTAATGATGTTCATAACATCATTCGATTCATATATGTATAACTATCTTATTCGAAGATTTGAACATGTAATCACTAGAACATAGTTTAGTTAATTCTAAACGTGTTCGCAAACAAAAGTTAATCCTTCTAACTTGACTCTTAAAATCAACTAAACACATGTTCTATATATATATATGATATACTAACTTAATGATTTAAAACTTGAAAAACACGAAAAATACCGTAAAACTGGATATACGCCGTCGTAGTAACACTGCGGGCTGTTTTGGGTTAGTTAATTAAAAACTATGATAATCTTTGATTTAAAAGTTGTTCTTCTGGGAAAATGATTTTTCTTATGAACATGAAACTATATCCAAAAATCATGGTTAAACTCAAAGTGGAAGTATGTTTTCCAAAATGGTCATCTAGACGTCGTTCTTTCGACTGAAATGACTACCTTTACAAAAATGACTTGTAACCTGTATTTCGGATTATAAAATTATACTTTTTCTATTTAGATTCATAAACTTAAGTTCAATATGAAACCATAGCAACTTGAATCACTCAAAACGGATTTAAAACGAAGAAGTTATGGGTAAAACCAGATTGGATAATTTTTCTTGTTGTAGCTACGTGAAAATTGGTAACAAATCTATATTAATCATATCCTAGCTAACTCATATTGTATTATACATGTATTTTAATATATTATGTAATATTGGGATACCATAGACACGAATACAATGTTTTGACATATCATATCGACCCATCTATATATATATATATATATATATATATATATATATATATATTTCGGAACAACCATAGACACTCTATATGCAGTAATGTTGGAGTTAGATATACAGGGTTGAGGTTGATTCCAAAATATAATATATACTTTGAGTTGTGATCTAGCTTGAGTCTTGTATACACGAGGTCGTGGATTGATTCGAGATAATATATATTGCTTTATTTTCTGTACATCTAACTGTGGACAACTAGTTGTAGGTTAATAACGAGGACAACTGACTTAATAAACTTAAAACATCAAAACGTATTAAAAATGTTGTAAAATATATTTTGAACATACTTTGATATATATGTACATATTTGTTATAGGTTCGTGAATCAACCAGTGGCCAAGTCTTACTTCCCGACGAAGTAAAAATCTGTTAAAGTGAGTTATAGTCCCACTTTTAAAATCTAATAATTTGGGATGAGAATACATGCAGTTTTATAAATGTTTTACAAAATAGACACAAGTAAATGAAACTACATTCTATGGCTGGATTATTAAACCGAATATGCCCCTTTTTAGTCTGGTAATCTAAGAATTAGGGAACAGACACCATAATTAACGCGAATCCTAAAGATAGATCTATTGGGTCCAACGAGCCCCATCCAAAGTACCGGATGCTTTAGTACTTCGAATTCATCATGTCCGAAGGGAGTCCCAGAATGATAGGGGATATTCTATATGCATCTTGTTAAGGTCGGTTACTAGGTGTTCACCATATGAATGATTTTTATCTCTATGTATGGGATGTATATTGAAATATGTAATCTTGTGGTCTATTGTTGCGATTTGATAAATATATAGGTTAAACCTATAACTCACCAACATTTTTATTGACGTTTAAAGCATGTTTATACTCAGGTGATTATTAAGAGCTTCCGCTGGTGCATGCTAAAATATGGACAAGATTTGGTGTCAGCATGTTTATATAATATTGTTTAAAACTGCATTCGAGATTTACTTTGTTGTAACATATTAATATTGTAAACCAATATGTATTGGTAGTGTGTAAGTGTGATATTTTTGGATTATCATTTTTGGATAATCTAGGTGGTGTCCTTTTAACCTTGTTGATAAAATTAAGGTTATGGTTTGTTTTAAAAACGATTGCAGTCTTGGAAAAACGTCTCATATAGAGGTCAAAACCTCGCAACGAAATCAAGTAATATGGAACGTTTATAATCAATATGAACGGGACATTTCAAGTGGTGGCACCATACAGACCAACCATCCCGTTTCCAAGAAAAGGAGTTGAGTATGAGCAAGTGATAGGTAATAAAGTTTGTGATACCTCTAAAAAGAAGATGAAGAATAAGAAAGTGCAAGAAACAAAAATCGCAAAAATAAACCCGGTGAAGACAGTTCCACCAAAAGTTCCACCCAGGTTGGGTGATTCGGGTAAATTTATTGTTCCTTGTCTACTTAGTGATTGTGTCATGTATGATGCACTAGCAGATTTAAGTGCGAGTGTGAGTGTTATGCCTCTTTCATTATATAAGAGATTAGGAGTAGGTGAGTTAAGTCCAACAGAGATTAGTGTCCGACTCTTTGATCAAACCATTAGGCACCCAGTTAGAATTGCTGACAACCTACCCATTCAAGTGGGTAATTTAACCTTTCTAATCGAATTCATTGTCATTGACATAGAAGAGGACTCAAACATTCCTCTAATTTAGGTCGACCATTCTTAGCGTCCACCGGGGCGTTATTTAAAGTAAGAGATGGTAGAATGACACTTAGAAATGATGAAAAATCGTTCACCTTTGTAAGTCGAAAGTCTAAATCTACACCAACCAAAACCGTTGAACCAACAAAAATGATTGGTAAGAACCATATTGTTTTACCAACTCCAACTGTAGTGCTTAACAATAATAAAATGCCTAAGAGTGGGGAAGATGAAGCAACACCTAATGATGACCTGATAACAAAGAACCCCGTTGTTGATACAAAATTAAATGACCCCGTTATTAATAGTTCAATGATGAAACTTATTAAACGGATTCGCGATGCTAGAATTAAGGGGAACTTTAAGTTATGTAACCGGTTAGTATCCAATCTATCGCCTAAAGAAAAGGCAAAACTAGTTGAATTTGTGAATATTACACAGGAATCCGACCAATGGCTTAAAGCAAAAGTCACAGATATTCAAGTTGATTATGGTCCAAGAGAAATTGACAATGAAGTTAATCACAATTTCGACACCACAGCTACCTAAGTGTAGGGAGATTCAGATGTTCTAAAAAGAAAATGCTGTCTAGAGTTAGTTGTTCTATTCTCGTGTAGTTTCGAGAATGGAATCCGATTGGTCTTTTCCACTAGCAGACACTAAAGAACTAGTTTTCTCCCCCCATTCTGAATTTTTGTTTTGTAGGTTTTGTATGAAATTAATATGCATTTTTAAATTTAAGTTTTGTTTGAATTTAAAAACAAAAATTACTTTATTTCATTATGAAGGTATTTCGTGTGCCCGAGAGACATATTAAATTAATGTGGCTAATGTGTTATGATCCAAGTCGGGTCATACCCAATAACAAACTTACCGACACCTTATACGTATTTAATCTTAACGATTGGATCATTGATTAAATACGCGACACTTGAACTTTAAGAAAAATGGTTTTCTGAAATATTACTTGATGTGTATACATATAAATTATGGAATAATTTATATAACAAGAGTTTAAATTATTTATAGGTTAAATAATTTATTTTGTTATGTTACATTTTATAAAGTTTTGGTTTTATAAAATATATGTACATAACAAATATATATGTATATGGAAGTTTTATAAAAGTTTTATAAAATTTAATTTATATAAAACTTATTTTTATAACATGGAAGAGTAAGTGGCCTTGGAGTTGCAAGTTCACATGCTTATGACTTAGATTCCTTGACCCATGTTTTCCCACTTTCATATACTAGCATCTTGACTCTTGGAACAACACACACATGCAATTACACCTCAAAAAAAAATTGCACAAAACTCCTCTTTTGCAGCTGTCCAAGCCGTGGCCTTTGGAGGTCATAAGGAGATCCATTTCCTCTTTGCAAACTTGGTTTCAAGTGTCAAATAAATCCTAACTAAAAGCTAGGGTGTTGGTGAAAAGTTTGGGGTATAATCTCTTGAGGTTTCATCACTTTGAGGCTTGCATTCATCATCATCTTCATCATCATCTTGCAACTTTGAAAACAACCCTCAACTAGCTTGAGGAGGTATAATCTCTAAACCCACTCTTAGTTTGTAAGTATGTTTCACAACTTGATCCTAATTGGGATTTAACTTTAATTGGTTAAAGTTTAACAAGACTAAAATTGGTAATTAACGTGCTTCCGCTTTCTTAATTCTTAAAATGGTTTAAGTATATTATGAACTTGTTAAATCCCAACAATGGTATCTAGAGCCGAAGTTGTTGAAATATGCTTCGAGATGGTTATTAAACCCACTATAATTTTGCATTCTATGAACATGCATGAAGTAGAATGTAAAATTTTCGGTTTTGGGTGGTTTGTCATTTTGGCCAAAATCACTTGTGATTCTGCATTCTGTACTGCCAATCACTTGTGATTCTGTACTGCCAATCACTTGTGATTCTGTACTACCAATCACTTGTGATTCTGTGTTGCCGATCACTTGTGATTCTGTATTGCCAATCACTTGTGATTCTGTGTTGCAGATCACTTGTGATTCTGTGTTTCCAATCACTTGTGATTCTGTATTGCCTATCACTTATGTTGATGATGTTCACAATCTAAGCCTTGACCTTGTGTTTGGTTGCATGCATGGTTGATTGATATTTATTCAATTGGTTTGTAATAATATTTATTCATTTGGCATGTAATAATTCATTTGGTTATGTAATTTATTTTATATTTGGTATGTAAAATAGATTAGGTTGTAATTTCATTTTTTAGACAAAATGTATTAGGATATATTTTGTAAAATGATGAAGAATGATGAAGACTTGAAGAACACATGAAGAAGCATTTGGATGCAAGGTTAAGTGGGAGATTTGAAATCTCCTACTTTGTGTTATAACCCCTTATCCGGTGGCATTTGTTTTCGGCTAAACAAATGTCTACCAAAATGGCTTGATTGTGAACATATTTGTTTTGCATGCATGGTTGTTTATTGTATGATTGTGGATTGTATGGTTGTATGCTACAAGTTAATCACACAAGTTAACAACAAGCAATACGACAATTTAATTGGTTAAATTAAAAATGGCTAAAAGGACATTAATAAACGGTTATTAAGAACATGATTAGGATCATATATATAAAATGGTTTATAGACATGAAAATGGATTTCAAATGAACCATACACTAAATGCATGTTGGTGTATGGCATAAAAGTTTTCTCAAACTATAATTAATGAAAACTTAAAATCCCTTATTAACGAGGCAAACAAGTTAAACACCATCCTTTTGTGCAACGCTTAAAAATATTAGGGAAATCACAATGGGATAAAGGTCACCTAACCGTTATGAGCAAACTAATATGATTAAGGTAAATTTCGCACACTTGTGGGATAAAGGTCACCTAACCACTTGTATGTTAAGTTTACATGTCTAAACAAGTAGGACGACTTGATTTGGAAATCATGAACTTAGGGTCACCGAAGCATGATGAACAAATAGGTGTTGATGGGATAATATGTCATGCAAAAGGATTGCATGATCCCATAACTTAGAAGTTGCAAAAGGATTTCAATTGTCATATAATGACTACCTAGCTAAATCAAATGACGGGATAAAGGTCACCTAACTGAAATTTGGTTTACCGTTGGATTCTAAAATTTAATATATATATCAATTGGATTTAAAGGGTATTGATTGTTAAATTTAAAATCGATACTTAAATGAACTTTGTTAAATTTTGTAGATGGCCGCCAATAACAACAACATGCAAAACGCACCTATTAACTTGAACAACCTATCATTAAGGTCTCTCCTCGAGAAAGACAAACTCAACCATACGAACTTTATGGATTGGTTCCGCAATCTTAGGATTGTCCTCAAACTTGAGGATAAGGCGTATGTGTTAGAAGACCCCATTCCCTATCAACCCGACGAGGATGATACGGAAGGCATGGCTTATTGGGATAAGTATTGCACCGATTCGGTGCAAGTTTCTTGCCTAATGCTTGGGACTATGATACCCGAACTCCAAAAGGATTTCGAGCATCATACTGCATACGACATGATCACGCAATCGAAGGAGATGTTCCTTCAACAAGCTCGTGTCGAGCGCTTTGAAACGGTCCGAGCGCTTCATGCATGTCGTATGGACGACTCCCAATCCATTTCATCTTATGTCCTTAAGATGAAAAGCCTCATTGATCGTGCAAACCTTCTTAATCTCAACATATCTTATGAGCTAGCCACGGATCTTATCCTAAACTCCTTGTCAAAGAGGTTTGACCAATTTGTAATTAATTACAATATGAATGGGATGGATAAGACCATTGGCGAACTTCATGGCATGCTTAGGACGGCAGAAACTAGCATGGGTAAGAGGGCTTCACCCGTGCTAATGATCAATGATGGTGGGTCCAAAGGTAATAACACCTCTAAGCCAAAGGCGGCTAAGAGGAAAGGACCCGCCCATCATGGCAAGGGAAAGGGGAGGATGGTTACCCCAACCAAAAACAAGAACAAGAAGCAAAAGGTTGCCGGAAAAGCAAACCCCAAGGAAGACCCGTGCTTCGGTTGCGGTGAAATGGGTCACTGGAAACAAAACTGCCCGGTCTACCTTAAGGAGTTGAAGGAAAAGAGGGATACGGGGAAAACCTCAGGTAATATATATATGGTATATATAGAGCTTAGTATTACTTCTTCTAATACATGGGTATTAGACACTGGATGTGGAACTCACATTTGCAATTCTTTGCAGGGGTTCAAAAGAAGTAGCAAGCAAACGGGAACATCAAGTCTCTTTATGGGTAATGGAGCCAAAGTGCAAGTAAAGGCTCAAGGAGACTTTGTATTAAAGCTTCCAAGTGGTTTGGAACTTATTTTGAACAATGTTTTGTATGCACCAGATTTATGTCGAAACATTATTTCAGTTTCCCGTTTAAAACAATGTGGTTTTTATCTTAATTTTGTTAATGATGTTATCCACGTTTATTTAGATAATGTATTCTATTTTAAGGCTTCGCCTTCAAATGGAATTTATGAATTGGTTCATGATGACACATCATCTAGTAGCTCAATATACCATACTAGCACCAAGAAACTCAAAAGGGATTTGAGTGATTCCTACTTATGGCATTGTCGCCTTGGTCACATAAACAAAAATCGAATGCATACACTTCAAAAGAATGGCCTTTTGAAATCAAATGAACTAGACTCGTTTGATGTATGTGAATCTTGTTTACAAGGCAAAATGACTAAAGCACCTTTCAAAGGGACCTATGAAAGGGCTAAGGACTTATTGGGATTAATACATTCGGATGTATGTGGACCCTTTAAGCCCATAACTAGGAATGGTGAAAGATACTTCGTTACTTTCATTGATGACTTCAGTCATTTCGGATATGTCTACTTGTTAAGACATAAGGACGAAACTTTTGAAGCATTCAAAGAGTATCAAAGCGAGGTACAAAATCAACTCAATAAGACAATCAAGGTACTTCGTACCGATAGAGTAGGTGAATACCTAAGCGATGCTTTACAAGATCACCTTAGAAGTTGTGGGATTATCTCGCAACTCACTCCTCCTGGAACACCCCAACTGAATGGAGTTTCCGAAAGGAGGAACCGAACCCTAATGGATATGGTTCGATCTATGATGGCTAGAAGCTCGTTACCTCTATCATTTTAGGGTTATTGTCTATGCTCCGCGGCTCGTATTTTAAATATGGCCCCAACCAAGAAAGTGGAACGAACACCTCATGAGATGTGGTTTGGAAAACCTCCATCTCTATCATACTTAAAGGTATGGGGATGTGAAGCATATCCTAAGCGTTACGTCCCTAATAAGTTGAATGCTCGATCCACGAAGTGTATCTTCATAGGATATCCCAAGGATAATATGGGATATTATTTCTATGATCCATCCGAGCAGAATGTATTTGTGGCTCGGAAGGCGGAATTCCTTGAAACTAAGTTCCTAATGGAAGGAAGTAGTGAAAGGAAGATAGATCTTGAAGAGGTTCAAGATCAAGTAGATGATACACAATTGGTTGACACTAGCACTCAACATGAAAATGTTGAGAGTGATCAAATGGATGATCAAAATACACAAGACGTTCGCAGATCTGGTAGGATTAGTAATCCTCCTGAGAGATATGGGTTTCTCATGGATGGTTGCTATGTGGTTGATTTGGATGAACCAATAAACTACCAAGATGCTTTATCAAGGATTGATAAAGATAAATGGCAGGAAGCCATGAACGCTGAGATGCAATCCATGTATGACAACCAAGTTTGGGAACTTGTTACACAACCTGCTGGCTCAAGGCTAGTTGATTGTAAATGGCTTTTCAAAATGAAAACCGACATACATGGAAACTTGGATACATATAAAGCTAGACTTGTAGTAAAAGGTTTCACTCAAACTCAAGGGGTTGACTATGATGAAACTTTTTCGCCTGTGGCAATGCTAAAGTCTATTAGGATATTACTTGCCATTGCTGCTCATTATGATTATGAAATATGGCAAATGGATGTCAAGACCGCTTTTCTAAATGGATATCTTGTGGAAGATGTCTATATAGTTCAGCCTGAAGGTTTTGTTGATCCGAAATATCCTAAAAAGGTATGCAAGTTAAAGAAGTCAATCTACAGATTGAAACAAGCATCTAGAATGTGGAATCATCGTTTTAATGAGGAAGCTGTGAAATTTGGCTTCATTAAAAATGGTGATGAAGCTTGTGTATATAAGAAAGCTAGTGGGAGCACTATCATGTTCCTTGTACTATATGTGGATGATATATTGTTATTTGGAAATGATATTCCGGCAATGCAAAGAGTTAAAACTTGGCTAAGTAAATGCTTCTCCATTAAGGATCTTGGAGAAGCACAATACGTTTTGGGGATTGGGATCTACAGGGATAGATCCAAGAAACTGATAGGTTTGAATCAAAGTGCATACATTGAAAAGATCTTGAAAAGGTTCAAGATGGAGAACTCTAAGAAAGGTTTGGTACCTATTCAAAGAGGAACACTCCTTAGTTCATCTCAGCGCCCCACCACGAAAGCTGAACAAGAGAGAATGAAGAAAGTCCCATATGCGTCTGCCATTGGGTCAATCATGTATGCAATGATATGTACTAGACCGGATGTGTCATGCGCTCTTAGCCTGACAAGCAGATACCAGAATAACCCAGGAAACAGTCATTGGATTGCTGTTAAAAGTATATTGAAATACCTTAGGAGGACTAAGGATATGTTTCTAATATATGGGTCTGGTGAGGAGGAACTCGCTGTAAAAGGTTACGTGGACGCGAGTTTCCAAACTGATCGAGATGATTCTCGATCAAAATCCGGTTATGTATTCACGTTAAATGGAGGTGCGGTCTCTTGGAAGAGTTCAAAACAGGATGTTGTTGCATTATCCACTACAGAGTCGGAGTACATTGCCGCCTCATTGGCAGCGCAGGAAGCTGCATGGATGAAGAAATTCATCGACGACTTAGGAGTAGTCCCTTCCATTCAGGACCCTCTTGAGATCTTTTGTGACAACGAGGGTGCGATTGCTCAAATCAAAGAACCTCTCGCTCACCAAAAGACCCGTCACATTGAGCGGAGATTCAACTACATAAGGGATGAAGTTGAAAAGGGAAAGATATGTATTCGCAAAGTTCACACAGATCTTAATATAGCGGATCCTCTCATGAAGCTCTTACATGGAGCAAAACATACTGGACATGTTTGTGCATTAGGGCTTCGATATTCTAGTGATTGGTCATGATCTGTTTTAAGTATTGTAACGGAACGAAATTGTTCAAACTCATTAATATAAGTATGGTATTAATTTATTTTGAGTTATGTTCCTATTTTGCATATTTTATCCATGAATAAGTAATTATTCTAAATTCCGTAGTCGATCACAGTTGTGGGAACAAGTGTGAGGTTTAGACTATTATGAACTTGGATTGGTATACATTCATGGGATGAATGTGGGGCAAGGTTGCAACCAAGGTTCATAGATATTTGTGGGACACAAATATTGGAAGACCCGCTCTCAAGACTTATTAAATAGAGCCTTTGTGGTTGACCAAATTGTAATCTTGAGTAAAGGCGAATATCATTGTATCCTCTGACCTTAGATACATATTGGGTTCGGATATTTACCAAGTATTGTGCCTTGATTCTTTCCTTCGCTATTCTGAAATATGGTAGTTCACAAGGAAGAGCTCAGGTATAATGCAAGGTACATATTTAGGACGTATGTAGTCAAGATGGAATTTGTCCCTCTTATTCATTGAGAGTCAGATGTCTAAGGCATGATAAAGTTAAATCTAAAAGAGAGTGATCACTCTGTATCTCTTGGATTTAACATGACATCTAGGACGAAAGGATATAATGAAAGATTCACCTATTCATATTCGAGGTGGGAACTCGAAAGGGATGATGTTATTGAATGGCACAAAGTCATAGCATATTGGGTGTGATGGACGGTCGTTAGGTGGTATCCATCACTTGCATTAATTTCTTATGTTTCTCGTGCAAGTGGGAGATTGAAGGTATTTCGTGTGCCCGAGAGACATATTAAATTAATGTGGCTAATGTGTTATGATCCAAGTCGGGTCATACCCAATAACAAACTTACCGGCACCTTATACGTATTTAATCTTAACGATTGGATCATTGATTAAATACGCGACACTTGAACTTTAAGAAAAATGGTTTTCTGAAATATTACTTGATGTGTATACATATAAATTATGGAATAATTTATATAACAAGAGTTTAAATTATTTATAGGTTAAATAATTTATTTTGTTATGTTACATTTTATAAAGTTTTGGTTTTATAAAATATATGTACATAACAAATATATATGTATATGGAAGTTTTATAAAAGTTTTATAAAATTTAATTTATATAAAACTTATTTTATAACATGGAAGAGTAAGTGGCCTTGGAGTTGCAAGTTCACATGCTTATGACTTAGATTTCTTGATCCATGCTTTCCCACTTCCATATACTAGCATCTTGACTCTTGGAACAACACACACATGCAATTACACTTCAAAAAAAAAAACTGCACAAAACTCCTCTTTTGCAGCTATCCAAGCCGTGGCCTTTGGAGGTCATAAGGAGATCCATTTTCTTCTTTGCAATCTTGGTTTCAAGTGTCAAATAAATCCTAACTAAAAACTAGGGTGTTGGTGAAAAGTTTGGGGTATAATCTCTTGAGGTTTCATCACTTTGAGGCTTGCATTCATCATCATCTTCATCATCATCTTGCAACTTTGAAAACAACCCTCAACTAGCTTGAGGAGGTATAATCTCTAAACCCACTCTTAGTTTGTAAGTATGTTTCACAACTTGATCCTAATTGGGATTTAACTTTAATTGGTTAAAGTTTAACAAGACTAAAATTGGTAATTAACGTGCTTCCGCTTTCTTAATTCTTAAAATGGTTTAAGTATATTATGAACTTGTTAAATCCCAACACATTAAGTTTAAAAAAAATGATTTCTAAAATTCGTCGTAAGTTAAAGACTAGGTCATGGAACTGAAATTGCTTTACCCGAGGGCGGGGCGACAAATTTTGTTATCATTATTTTTAATATTATTGATCTAAAGTATACCAAAAAAATTAAAAAACCCAAAAATCTTTTCTTTTAAAACAATTGCTTTAAAAACGACAAATTTTAAATTTTATCGAGGGACGAACTAGGTAAACATACCGAAACTACTTAAAGTAAAAGGAAACAAAATTTTTAAAAAAAAATTATTCATTTAAATTGTTTTAATAAATAAAGGTTTTATAAAAAAATAATATATATATATATATATATATATATATATATATATATATATATATATATATATATATATATATATATATATATATATATATATATATATGTTTGTAGTTTATGTACAAAACAGGGTAAAACAACGCACTTTCAAAGAATGGCATTAAAGTTCAGCAAAAGCTACTAATTTTGATGACAAGACGCAAAATATCAAATGTGATATAAAATAATAAGTTTGCAAACTCGGTAATTTTAATCACTTTTCTACACTAATCACCCTCATGAATTTATAATTATAGTCTGATTTCATGCAAATGAGGGCATTGCATGATCTCAAGTGTGGGGAAGGGTTATAAATTCTCTCGCGTTTACACTTAGTTTAATTACCAAATTTTTTGAAAATTTAAAAAATTTTCAACTAAATGAATTCAAAATCATATTTATACATATTTATGAACGATAAAACTATGTGTTAATGCCTAAATTATTGTTATCTCGGAGAGAACATAAATGGAGAAACAATCCAAAACGTTAGAATTCATTTAAAATGGAATAGAGGAGAATAATGAAATGCCCCGTTCATATACAATATAAACGATTCACAATAGTTGATCACATCGCGAGGTAATTGACCTCTATATGATACATTTTACAAACATTGCATTCGTTTTTTAAAAGACAAACTTTCTTTACATCAAAAGTTGACGGCAAGTATACTATTTCATAATACCTCCAACTATAATTGACTTAATAATAATCTTGATTAACTCGACGACTCGAATGCAACATCTTTTGAAATATGTCATGAATGACTCCAAGTAATATCTCTAATATGATCAAATGCACAGCGGAAGATTTCTTTCATACCTGAGAATAAACATGCTTTCAAGTGTCAACCAAGAGGTTGGTGAGTTCATAGGTTTATCATAAAACAATAAAATTCATCATTTTGATAGACCACAAGATTTAAATGCTGCATGGTACAAATGGGCCCGAATCCTATACCCACCTGTAATGTACATGCGATATCTTTTAAATACAGTACACATTTCTCGTGTACGAAATCCATTTTTTTCATAAATCATAGTAACCTTATACATATTTCGTGCACAAAAATAACATATGCATAACCTGTGTATAAAATCATTCTCTCGATACATAACATTCACTTTACTTTCATTGCTTGGCTTGGTAACCGACCTTAACATATAATGCGCATAATAATATCCCCAAAACAGAACATCTCGTCTGTATAATAATCATATAAACTTCGAAGTACTAAACACTACGCCCACTAGCTCTTTCGTCTAGTGAACATTCTGGGTGGGGGTGTTAAACCCGATAGCTACGTTTAGGATTCGCGTCAATTAGGCGTGCACTAATTCTCAAAATTAGTGATGTTCCCTAATTCTTAGGTTACCAAGCAATAATAATCAGGGGAAAAATATTCATATCAATTGTGACAATTATCACGTCCACATAATTCAATGGTGGCAATTATCACGTCCACATAATTCATTCGAGGAATGTTTTGCTTGTGTCTATCTCGTCAAACATTTATAAAAGCATTTCATGTATTCGCAGTTCAAAATGTATTTCAAAAGCATTTAATAAAGCAGTTGTAAAAGTAGCGCATGTATTCTCAGTCTCAAAAATGTAAAGAGTAAAAGGGAATCAAATGAACTCACATAATGTATTTTGTAGTAAAATACATATGACGACATTGAACAAGTATAGGGTCGGCCTCGGATTCACGAATCTCATATATAGGATGTAGTGACCCGAACATTTCCATGTTTATATATATATTAATTGAGATTGATATTTACATGATTAAATGTTTCCAACATGTTAAGCAATCAAACTTGTTAAGACTTGATTAATTGAAATATGTTTCATATAGACAATTGACCACCCAAGTTGACCGGTGATTCACGAACGTTAAAACTTGTAAAAACTATATGATGACATATATATGGATATATATATAGTTAACATGATACTATGATAAGTAAACATATCATTAAGTATATTAACAATGAACTACATATGTAAAACAAGACTACTAACTTAATGATTTTTAAACGAGACATATATGTAACGATTATCGTTGTAAAGACATTTAATGTATATATATCATATTAAGAGATATTCATACATGATAATATCATGATAATATAATAATTTAAAATCTCATTTTATATTATAAACATTGGGTTAACAACATTTAACAAGATCGTTAACCTAAAGGTTTCAAAACAACACTTACATGTAACGACTAACGATGACTTAACGACTCAGTTAAAATGTATATACATGTAGTGTTTTAATATGTATTTATACACTTTTGAAAGACTTCAATACACTTATCAAAATACTTCTACTTAACAAAAATGCTTAAAATTACATCCTCGTTCAGTTTCATCAACAATTCTACTCGTATGCACCCGTATTCGTACTCGTACAATACACAGCTTTTAGATGTATGTACTATTGGTATATACACTCCAATGATCAGCTCTTAGCAGCCCATGTGAGTCACCTAACACATGTGGGAACCATCATTTGCTAACTAGCATGAAATATCTCATAAAATTACAAAAATATGAGTAATCATTCATGACTTATTTACATGAAAACAAAATTACATATCCTTTATATCTAATCCATACACCAACGACCAAAAACACCTACAAACACTTTCATTCTTCAATTTTATTCATCTAATTGATCTCTCTCAAGTTCTATCTTCAAGTTCTAAGTGTTCTTCATATATTCTACAAGTCCTAGTTACATAAAATCAAGAATACTTTCTAGTTTGCTAGCTCACTTCCAATCTTGTAAGGTGATCATCCAACCTCAAGAAATCTTTGTTTCTTACAGTAGGTTATCATTCTAATACAAGGTAATAATCATATTCAAACTTTGGTTCAATTTCTATAACTATAACAATCTTATTTCAAGTGATGATCTTACTTGAACTTGTTTTCGTGTCATGATTCTGCTTCAAGAACTTCGAGCCATCCAAGGATCCGTTGAAGCTAGATCCATTTTTCACTTTTCCAGTAGGTTTATCCAAGGAACTTAAGGTAGTAATGATGTTCATAAAATCATTCGATTCATACATATAAAGCTATCTTATTCGAAGGTTTAAACTTGTAATCACTAGAACATAGTTTAGTTAATTCTAAACTTGTTCGCAAACAAAAATTAATCCTTCTAACTTGACTTTTAAAATCAAATAAACACATGTTCTATATCTATATGATATGCTAACTTAATGATTTAAAACCTGGAAACACGAAAAACACCGTAAAACCGGATTTACGCCGTCGTAGTAACACCGCGGGCTGTTTTGGGTTAGTTAATTAAAAACTATGATAAACTTTGATTTAAAAGTTGTTATTCTGAGAAAATGATTTTTATTATGAACATGAAACTATATCCAAAAATTATGGTTATACTCAAAGTGGAAGTATGTTTTCTAAAATGGTCATCTAGACGTCGTTCTTTCGACTGAAATGACTACCTTTACAAAAATGACTTGTAACATATTTTTCCGACTATAAACCTATACTTTTTCTGTTTAGATTCATAAAATAGAGTTCAATATGAAACATAGCAATTTGATTCACTCAAAACGGATTTAAAATGAAGAAGTTATGGGTAAAACAAGATTGGATAATTTTTCTCATTTTAGCTACGTGAAAATTGGTAACAAATCTATTCCAACCATAACTTAATCAACTTGTATTGTATATTATGTAATCTTGAGATACCATAGACACGTATACAATGTTTTGACCTATCATGTCGACACATCTATATATATTTCAGAACAACCATAGACACTCTATATGTGAATGTTGGAGTTAGCTATACAGGGTTGAGGTTGATTCCAAAATATATATAGTTTGAGTTGTGATCAATACTGAGATACGTATACACTGGGTCGTGGATTGATTCAAGATAATATTTAATTTATTTATTTCTATACATCTAACTGTGGACAACTAGTTGTAGGTTACTAACGAGGACAGCTGACTTAATAAACTTAAAACATCAAAATATATTAAAAGTGTTGTAAATATATTTTGAACATACTTTGATATATATGTATATATTGTTATAGGTTCGTGAATCCACCAGTGGCCAAGTCTTACTTCCCGACGAAGTAAAAATCTGTGAAAGTGAGTTATAGTCCCACTTTTAAAATCTAATATTTTTGGGATGAGAATACATGCAGGTTTTATAAATGATTTACAAAATAGACACAAGTACGTGAAACTACATTCTATGGTTGAATTATCGAAATCGAATATGCCCCTTTTTATTAAGTCTGGTAATCTAAGAATTAGGGAACAGACACCCTAATTGACGCGAATCCTAAAGATAGATCTATTGGGCCTAACAAACCCCATCCAAAGTACCGGATGCTTTAGTACTTCGAAATTTGTATCATATCCGAAGGGTGTCCTGGAATGATGGGGATATTCTTATATATGCATCTTGTTAATGTCGGTTACCAGGTGTTCACCATATGAATGATTTTTATCTCTATGTATGGGATGTGTATTGAAATATGAAATCTTGTGGTCTATTATTATGATTTGATATATATAGGTTAAACCTATAACTCACCAACATTTTTGTTGACGTTTTAAGCATGTTTATTCTCAGGTGATTATTAAGAGCTTCCGCTGTTGCATACTTAAATAAGGACGAGATTTGGAGTCCATGCTTGTATGATATTGTGTAAAAACTGCATTCAAGAAACTTATTTTGTTGTAACATATTTGTATTGTAAACCATTATGTAAATGTCGTGTGTAAACAGGATATTTTAGATTATCATTATTTGATAATCTACGTAAAGCTTTTTAAACCTTTATTGATGAAATAAAGGTTATGGTTTGTTTTGAAATGAATGCAGTCTTTGAAAAACGTCTCATATAGAGGTTAAAACCTCGCAACGAAATCAATTAATATGGAACGTTTTTAATCAATAAGAACGGGACATTTCATAGGAGGCTTTAAAAAGAAAGGAATGGCACCATCAGGAATCGAACCTAAGACCTCTCGAATACCCAAACACCCCATAAACCGTTCTGCTACTGCTTAATTTTCTAATTAAAACCGTTTTTTATACTTATATAAGATATACGTATCTGTTTCATCATCTCCCTCCATAACCAATCGATCAGAACACCCATTAATCAATACCAAAACTTTAGGAGTATGACTTAGGATTACAATTGAAACAAGAATCACTTGCAATGTGTGATTTTGATTAATAGGTAAGAAAAAAAAAATATATATATATATATATATACGTATATATAAATAAATAAAACAGTCGCTGGGTATCGATTAGTAACTCAACTCTTGATTCTGATTTACAAGCGTTTTTAGATTGAAATCACTACACGAATTTGGTAGTTAGTAACTTATAGAAACTTTCTAAATTATTAATTTACTCAGAAACATCACACATTAATCGAATTTTAGCATGAACACAGAGTTTGACTTTTTAAAACTGAACTTTGACTCTTAAAATTCGAATTTGATAATAAAAATTTGAGATTGAGACTTTGCAGATAGTTTTAGTAATTTGTTTCTAACATAACTGCATTTAAGAATTGTAAAATTATATTTGAATTCGATGTTTTTGATAAAAAAAAAAGTTCACGAACAGAGATATTGACTGGGTGTTCTTCAGCTCTTGAATTAATTCGATCCAGTAGAAGTACAAGGTGTAAGGTATAAGTTTTGGTTGATGACAGAGGGTCGTATCAATTAACTAACACTAAAATTGATCGACTATAACAGCGACGTGGGTATCAAATTCTCAATCAGACAACATAGAGAACGGAAGATTAAGTAAAAGCAGGTAAATTCGAATCTAGTTATTATCTGATTTGTACGATCAAATATATCTGCTATATGATCGATTAGACAGGAGAATATAACCTAATAAAGTTGATTGTGAAGGAAAAACTGGATCTTATGTATCTGTATGTAATTCAATATATATACGTATATATCTGCTTTTTAAATATCTTTATATATCTATATAATTTCGGTATATCTATATATCTACTCTTTGTATATCATAAATCTGTAAATATATTGATATAACCGTATAACATTAATTATAATTAATCTTTTTATATAAATATATTAATATTACACTTGATATGGTATTATAAATGATAATAAAAGTAATAATATAATAATAATAATATTAATACTACTTAATAATAATTATATTAATTATTATTAATAGAATTAGAATTACTTATAATAATAAATAAGAAAAATAATAATAATATGAGGATATTAATAATAACTAACATGTTACTTTTTAATAAGTTTGTTAATGATAATCTAATAGAATGATAATAATCTTATTCTTAATGATTCAATTAATAAATTGTATTATTTTCTAATAATATTAAAAATAATGATTTTTGATGATAATAGTAAAAATAATAATTTTACTACTCATTATATTATAATAATGATATTAACAATGATAATAATAATATTTGTAATAATAATAATATCTTAATAAATTATATATATCAACTTTCATATCCATATATTATTTATTGATAATATTGATAATGCTAACTATAATTTTTAATATTAATATTAGTATTAATATTGATATTATTATAACAATCATATTTGTAACTACATTACTCATATTAATATTATATATTTAAATTATACCATATATATTATATGATAACATATGTTTATTATTTATACATTTTTAATTCCAATTGATTAAGTGCACTTTATTAATTTAAATTATTATATATACCCTTATGTATATATGTGTATGTATGTATATATATATATATATATATATATATATATATATATATATATATATATATATATATATATATATATATATATATGTGTGTGTGTGTGTGTGTGTGTGTGTGTGTGTGTGTGTGTGTGTGTGTGTGTGTTTACATATTTACTTACACGCAACTGTTCGTGAATCGTCGGGAATGGTCAAAGGTTCACTACATCCATATAAATAATTCAAAGGTCAAATGTATGCATGAACACAGTTCAAAATTTATAAGATTTCAATATTACAGACTTTGCTTATCGTTTCGAACTCAAGTAAAGATTAAGTTTAAATTTGATCGAAAATTTCCGGGTCATCACAAATAAAAAGGCAAAGAAAAAAATAAATAAAAGCTAAGTGTGGGAAGAATTTACCAAGTTATTTAAATCACATATCACATATGTTTGTACAAGATTATTACAGGTACTTTTGTTTTGGACGATTTTAATCAGTTTTACCTAATTTACTGTAATATATTTGAAAGAAAGATGGATCTGCACGATGAATCAATTCCATCATTAAAAGGAAGTGAAGTCTTCTGAAAAAGACACGCGCTTCTTGATTTAGGTCAGGAAGTTATCGTCCAGACCAGCTGTAGGTTGACGAAAAATCTAGAAAAGTCATCTCTAAAATTAGCAGGAAATCCACGGACCTCGGCATCAAACAGGGTCGCCAAGTGGTCAGACTTATCCTAACCATGAGAGGATATGTCTCGTAAAATGGGGAGGACGCCGTACAAATTAGCTTGATAAGACTAATGAAATAGACCCCCAGAAAGGATAATCTCCTTAAAGATTAAAAATCAGCTTTTAAGACTGATATTACTCTATCCTTGAGATTGACTTTAAAGATTGAGAATTACAAACTCATGGAATTCGATGATATCTAAACTCGAGCTTGAACGAGAAAATATTTTGATAAAAATAAAACCGATTTGTTTTCTAAAAACCTATTTTCAATGCGTTCATTACCATTGAACATAAAATCCTAGGAATTCACCTGGAATTCATTAGGTCACCTGAACTAATTCGGGTGTCAATCGTAAGAACGGTGGTTGCATAGCATGGTCGAAGACAGGACCTTGTGCCAGACCAAAAAATTATAGAGTGATCTTTACTATTGCTCCTACAAATGATAGTAATTGCATCCGACACGTTTTAGACCATGAACATCTGCATGTCATTAGACATTGCCTTAACAGTTGCTTATTCAATGCTTTCCTTTACAACCGGACGGTAGTTTATCGAAAGGTAATATACGGAGCAAGTATACTGGACGTGTGCTTTCCTAATACAAGGTCAGCAAGTGGGTGACACAAAACCGCAAGTTTTGAGCTAAAATTTTAAAATCTGAAACCCACAAAAATATTTTGCAAACACCGGTGAAGGGTTATTCCGTAAAACTTATCTAGGGTAAAAGCTAGAATGAATTTTTAAAAGATCAAATGTTTTAATAAAGATCCAATTTTCTTAAAGGATCTAAATTTTCATAGTCATGTGGGACTGTAAACCACATCGTTACTATCATTGTTCATACCGCCGTATTAAAATCACTGATGTATGAAGTGTGAGAATAAAAAAAAAAGTGATTCGAGTGAAGTGTGATTTTATTTTAAGTTCTGTATTGCTTGAGGACAAGCAACGCTCAAGTGTGGGGATATTTGATAGTGCTCCAAATGAACATATATTTAGGCACAATATCCTTCCAATATGTAAAGCTTTTAGTTGTAATTGTTCTATTTTTATGTAATATTCGTTTAAAAAAATAAGTGCGAAGACAAAAGAAGAAAACGACGATTTGAAGACGTAAATGACCAAAAAGCTCAAATGTACGAAAGGACGTTCGAAAATCCAGAACCGGGACCTGAGCCAACTATCAACGCGCGATGCAACGGACCTAAAATTACAAGTCAACTATGCACAAGAATATAATATAATATATATATATATAATTAATATAAATTATATATATTATATATATTTAAATAAAAGGTCGGCAAACTAGAAAACAAAGTGATTGAGCTGGATCCAGTTGGCCACGCGATAGCATGGCCTAGCTACCTTATTCCTATGCGATCGCATGGCAGGGAAATGGTGGCCAGGTCCTATAAAAGCCAGCGAATTCGACAAGTTTTTATCATCTTTTTATTTTCCTTCTCTGTAACGAAAACATATATATATATTTATAATATTAAGTTTAAATTAAGTTTAATAATAATTGGGTTAATGTAAGAAATGTTTTAAGGTTTTGTAAGTCAAAATTCTGTCCGTGCAACGCTACGTAATTAATCACCACTGTAAGCTATGTTCTTCCTTTTTAATTTAATGTCTCGTAACTAAGTTATTATTATGCTTATTTGAGCCAAAATAATCGTGATGTTAGACTAAATATTAAGATGGGGTTATTAGATTTTGTACCATAATTAAGGTTTAGACAAAAGACCGACACTTGTGGACATTGGACTATTGACTATTAATAGATAGGGGTATTGTCTAATCGAATGACAACTCATTAGAATCTGTCGAACCTATCTTCAAATTAGTTAATCTAATAATTACTAAAATGATTATGTATGTTCTATTTAGTGACATTTATACGACATCTTTTACGATCATTTAATTAATTATTCAGGTTGGGTAATTGATTATTCATTCTGATCATGTGGGTAAATTAATATTCATATCTCATTAAAACATGGGTGGATTACATACAAGGATAATTGGTGTAATTGTTAACAAAGTATTAAAACCTTGGATTACACGCAGTCGATAACCTGGTGTAATTATTAACAAAGTATTAAAACCTTGTTACAGTTCGAATCCCTAATTAGTTGGAATATTTGACTTCGGGAATAAGGTTAATTTGACGAGCATTTTATAATTATGACCGATGGACTATTATGGACAAAAACCAGATAGGTATCAAATAAACCAGGACAAAGGACAATTAACCCGGGTAACAATTAATTAAAATTAAAACGTCAAACATCATGATTACGAAAGTTTATATAAGCATAATACTTTTATTGCATATTTCATCGTACCTTTATTTACTGTCATTTTAATTACTGCAATTTACTTTATCGCAATTTAAATTCTGTCATTTATATTATCGTCATTTATCTTTACACTTGATTTAAAATCGACAAACCGGTCATTAAATGGTAAAACTCCCTTTTTATAATAATAATAATACTACTATATATATATATATATATATATATATATATATATATATATATATATATATATATATATATATATATATATATATATGCAAATATAATTGTTTAAAAATATAGTGTACGCAATAAGCCGTCTCCCTGTGGAATGAACCGAACTTACTAAAAACTACACTACTCTACGATTAGGTACGCTTCCTATAAGTGTTGTAGCAAGATTTATGTATATTCCATTCAATAAATAAATAAATAACTTATGTAAAATTGTATCGTATTTAATAGTATTTCGTAATAAAATTAATAGTATTTCGTATACACCCTCGCACACATCAGAAAGCAATTAACATAAGTACGAGACCCAAAGGTCATTACAAATTCATTGTTAAAAAGTAACATAGTTCGTGAATGTAAGGTAAAAGTTTCATGCAGAGACATCTCTAACAAAAGCAGCGGGAGTCTACACAGAAAGACTACTACAGCGGAAGCATCAAACCTCTAAGTGAAAGGACCCGTTCATATACATTATAAACGATTCACAATAGTTGATTACATTGCTAGGTATTTGACCTCTATATGATACATTTTACAAACATTGCATTCATTTTTAAAAGACAATCTTTCTTTACATCAAAAATTGACAGGCATGCATACCATTTCATAATATCCACTATCCACTATAAATTGATTTAATAATAATCTTTGATGAACTCAATGACTCGAATGCAACGTTCTTCGAAATATGCTATGAAAGACTCCAAGTAATATCTTTAAAATGAGCCAATGCACAGCGGAAGATTTCTTTAACACCTGAGAATAAACATGCTTTAAAGTGTCAACCAAAAGGTTGGTGAGTTCATTAGTTTATCATAATCATTTATTTCCATCATTTTAATAGACCACAAGAATTTCATTTCCAGTTCTCATAAATATACGTCCCATGCATAGAGACAAAAATAATCATTCATATGGTGAACACCTGGTAACCGACATTAACTAGATACATATAAGAATATCCCCTATCCTTCCGGGATCCTCCTTCGGACATGATATAAATTTCGAAGTACTAAAGCATCCGGTACTTTGGATGGGGTTTGTTAGGCCCAATAGATCTATCTTTAGAGTTCGCGTCAATTAGGGTGTCTGTTCCCTAATTCTTAGATTACCAGACTTAATAAAAAGGGGCATATTCGATTTCGATAATTCAACCATATAAGGTAATTTCGATTACTTGTGTCTATTTCGTAAAACATTTCTAAAAATTTGCGCATGTATTCTCAGCCCAAAAATATAAAGGGTAAAAAAGGGCGAATGAAACTCACCATACTGTATTTCGTAGTAAAAATACATATAACGTCATTAAACAAGTGCAAGGTTGGTCTCGGATTCACGAACCTAAATTAATTATATATATTTATGTGTTGGTCAATATTTGTCTAACAAATTAGTTCAAGTCATAGTGTACCACAATCCTAATGCTCGAGACTAATTTGCAAAAGTCAACAAAAATAAATTTGACTCAAAATAATTTCCAAAAATCTATACATGATTAATATATAGTTTAAATATCGTCGTTTTATATTTTTAAATATTTTTAAAAGATTTATTAGAGTAAATAATATAATTTATTTATTAATAAGTAAAATTTTATATTATATTTATATAATAAAATATACTTTTATATATATTAAGTAATAAAATTTATAGGGTTCATTTAATATTATAAAGATAATAAGATAGATTTTATTAAAGTAAGTTATTACACGTAGTAAAATATGTTTGTATCAAATATTTATTTGATAAAATAATATCTATAATGATAGTAAGTAAAAGTTGTATTATTTTGTAATAATAATTATTATTATATAAATATCAATATTTATAATTACTAAGATGACATTATGATAAAACGATAATTCTAATTATGATAACTTTAATATTTACGATAATTTTTAATATTATCTTTAAAATAATAATTCTATTTAAAATAATAATAATAATGATATTTTATAGTAACAATGACATTTCTATTAAAATGATAATTTTTGTTAAAATGATAGTTTTAATACTAACGATAATTTTAATAATAATATTAATGATAAAAATAATAAGAACGATAATTTTATCTAAATCAATATCTTATAATATTTTAATTTCATCATGATACTCTTACCCATTATTTCCTAATCGTTTCGTGTAAGACCCAAATATTTATTGTACATAATGTATTTATGGTGTACGATGCGTGTATGAAGTGTACGAGACATGTACGTGTTGCTTGCTCGAACGTCGAAGAAAACTGGACGTTGTTTGGAGTCACAAGGTGTGTACGTACCTTTTCGACCCCAAATAAAGTTTGTGTTGATGTTTCAAAGCCTTACCATTGGAAAGAAAATCTTATTAAGTTTCCAACGATATTTGATTCATCGAAAACGGAGTTACGGTCAAAAAGTTATGGCCAAAACAAGTTTGCTGAAGTTCAGATGAAACAGGCAAATGCCGCGGCGCGACCAGAATGACCACGGCGCGACAAATGCCTATTTTGAGGGTCAGAAAGCTTAAAAAAAGTGATCTAAAACCACCCTTTGGGCCACGGCGCGACAAACCTGCTCCGCGGCGCGACAATAGGCACGTTCTGGTACTTTTCAGCCTTTTAATGAGTTAAATGAGGGGCAAAGTTGGTATTTCACATATGGACGGGTCTTTGGCCATAAATCTGATCCCCATCTTATCTTAACCTCATTTTCCTTCTATTTTCTTCCCTCCCACTCACACCCCAAACCCTAGAGAGAGAGTAAAGGGTTTAGAGAGAGAAAGCTCGAATCGGGGATGAAGAAGAGTGATTCGGGTCGGGTCTCAAGAGTTAAAGTTGTTCTCCTCGTTCACGGCTATGTTGTGGTAGTGATGGTAAGTTCTAATTCCGAAATTCATCTTTATGATTTGGTATTCAAGTTAGGGTTTTTAGCTTTTTAGTTGTAAAACCCATTTAGATGATGAAGTGGGTTTATGGAAACTAGTTATTTTTGATACATGGCGGGTTTTGGGTTGATTGACGTTTTGACCATGATTAGGCTTTGGTTTTGGGTGTAATCACTTAGTTTAGTGATTTTGGAAGCGTTGGAACCCTTTTGGGTGTATTCGAGTTGACTAATTTTGAAATGGGTCAAAATTAGGATTTATGTGTCAAAGTGGGTTTCGAGTGATGAAATTATGAGTTTGGGTCTTGCGTGTGTTGGTTAAACGTTAGAACACTTGTGTTGACTTGGTTTTTGGGTGTAAACCCTAATTTAGGTCAAAACGGGTCAAATGGGCATTTCGGGACAAGTAAGCTCGATTCGTTGTCAAATTAAGTTTTAAGTCAAGTTTTGGTAAATCAAGTAGGTAAATACTTGATTTAAGTGTTAGTGGTTGTCTTGGAAATATAATCACTAGTCGTTAGTGATTTTGGGGCGTTTTATGACTTTGGTCAAAATGAGCAATTTGAATTGGGTCAAAATTGAGGATGACACTAATTTGGATTAATTGGATGTTAAACGCTTTTGTTGAGTGTTAAGTGATGCTTTTCATGTAATTACTCGCGAGAAGTGATTTTAGGTTAAAATTTGGTGTTTTAGCAATAAAGTCAAACTTGGTCAACCATGGAATGGGTTTTGTGTAAAATACGAGCTAGTATGCGTTTAAAGGTTAAAGTTGACATAATTGGGTATTTCGAGAACGCGGGAACTAGTCTCGTTAGTTTTGGACCTTCGGGTAGCGTTAAAAGTGCAAAAGGGTATATTTTGCACTTGTTGTTCATTCGGGCGGGTCAAGAGTCCAAATGAGATTATATGTTGATTATGTGTATACCTATATGCGTATTATAGGTAAAATCTTGCTCGGTTGTGTGTGGTGGAGATTTCGCTCATGGTTTGTAATGCTCGAGTTCACAAGGTGAGTGGAATAATTATATATGTATATATATGATTTATTTACTTGTGGGGTATGGGTTTAAAGTTCGATGTTGACGATACCATATCCTCGTGCGAGTTGCTATTTAATGTATGGAGTTAAAGTTCGATGTTGACGATGCCATACCATTTATTGTTTGTTGGATGAGGGTTTAAAGTTCGGTGTTGACGATACCTCATGTATGGAGTTAAAGTTCGATGTTGACGATGCCATACCACTATTGTAGTGATTTTGATGAGGGGTTAAAGTTCGATGTTGACGATACCTCATATGTGGGTTTTAAGTTCGATGTTGACGATACCACATTAAATAGGGCGAATGGGGTTTAAGTTCGATGTTGACGATACCATTCGCGGGGCTAGTCTTGAATACTAATGGATGTTGTGAACATCAATGTTATTTGTGTTGTAATGTAGCATATTATATTGTTCAAGTTATATGCTATTGTTTGTGCTAGCTTGCGTATTGGAGATTTAGCGTTATACTTTACGATGGTATGCTGATTATATTGCTAGCGTGTATGCGGTAATTGTGTAAGTGATTGCAAGTAAGTAGGTTATATATGTATATGTATAATTATTGCATTCACTAAGCTTCAAGCTTACCCCTCTCGTTGTTTACCTTTTTCAGGTATTGTATATGTGAAGCTAGCTAGTCGTTAGACTAGATGTGTAGGAGCGCTTGGGCTCGATGGGGTAGCTTTTGGAGTTTTGGACGCGGATTTGGGGATTTGGTAGTCCCCGGAATTATGCTCTTGGTATCGGGTTGGGTTATTGTGTATTAACCCGTATTTCTTGTGATCGGGTCATTATTACAAATGATTTTGTAAAGTGTAATTTGTGTACCAAGGGTCATGATAGGTTGTTAAACGTATCATTACGATGTTATGTTTTGATTAAAACAGAGTTGAAAATGTATTGTATTAATGGGACCTAACTAATAAAAAAAAAATGTACTCTGTTTTTGGTTAAATGGATCGGGGTTGTTACAAGTGGTATCAGAGCATAGTCTAAGGGAATTAGGTGACCTTGGAATAGGTGCCTAGTCTTAGACTTATTGGCGGATGTGCGTTATTTGCGGGACTTGTAGAAATACGGGTCAGATTGAGGTTTGTTAGTGTCTTAGAGTAGGTGACTAACTAGGACTTGTTTTTGTCCAAAGTGTGATTATGTGGGGGCCTTATTTCGTGTTTAAATTAGTGCCTTAGCTTGATAGTGCCTAATGTAAGTAGGCGAACTTGGACGTTGTTTTAGTGATAGTCACCTAGGTTGTAGGTTGACTTGTGGTTGCGGTGTACTTGTGTATATTTATTATTATATTGTATATTGGTGTATATATATATATACAGGTATCTAATTGGTGCGTTGTCTTAGAGATGAATCTATTGGAGAGATTCAAAGGTTTGGCGATTTTGAGTGATCAAGTTCACGGTAAGGACTTTGGTCATTCGGGTACTAGGAGTTATCGCGTGTTATTTTGTGTGAATGTTGCGTCAGTCCGGGTAAAGTACTTTGCGTGACCATGTGGAAATGGTAAGGTACGCATTTGTAATAGTGACCGATCACCATTATTACGAAAGTGTATCTTGACATCAAGCATGACATGACGAGTACCGAACGGAGGAAACGTGGCATGGTTGGGGTAGATTCGGGATAAATGAGGAATCTTTATTTTTTCCTAAGTGATAGTTGTAACATCCCGCATTTTTCCGTTAAATTATTTTAACGCCCGTCTTTTTCTTTTTAAATAATACCCTTCGTATCTAGATTCGTATCCTTTGTTAAGTAACATTTTAAATATTCTCGTTATCGGATTTTAATATCTCCCGTACTCCCGTGAAATTTAAAATATTCGATCGGTTAAATCCCGCACCCGCTTCTAAACTCGAGGGACTAAAATTGACACGGGGCAAACTAGTTGACTAGGTCAACTAGTCCACCCCAATCACCACCATTCAATCACCTCCATCTCTCTCTCTCTTTCTCTCTAGCAAGAACACACACACAAACACCCAATTCAATCATTCATCATCTAAATTCGATCTAGGAGGCTTACAACAAAACAAATTACATATTTTGTAAAGACCTCGACCTTATCCTCCCGGACGAAGTCTTCAACATTTGGTTCCATTGCGATGATCGACTCCAAGTAATGTCCTTAACATGAGCTAATGCACAGCGGAAGACTTAATTCGTACCTGAGAATAAACATGCTTTAAAACGTCAACATAAAGTTGGTGAGATATATAGGTTTGATGATAGCAGCGTTATAACTATGGACCACAAGATTTCATATATAAACATTTTAATAAAAATATTCTAAGTGGTTGAGCACTTGGTAACTATACTTAACATTTAATCACGTCGCATATTCCCTTTATTATGAAATCTTACTACACCGTACCAAGTGTAGTCACAAAACGAAGTACTGTGCAACCGTTGAATACTGGTCGTCCAGTCCGGTTGGGGTTGTCAGGCCCGATAGATCTATCAACAGGATTCGCGTTTACAATACCGCTGTAAATAATAGTTACCAAGCTACAGGGAAGTATGCCAGTGGTACAACTCAACGTAGAATATATTTTTCAGTTACTTGTGTCCATAACGTAAAACATAAAATTCATGTATTCTCATCCCGAAATACTTAGAGTTTAAAAGTGGGACTATATACTCACCTAATGTATTTTGTAGTAAAAATACATATAACACCATTGGTAATTTATAAGGTTGGCCTTCGATTCACGAACCTATATTAAGTTATACCTATTAAAACATATCATCGAAATCGAATAAGTTTATATATTTATATAATTAACATACTTCTTATCTTGATAATCTATTATCTATATTCATTTGTATATTTTTAATACTTAAAAATTATATATATATATTTTTATGTATTCATATAAAAAAATAGGTTAAATCATTTATTTTAAATATCCTGTTTTGATGTTTAAAAACATTATTTTATGTATTATACTTAATATATATTTATTTTCGATATTCAAAATAATTACTTAATATTATTTCAAAAAAAGTAATTTACCAATGTTAAAACATTTTTGTGTTAGTAATAATATTTATAAAACAATGATAAAAATAATAATAGAAATGATACTTTTAATAATAATACTAATAATCATAATAATAATAATAGTAATACCTTATATACATTAAAAAGAAGTAAATTGCCCAGAATGGGAATCGAACCCACAATCTCTTGGATACACTCTAACACCCATAACCACCGATCTGTTTCAACACATCTGTTATAACCTCGTTTTTATTTCTTTTAATCTATTCATATTATATCTTCTTCTTCATCATAATTCCAGGGATTAAACTTCAAACTCGAATCCATTTTTGGGTATTTTATTTAATCAGGAGTTAATAACAACAATTAATATCATCATGATCATCGAGATGGCATAAACATACACATCATACAATCATCATTAACCGTTATCATTTGTGGATATTTGAACTCGTTACTAGCATTACTATCGGCTCACTAGAGGAAATGTATATTGGATCTTGGCCCAACAGGAAATGTAAGTTGGCCTTTGGCCCAACAGTGGCCCATTACATAAGGAATACGTAAGCCTTTCAATCTGGTCCCAGGAATTCGAATGGTAGACAAAAAAATAAAGGCCAGCACATTATTCTTCTCCTTTATACGTGGGTCTTACATGTTCCCACTTCTTGATCTATTTCATTAATTTTAACGGAAGAAAACAAAGCTGTCGATTTCTTCTTTTATGTTAAACAACTTGTAATATGAATACCATATCATTGTTAAGTCTTTATTAACAGTCCGTTTAACAACCATCTCAACATGGTGACCACAAATGGATTTAAATGTTCAAGTTCTCGATTAACAACAATACTTGGTACAAAAATGATCTGTAGTAGTATCGATTAATATGGGTATCGAGTAGGGAGTTATAGGTGGTGGTTTTCGATTATACTATCCAACAGAAAATGAGCTCGAAGTTAGTAGTAGTTTATATGGGTTTTAGATGTTTCACAACAGAAACAGAAAGTTTAAATCAAATGAGAGAGAAAAGAAGATAGTCGACAGTTGTTGGTGATGAAAGTGTTGATGGTGGTTGACGTGGTCTAGTGGTGGAGTATGGTGGTTGTAAGGTTGGAACAACTATGGTTTCAAGGTGATGAGATTGGTGTTGTGGAGGTGATGATTGTTGGCGAACAAGTAGAAGTGATATGATCATAGATTAAAACAAAATAGTGGTGGTGGTGAGTTTACGGTTAGTGGTGATCTAGTGGTGGTGATCGGCGGGCTAGGTGATGGCTAGGGGTTGTCGATAGTTCAAGTGTGGTGATGGTTGATGGTTGAGCATGGTTGCATTGGTAGCCGGTGGTTTTGTTCCTTCATAAAGAGAATATAAAAAAATGAAGATGGTTTTTTCGATAGGATGGGTTTGTAACATACAATTTTTGATCGAATAATAATCAGGAAAGGGGTGAGGTTTTGTTGATGATTGATTAAGAATTCGATGGCGTGTAACAATGGGGTTGATCGTGGGTGATGATCGAGAGTGGGTTTGTGGTTATGGTGTTTGCAGGGTGTTGGATGTGATGAGCAAGAGAGGTGTTCATGGTGTTTTAACAAGAAGTGAGAGATGAAAGGAGAGATGGTTGTTAATATCTCCTAATATTTCTGTTTTATAATCTAATCATAGCAGTGGGTTTTTATCGAATACAAGTGAATGAAGTGATGTTATATCACGGATTAATTAACGTTTGTTTTGTAGTGATTATAGTCAACAAACAAATCAATCCATAACAGTGTATGAATCACAAAAATATAAAGAGGATAAAGATGGGTAACTAGATTTTGGATATATCTGTATGGAATTTGCTCACGTTCAGATTCTAAGGAAAAAAACTCAAGTTCAAACATAGTTTAACAAAGACATAAAAGAGATTACGTATTTATTTATTTTATTTATAATAATCAAGACAGATAACAATAATAATACAGATATTGCAATACGAGAAAAAAAAAAATTAATGCTAATCCTATAAATGATACTAATAATAATATTAATAAGAATATAACAAATAGTTATTAATGTAATTCATATATATATATATATATATATATATATATATATATATATATATATATATATATATATATATATATATATATATATATATATATATATATATATTTACATATTTATTTACACACATATGTTCGTGATCCATCGGCATAGTCAAGGGTAAATGATATAGATTTCAAAACTTTCGAGACTCAACATTACAATTTTGCTTATCGTGTCGGAATCATATAGAGATTAGAGTTTAAATTTGATCGGAAATTTCCGGGTCGTTACAGTACCCACCCGTTAAAAGAATTTCGTCCTCGAAATTTGGTAGATGTTGTCATGGACAACAATAGGAATGTTTTCATGACGGTTATGAGGTGATAATGAAGTTTTATTAATATTGAGTGATGTATATAAAACGACTCGATCATGTGAAGCGCACGAGTGAAGTTATCACAAAAGAGTGATATGAGTAAATATGATATCATTTTAACTGATGACGTGGTTATGATTGATTTCCGGAATTCACGAGATTTAAAGAAAATCTTTCGTAATAAGATTTGGTTCTTCGGCGATTTAGGAAACAGGATCTCCTTTGATTTAATGCGGCAAATCTGTTGTGATTTCTTTGTCGGATACTTATAAAACTACTCCCTACGTTTCCTCTTCCCGTCCTTGAGTCAAGCGAGCAATGATCCGGAATTCGTAGGTATGAAATTTGAAATGAACATAGCTAATGCTCTTAGAAAGAAATGGTAATGGCACGATTTTGATTTGTCAAATTACCAGAATATCCAGAAAGATAGAATTATCAAGATGATATGTTCCTAATATGTTTGGAGAATGTGAGAGCCGTGTAACATGGCACATGATGATGGTACTGTGAATCATCACATTCCATTAGAAACTTAACATGACTTACCGTAATATAATGAAGTTGATCAAGTTTCATTATATTATACTAATTCATGCATCAGTTCCCAACACTACTTCAGAACATTCCTATTTTAAACTCAAAGGTTTCAGAATTTAGAAGCTACTGCAGTTTCTTTTATATTGTAACACAGATATTACAGAGAGATAAATGATCGCAGATAGGAATAGTTGTGAAAATATCTCCAGAGATATGGAGAATATGTATAACAGAAGATATGAAGATATCTTATAATATCTAAGATAAGGTAATGATGAAAAAAATATCATCCGGAAAGGTTTAGAATATCGGGTAGGGCTCTTACTAATGATTTCAGCAGGTTCTGAATCGTTTGGATTCTTTGAGAGCAGATTCAGTTCTTGTGATCTATCCACACTTTCCTTCATACTTTGCTCAATCCGTTTTCCAGTTCCAAATCTCCTCTTTTTCTAAGCTTTACCAACCTACTGTACTTTATTGTAGATTTTTGACTTGTTAAAGTCGTTTACAGTTTTTGCTGCTTCATTGGCATTTCAAGGACTACTTCATAGTTTAGGGTGTTTTTCAGAAACTTCACATTCGGAGTATGAAACTCTTAGGGATAAATGTTATAGGTAGTACTGGGGAAGTGCTACGAGATTTTCAAAATACTAACTGCGGATTCCGCCGAAGAGATAACGAGCTGCTGGTATATCTGCTGATGATGTCATGGGATATAAAAGGTTCTCCAGTAACGACGGCGAAGGACAACGTATTTATATCGAGATTATAATAGGAGTAGTCTTACTGAGAAATCGAAGTGGAGCTGTAACAAAATTGACTACTTTGAAAAGGAATCGTATGATTGTTTTTGCTAATGAATGATAAGGAATTCGACGCAAATACGCTTTAACTATAACTTCGGTTTCAAAAGTTTTCCAGGTACATAACTGTATGTATAAATCTTTCTTCCATAGACGAAGTGCGGTTGGTTCAACTTTTCGATCGAGGTGTTTTCAAGAATCATGAAAAATTTGAACACGCATTGTAATTGTCGAGATACAAATGAGGTTTAAGATGAAATCAAGTGGCAAGCTTGAAGAATTATTTAATTTCATATGTTATAATCAATATTTTAATTCATCTTAATTGTCCAAAGTTAGCAGTCCAATAGTCCGATGGTTCAATGATTCATATATAATTTAGTATATAATATTCGAATTAAATAATACGTATCGTGACCCGTGTACCGGTCTCGGTGTCGATCACAACTCAAAGTATATATATATTTTGGAATCAACTCCGACCCTGTATAGCCAACTCCCACCTTCACATATAGAGTGTCTACGGTTGTTCCGAAATATATATATAGATGGGTCGATATGATAAATCGAAACCTTGCATACGTGTCCCGTTATTTAAAGTGCGTAAAAGTAAATAACAGAAATTAAATGACGATAAATAAAATTGCGAAGATGTAAATTGCGATAAATTAAATGTTAATCAGTTAGCTGGGAACAGTTAGCCGGAACAGTTAGCGTGAAATCCTATCACAATTCCAATTAATTAATTCGTTTGTTTCTAACACTTTTTATTTTTGTCCAATGTTTTCTTCGTTATGCCACTTGTTGGATTCTGATAGGTCAAAATCCAAATATGAAATTTGAATAGAAATGGTTATTCTGTGGTGAACGGATACGTATATCGGTAGTTGTAAGTAGGATAGAAAATGATCGTTGAATCAGATTCGAAGAATGTACAGTGTAACTTATTAATGTGAAATCTGAATATTTCTCGGGTACTACCCACCCGTTAAAATATTTTCATCATTCACAGTTTGTACGAAAGAATTTTTAATTACAATTACAATCTTTATGAAAATATACTTGCATATATATTTTCATCGAATATAATCATGGATTTAATGAGTCGATAAGATATTAAACTCATTTGATTTATAGTTAATACTGGATTACATGATCTCTAAAATATTAGAGATTTCATAATCACCATGTCGAACGAAAATATATGAGGTAGAACGTTACATAAAGCGAAGGTAATCGATGTAAAACGATATATAGAACGAGGATTATATTTGAAGTACAGATGATGATATTGAGGCGCGTGATGTTGATATCCAAGATACAGATCGTGATGTTGAGATTTACAACGTGATTGTGGTTGGGTGTTAAGAGTATTGTCGGCGTTGATGATGATGATACAGATTATGCTGCTGGTGCTGCTGCTGATATTTGTAACCTTCGCACCGTGTTCTCCAAAGTCGTCACACGAGCGCGAAGTTCGTTAATTTCTGCTAGTACACCAGGATGATTGGCGGTTGGGGTGAGCGAATGAACAAGATCCGAAATATGGGATAGGATATAATCGTGACGAGATACTCGAGAAATGAGAGAGAAAATGGTTTCTCGAACAGGTTCGCCGGTAAGTGCTTCAGGTTCGTCGTCAATAGGGCAATTCGGTGGGTGAAAGGGATCACCTTCTTCTTGTCTCCAATAATTTAGCACACTACGAACCCATCCCCAATTCATCCAGAATAGATGATGGGAAATTGGTTGATCCATTCCAGTGACGCTACCTTCGGAGCCCGAATGAAAATCCATATCAGCGTAGCTGTCGGAGTCGGAGGAATTTGAACTGGACGCGGAGTTCATCTTGTATAGTCGGGAAATGAATTTTTGTTTTGGGATAAATTATAGGAGTTGGGTTTGATATTCTTCAATACATAACTTACATATGTATTTAAAATACTCAAAATCCCGTGATTTGCGGAGAATCTTTGAAATTCATCAGGCAATGTCTATAGCAACAGATACGCTAGAATACAAATTTTGTCTATACACTATCGATGCACTAAAGCAGTAAGACGTGTCTAGACTTAAGAATACTAAGCAGACAATTCCTAAGGATAATAAGCAGATGATTTCCGACTAAATATGATAAGCAAATCTTTTGACATATAGACACGGTCAAAGTCCAGACTCATTAATGTATTCTAACAACTACTAGTCAGACACACTAATGCAAGACCTGGTTCACTAAGACCAACGCTCTGATACCACCTGTAAAGACCTCGACCTTATCCTCCCGGACGAAGTCTTCAACATTTGGTTCCATTGCGATGATCGACTCCAAGTAATGTCCTTAACATGAGCTAATGCACAGCGGAAGACTTAATTCGTACCTGAGAATAAACATGCTTTAAAACGTCAACATAAAGTTGGTGAGATATATAGGTTTGATGATAGCAGCGTTATAACTATGGACCACAAGATTTCATATATAAACATTTTAATAAAAATATTCTAAGTGGTTGAGCACTTGGTAACTATACTTAACATTTAATCACGTCGCATATTCCCTTTATTATGAAATCTTACTACACCGTACCAAGTGTAGTCACAAAACGAAGTACTGTGCAACCGTTGAATACTGGTCGTCCAGTCCGGTTGGGGTTGTCAGGCCCGATAGATCTATCAACAGGATTCGCGTTTACAATACCGCTGTAAATAATAGTTACCAAGCTACAGGGAAGTATGCCAGTGGTACAACTCAACGTAGAATATATTTTTCAGTTACTTGTGTCCATAACGTAAAACATAAAATTCATGTATTCTCATCCCGAAATACTTAGAGTTTAAAAGTGGGACTATATACTCACCTAATGTATTTTGTAGTAAAAATACATATAACACCATTGGTAATTTATAAGGTTGGCCTTCGATTCACGAACCTATATTAAGTTATACCTATTAAAACATATCATCGAAATCGAATAAGTTTATATATTTATATAATTAACATACTTCTTATCTTGATAATCTATTATCTATATTCATTTGTATATTTTTAATACTTAAAAATTATATATATATATTTTTATGTATTCATATAAAAAAATAGGTTAAATCATTTATTTTAAATATCCTGTTTTGATGTTTAAAAACATTATTTTATGTATTATACTTAATATATATTTATTTTCGATATTCAAAATAATTACTTAATATTATTTCAAAAAAAGTAATTTACCAATGTTAAAACATTTTTGTGTTAGTAATAATATTTATAAAACAATGATAAAAATAATAATAGAAATGATACTTTTAATAATAATACTAATAATCATAATAATAATAATAGTAATACCTTATATACATTAAAAAGAAGTAAATTGCCCAGAATGGGAATCGAACCCACAATCTCTTGGATACACTCTAACACCCATAACCACCGATCTGTTTCAACACATCTGTTATAACCTCGTTTTTATTTCTTTTAATCTATTCATATTATATCTTCTTCTTCATCATAATTCCAGGGATTAAACTTCAAACTCGAATCCATTTTTGGGTATTTTATTTAATCAGGAGTTAATAACAACAATTAATATCATCATGATCATCGAGATGGCATAAACATACACATCATACAATCATCATTAACCGTTATCATTTGTGGATATTTGAACTCGTTACTAGCATTACTATCGGCTCACTAGAGGAAATGTATATTGGATCTTGGCCCAACAGGAAATGTAAGTTGGCCTTTGGCCCAACAGTGGCCCATTACATAAGGAATACGTAAGCCTTTCAATCTGGTCCCAGGAATTCGAATGGTAGACAAAAAAATAAAGGCCAGCACATTATTCTTCTCCTTTATACGTGGGTCTTACATGTTCCCACTTCTTGATCTATTTCATTAATTTTAACGGAAGAAAACAAAGCTGTCGATTTCTTCTTTTATGTTAAACAACTTGTAATATGAATACCATATCATTGTTAAGTCTTTATTAACAGTCCGTTTAACAACCATCTCAACATGGTGACCACAAATGGATTTAAATGTTCAAGTTCTCGATTAACAACAATACTTGGTACAAAAATGATCTGTAGTAGTATCGATTAATATGGGTATCGAGTAGGGAGTTATAGGTGGTGGTTTTCGATTATACTATCCAACAGAAAATGAGCTCGAAGTTAGTAGTAGTTTATATGGGTTTTAGATGTTTCACAACAGAAACAGAAAGTTTAAATCAAATGAGAGAGAAAAGAAGATAGTCGACAGTTGTTGGTGATGAAAGTGTTGATGGTGGTTGACGTGGTCTAGTGGTGGAGTATGGTGGTTGTAAGGTTGGAACAACTATGGTTTCAAGGTGATGAGATTGGTGTTGTGGAGGTGATGATTGTTGGCGAACAAGTAGAAGTGATATGATCATAGATTAAAACAAAATAGTGGTGGTGGTGAGTTTACGGTTAGTGGTGATCTAGTGGTGGTGATCGGCGGGCTAGGTGATGGCTAGGGGTTGTCGATAGTTCAAGTGTGGTGATGGTTGATGGTTGAGCATGGTTGCATTGGTAGCCGGTGGTTTTGTTCCTTCATAAAGAGAATATAAAAAAATGAAGATGGTTTTTTCGATAGGATGGGTTTGTAACATACAAGTTTTGATCGAATAATAATCAGGAAAGGGGTGAGGTTTTGTTGATGATTGATTAAGAATTCGATGGCGTGTAACAATGGGGTTGATCGTGGGTGATGATCGAGAGTGGGTTTGTGGTTATGGTGTTTGCAGGGTGTTGGATGTGATGAGCAAGAGAGGTGTTCATGGTGTTTTAACAAGAAGTGAGAGATGAAAGGAGAGATGGTTGTTAATATTGTAGTGACCCGAACTTTTCCATGTTTATATATATTAATTGAGATTGATATTTACATGATTTAACGTTTCCAACATGTTAAGCAATCAAACTTGTTAAGACTTGATTAATTGAAATAGGTTTCATATAGACAATTGACTACCCAAGTTGACCGGTGATTCACGAACGTTAAAACTTGTAAAAACTATATGATGACATATATATGGTTATATATATAGTTAACATGATATTATTATAAGTAAACATATCATTAAGTATATTAACAATGAACTACATATGTAAAAACAAGACTACTAACTTAATGATTTTTAAACGAGACATATATGTAACGATTATCGTTGTAACGACATTTAAATGTATATATATCATATTAAGATATATTAATATATCATAATATCATGATAATATAATAATTTAACATCTCATTAGATATAATAAACAATGGGTTAACAACATTAATTGAGATCGTTAACTTAAAGGTTTCAAAACAACACTTACATGTAACGACTAACGATGACTTAACGACTCCGTTAAAATGTATATACATGTAGTGTATTTAGATGTATTAAAATACTTTTAGAAGACTTCAAGACATATATCGAAACACTCATACTTAACGAAAATGGTTACAGTTACTTTCCCATTCTTTTCTTTCATCAAGAATTCTAGTCGTATTCTTACCCGTATTATACACAGCTTCAAAACGTACTTACTATGGGTATATACCAATAGGAACTAGCATGGGATTCCACTCTTGATTATGTCATGTATGACTAATCAATTTTAACTTCTACCATGAGCTAGTCAACTAACTAGAACTCCTTTTAACCCCACTCACCACTCACCAATTAACACTCATCATTCACTCCATTTCACTTCCAAATCTCTTTCTAATTCTCTCTCAACACACCCACACTATTATGAACGTATTTTTCCAGTAGTTAATCATCATCTTCATCAAAAATCACTTCAAGAATCAAGCTATAATCATCATAGGAAGAACACTTCAAGAATACTTCAAAAATCCCTTCAAGTTTACTAATTTACTTCCAAGCTTTCTAATCCATTCCAAGTAATCATCTAAGATCAAGAAACCTTTGTTATATACAGTAGGTTATCTTTCTTATTCAAGGTAATATTCATATTCAAACTTTGATTCAATTTCTATAACTATAAACTATCTTAATTCGAGCAAAAATCTTACTTGAACTTGTTTTTGTGTCATGATCCTACTTCAAGAACTTTCAAGCCATCCAAGATCCTTTGAAGCTAGATCATTTCTTGTCACTTCCAGTAGGTTTACCTACTAAACTTGAGGTAGTAATGATGTTCATAACATCATTCGATTCATATATATAAAACTATCTTATTCGAAGGTTTAAACTCGTAATCACTAGAACATAGTTTAGTTAATTCTAAACTTGTTCGCAAACAAAAGTTAATCCTTCTAACTTGACTTTTAAAATTAACTAAACACATGTTCTATATCTATATGATATGCTAACTTAATGATTTAAAACCTGGAAACACGAAAAACACCGTAAAACCGGATTTACGCCGTCGTAGTAACACCGCGGGCTGTTTTGGGTTAGTTAATTAAAAACTATGATAAACTTTGATTTAAAACTTGTTATTCTGAGAAAATGATTTTTATTATGAACATGAAACTATATCAAAAAATTATGGTTAAACTCAAAGTGGAAGTATGTTTTCTAAAATGGTCATCTAGACGTCGTTCTTTCGACTGAAATGACTACCTTTACAAAAACGACTTGTAACTTATTTTTCTGACTATAAACCTATACTTTTTCTGTGTAGATTTATAAAATACAGTTCAATATGAAACCATAGCAATTTGATTCATTCAAAACGGATTTAAAATGAAGAAGTTATGGGTAAAACTAGATTGGATAATTTTTATCATTTTAGCTACGTGAAAATTGGTAACAAATCTATTCCAACCATAACTTAATCAACTTGTATTGTATATTATGTAATCTTGAGATACCATAGACACGTATACAATGTTTCGACCTATCATGTCGACACATCTATATATATTTCGGAACAACCATAGACACTCTATATGTGAATGTTGGAGTTAGCTATACAGGGTTGAGGTTGATTCCAAAATATATATAGTTTGAGTTGTGATCAATACTGAGATACGTATACACTGGGTCGTGGATTGATTCAAGATAATATTATTGATTTATTTCTGTACATCTAACTGTGGACAACTAGTTGTAGGTTACTAACGAGGACAGCTGACTTAATAAACTTAAAACATCAAAATATATTAAAAGTGTTGTAAATATATTTTGAACATACTTTAATATATATGTATATATTGTTATAGGTTCGTGAATCAACAGTGGCCAAGTCTTACTTCTCGACGAAGTAAAAATCTGTGAAAGTGAGTTATAGTCCCACTTTTAAAATCTAATATTTTTGGGATGAGAATACATGCAGGTTTTATAAATGATTTACAAAATAGACACAAGTACGTGAAACTACATTCTATGGTTGAATTATCGAAATCGAATATGCCCCTTTTTATTAAGTCTGGTAATCTAAGAATTAGGGAACAGACACCCTAATTGACGCGAATCCTAAAGATAGATCTATTGGGCCTAACAAACCCCATCCAAAGTACTGGATGCTTTAGTACTTCGAAATTTATATCATATCCGAAGGGTGTCCCGGAATGATGGGGATATTCTTATATATGCATCTTGTTATTGTCGGTTACCAGGTGTTCACCATATGAATGATTTTTATCTCTATGTATGGGATGTGTATTGAAATATGAAATCTTGTGGTCTATTATTATGATTTGATATATATAGGTTAAACCTATAACTCACCAACATTTTTGTTGACGTTTTAAGCATGTTTATTCTCAGGTGATTATTAAGAGCTTCCGCTGTCGCATACTTAAATAAGGACGAGATTTGGAGTCCATGCTTGTATGATATTGTGTAAAAACAGCATTCAAGAAACTTATTTTGTTGTAACATATTTGTATTGTAAACCATTATGTAATGGTCGTGTGTAAACAGGATATTTTAGATTATCATTATTTGATAATCTACGTAAAGCTTTTTAAACCTTTATTGATGAAATAAAGGTTATGGTTTGTTTTAAAATGAATGCAGTCTTTGAAAAACGTCTCATATAGAGGTCAAAACCTCGCAACGAAATCAATTAATATGGAACGTTTTTAATCAATAAGAACGGGACATTTCAGTTGGTATCCGAGCGTTGGTCTTAGAGAACCAGAAAATTTGCATTAGTGTGTCTTATCGAGTTTGTTAGGATGCATTAGTGATTCTGGACTTCGACCGTGTTTTCTTTAAAAATGATTGCTTAACATTCTTGTTGGAAACTATATATTTTTAACATATGAATATTATGTGATATATTAATCTCTTAACGTGTTTGATATTATGTGATAGATGTCTACCTCTAGAACAAGTCCCATTGACTCACCTAATAATAATGAAGAGTCAAATGTAAATTGGAATGATTCGTGGACTGATTCACAAGTTCCCGAAGAGGAACCGGAAGAAGAGTCGGAACCGGAAGAAGAATCAGAACCGGAAGAAGAATCGGAACCGGAAGAAGAATCGGAACCGGTGGGGGAAATAATAAAACGGTTAAGTAAAAGAGAATCCTCAACCAACCGACCAAGGTTAATTATGGTCAATGGTGTTTCCGCCAAGGAAGCAAAATATTGGGAGGATTACCAATTCTCCGATGAATCGGATTCCGACGAGAATTCCGATGATGTTATAGAAATTACCCCAACTGAATTTAAAAAGGCAAAAGAAAATAATAATGGAAAGGGCATAAAAATAGAGAAATCTAATTCCAACCCCGATGAACTTTATATGTATCGTCAACCCCCGAAGTCCTTAAGTTGTAACAATGACCCGGGAACCTCTAAACCACCAGGTTTTTCTAAACCAATGTGGAAAATTACGGCTCGTATTAGGGGAACATCATATATCCCTAGAAACTTGGCAAAACGAACCAAAACCGAAGAAGAAGAAACAAGCGAGTCGGAATAAGATAGTTGTATTCGTGTGGTGTAATATACGTAATATAGTGTGCTTATGCTTTATGATATATATTGCTTGTATTAATAAGTATTTTTTTTATGAATCTAACTTTTGTCTATTTTACAGTATAAAAACACAAAATGGATAGACAACCCAATATTTTAAGAGACCTACCCGGAGACATGATTGATGAAATCTTGTCTAGAGTCGGTCAGAATTCCTCGGCACAACTATTTAAGGCGAGATCAGTTTGTAAGACATTCGAAGAACGTTCCAAGAATGATTTGGTTTATAAAAGGCTTTCGTTCGGAAGATGGGGGATATCACATTGGGAAATCCATAAGTTACGATGTGTTTACTTTGACGCATATATTGCGGGGAACCCAAATGCTATTTTACGCAACGGGTTAAGAAATTATTTTGACTCAGTATATCCAAATATAGGACTTCGTGATTTAGAAAAAGCGGCTAACATGCAACATAAAGAAGCATGTTATGCTTACGGGTTAGTAATGTTCGCTTCTCACCAAAGTGAGAACAAGAACATCGGGCTACAACTATTAAACAAAACGTTCCCTCAAGTGACGGAGTCGGTAATTGGGGTAAGAAATGAGGTTTTTAGGTTATTACGAGACTGTTGGTCATTACGTAACCCTCGTCCCTTTGACGACGTTACAACACGCTGTCTTATCAACGGCCATAACGGTTATATTCCACAAGACCAAGGATGGGAAGTAGTCCTAGTAAAACCAGAATGCATGACTTGTTTCTGGACGTATGAATTACGTGTCTTTATTGCCTTTGCTGAACGACTTGTGTACTAGCTAGAATTATCTTCACAACTATCTTGTATCAAAGTTATTGTGTGCTATATTTCATGCTTTATGTAAAATAAGCGGTATTGTAAGTTTGTAAAATATTGTATAAAAGTTTGAACGCGAAATATTATTATAATCAGTTTTTCATATAGAATTGTAGTAGTTGAATTGTATATTAGCTACTGAGTATGAACTTAACGGGTAGGTACTACCCGAATTTAAACTTATAAAACGCTAATATGAAGAAAAAGCTTTTATAAATGAGTTCATATTATGCTACGAAATACTATTAACTACTCTTAATATTCTGTATGATTAACTTGTTCCATTTGACTATTTTGAAGGAAATGGCACCGACTACTCGACACACCGTGAATATGAATGAAGAGGAATTCCGTACTTTTCTAGCTTCAAACATAGCCGCAGTACAGGCTGCGCTATATACCAACAATAACCTTGGATCTGGCAGTACAGGAAATCGTGTAGGATGCACCTACAAAGAATTCACTGCCTGCAAACCTTTGGAATTTGATGGAACCGAAGGACCGATCGGATTGAAACGGTGGACCGAGAAGGTTGAATCGGTGTTTGCCATAAGTAAGTGTACTGAAGAGGACAAAGTGAAGTACGCTACGCATACCTTCACAGGTTCTGCGTTAACATGGTGGAATACCTATCTAGAGCAAGTGGGACAAGATGATGCGTACGCACTACCGTGGTCAGCATTCAAGCACTTGATGAACGAGAAGTACCGTCCCAGAACCGAGGTCAATAAGCTCAAGACAGAACTTAGAGGGTTACGAACCCAGGGATTTGATATTACCACGTACGAAAGACGATTCACAGAATTGTGCCTATTGTGTCCGGGAGCGTTCGAAGATGAGGAAGAGAAGATCGACGCGTTTGTGAAAGGATTACCGGAAAGAATCCAAGAAGATATAAGTTCACACGAGCCCGCCTCCATACAACAGGCATGTAGAATGGCTCACAAACTAGTGAACCAGATTGAAGAAAGAATTAAAGAACAGACTGCTGAAGAGGCCAATGTGAAGCAAGTCAAAAGAAAGTTGGAGGAAAACGGTGATAAGAATCGCCAATACAGCAACAACAGCAATTACAACAATAATCGCAACAATTATCCCAACAATCGCAACTACAACAAACGGCCCAACAACAACAACAACAACAACAACAGCAACTACAACAATCATCCTAACAACAATAATAACCGCAACAACAACAACAATCAGAAGCAGCTATGCCAAAGGTGTGAAAAGAATCACTCGGGGTTCTGCACCAAATTTTGCAACAAGTGTAAAAGAAATGGTCATAGCGCGGCGAAGTGTGAGGTCTACGGACCAGGGGTTAATAGAACGAAAGGAACAAATGGTGTCGGAACGAGTAATGGCGGAGCAAGTAGTGTCGGAGCAAGTTATGCCAATGTAGTTTGTTATAAATGTGGAAAACCGGGCCACATTATTAGAAATTGCCCGAACCAGGAGAACACGAATGGACAAGGTCGTGGAAGAGTTTTCAATATTAATGCGGCAGAGGCACAGGAAGACCCGGAGCTTGTTACGGGTACGTTTCTTATTGACAATAAATCTGCTTACGTTTTATTTGATTCGGGTGCGGATAGAAGCTATATGAGTAGAGATTTTTGTGCTAAATTAAGTTGTCCATTGACGCCTTTGGATAGTAAATTTTTACTCGAATTAGCAAATGGTAAATTAATTTCAGCAGATAATATATGTCGGAATCGAGAAATTAAACTGGTTAGCGAAACATTTAAGATTGATTTGATACCAGTAGAGTTAGGGAGTTTTGATGTGATAATCGGTATGGACTGGTTGAAAGAAGTGAAAGCAGAGATCGTCTGTTACAAAAATGCAATTCGCATTATACGAGAAAAAGGAAAACCCTTAATGGTGTACGGAGAAAAGGGCAACACGAAGCTACATCTTATTAGTAATTTGAAGGCACAAAAACTAATAAGAAAAGGTTGCTATGCTGTTCTAGCACACGTCGAGAAAGTACAAACTGAAGAAAAGAGCATCAATGATGTTCCCATTGCAAAAGAATTTCCTGATGTATTTCTGAAAGAATTACCGGGATTACCCCCACATCGATCCGTTGAATTTCAAATAGATCTTGTACCAGGAGCTGCACCAATAGCTCGTGCTCCTTACAGACTTGCACTCAGCGAGATGAAAGAACTGCAAAGCCAATTACAAGAACTTTTAGAGCATGGTTTCATTCGACCAAGCACATCACCGTGGGGAGCTCCTGTTTTGTTTGTCAAGAAGAAAGATGGTACATTCAGGTTGTGTATCGACTACCGAGAGTTGAACAAACTTACCATCAAGAACCGCTACCCACTACCGAGAATCGACGACTTATTTGATCAACTACAAGGCTCGTCTGTTTATTCAAAGATTGACTTACGTTCCGGGTATCATCAAATGCGGGTGAAAGAAGATGATATTCCAAAGACTGCTTTCAGAACACGTTACGGTCATTACGAGTTTATGGTCATGCCGTTTGGTTTAACTAATGCACCAGCTGTGTTCATGGACCTTATGAACCGAGTGTGTGGACCATACCTTGACAAGTTTGTCATCGTTTTCATTGATGACATACTTATTTACTCAAAGAATGACCAAGAACACGGTGAACATTTGAGAAAGGTGTTAGAAGTATTGAGGAAGGAAGAATTGTACGCTAAGTTTTCAAAGTGTGCATTTTGGTTGGAAGAAGTTCAATTCCTCGGTCACATAGTGAATAAAGAAGGTATTAAGGTGGATCCGGCAAAGATAGAAACTGTTGAAAAGTGGGAAACCCCGAAAACTCCGAAACACATACGCCAGTTTTTAGGACTAGCTGGTTACTACAGAAGGTTCATCCAAGACTTTTCCAGAATAGCAAAACCCTTGACTGCATTAACGCATAAAGGGAAGAAATTTGAATGGAATGATGAACAAGAGAAAGCGTTTCAGTTATTGAAGAAAAAGCTAACTACGGCACCTATATTGTCATTGCCTGAAGGGAATGATGATTTTGTGATTTATTGTGACGCATCAAAGCAAGGTCTCGGTTGTGTATTAATGCAACGAACGAAGGTGATTGCTTATGCGTCTAGACAATTGAAGATTCACGAACAAAATTATACGACGCATGATTTGGAATTAGGCGCGGTTGTTTTTGCATTAAAGACTTGGAGGCACTACTTATATGGGGTCAAAAGTATTATATATACCGACCACAAAAGTCTTCAACACATATTTAATCAGAAACAACTGAATATGAGGCAGCGTAGGTGGATTGAATTATTGAATGATTATGACTTTGAGATTCGTTACCACCCGGGGAAGGCAAATGTGGTAGCCGATGCCTTGAGCAGGAAGGACAGAGAACCCATTCGAGTAAAATCTATGAATATAATGATTCATAATAACCTTACTACTCAAATAAAGGAGGCGCAACAAGGAGTTTTAAAAGAGGGAAATTTAAAGGATGAAATACCCAAAGGATCGGAGAAGCATCTTAATATTCGGGAAGACGGAACCCGGTATAGGGCTGAAAGGATTTGGGTACCAAAATTTGGAGATATGAGAGAAATGGTACTTAGAGAAGCTCATAAAACCAGATACTCAATACATCCTGGAACGGGGAAGATGTACAAGGATCTCAAGAAACATTTTTGGTGGCCGGGTATGAAAGCCGATGTTGCTAAATACGTAGGAGAATGTTTGACGTGTTCTAAAGTCAAAGCTGAGCATCAGAAACCATCAGGTCTACTTCAACAACCCGAAATCCCAGAATGGAAATGGGAAAACATTACCATGGATTTCATCACTAAATTGCCAAGGACTGCAAGTGGTTTTGATACTATTTGGGTAATAGTTGATCGTCTCACCAAATCAGCACACTTCCTGCCAATAAGAGAAGATGACAAGATGGAGAAGTTAGCACGACTGTATTTGAAGGAAGTCGTCTCCAGACATGGAATACCAATCTCTATTATCTCTGATAGAGATGGCAGATTTATTTCAAGATTCTGGCAGACATTACAGCAAGCATTAGGAACTCGTCTAGACATGAGTACTGCCTATCATCCATAAACTGATGGGCAGAGCGAAAGGACGATACAAACGCTTGAAGACATGCTACGAGCATGTGTTATTGATTTCGGAAACAGTTGGGATCGACATCTACCGTTAGCAGAATTTTCCTACAACAACAGCTACCATTCAAGCATTGAGATGGCGCCGTTTGAAGCACTTTATGGTAGAAAGTGCAGGTCTCCGATTTGTTGGAGTGAAGTGGGGGATAGACAGATTACGGGTCAGGAGATTATACAAGAAACTACCGAGAAGATCATCCAAATTCAACAACGGTTGAAAACTGCCCAAAGTCGACAAAAGAGCTACGCTGACATTAAAAGAAAAGATATAGAATTTGAAATTGGAGAGATGGTCATGCTTAAAGTTGCACCTTGGAAAGGCGTTGTTCGATTTGGTAAACGAGGGAAATTAAATCCAAGGTATATTGGACCATTCAAGATTATTGATCGTGTCGGACCAGTAGCTTACCGACTAGAGTTACCTCAACAACTCGCGGCTGTACATAACACTTTCCACGTCTCGAATTTGAAGAAATGTTTTGCTAAAGAAGATCTCACTATTCCGTTAGATGAAATCCAAATCAACGAAAAACTTCAATTCATCGAAGAACCCGTCGAAATAATGGATCGTGAGGTTAAAAGACTTAAGCAAAACAAGATACCAATTGTTAAGGTTCGATGGAATGCTCGTAGAGGACCCGAGTTCACCTGGGAGCGTGAAGATCAGATGAAGAAGAAATACCCGCATCTATTTCCAGAAGATTCGTCAACACCTTCAACAGCTTAAAATTTCGGGACGAAATTTATTTAACGGGTAGGTACTGTAGTGACCCGAACTTTTCCATGTTTATATATATTAATTGAGATTGATATTTACATGATTTAACGTTTCCAACATGTTAAGCAATCAAACTTGTTAAGACTTGATTAATTGAAATAGGTTTCATATAGACAATTGACTACCCAAGTTGACCGGTGATTCACGAACGTTAAAACTTGTAAAAACTATATGATGACATATATATGGTTATATATATAGTTAACATGATATTATTATAAGTAAACATATCATTAAGTATATTAACAATGAACTACATATGTAAAAACAAGACTACTAACTTAATGATTTTTAAACGAGACATATATGTAACGATTATCGTTGTAACGACATTTAAATGTATATATATCATATTAAGATATATTAATATATCATAATATCATGATAATATAATAATTTAACATCTCATTAGATATAATAAACAATGGGTTAACAACATTAATTGAGATCGTTAACTTAAAGGTTTCAAAACAACACTTACATGTAACGACTAACGATGACTTAACGACTCCGTTAAAATGTATATACATGTAGTGTATTTAGATGTATTAAAATACTTTTAGAAGACTTCAAGACATATATCGAAACACTCATACTTAACGAAAATGGTTACAGTTACTTTCCCATTCTTTTCTTTCATCAAGAATTCTAGTCGTATTCTTACCCGTATTATACACAGCTTCAAAACGTACTTACTATGGGTATATACCAATAGGAACTAGCATGGGATTCCACTCTTGATTATGTCATGTATGACTAATCAATTTTAACTTCTACCATGAGCTAGTCAACTAACTAGAACTCCTTTTAACCCCACTCACCACTCACCAATTAACACTCATCATTCACTCCATTTCACTTCCAAATCTCTTTCTAATTCTCTCTCAACACACCCACACTATTATGAACGTATTTTTCCAGTAGTTAATCATCATCTTCATCAAAAATCACTTCAAGAATCAAGCTATAATCATCATAGGAAGAACACTTCAAGAATACTTCAAAAATCCCTTCAAGTTTACTAATTTACTTCCAAGCTTTCTAATCCATTCCAAGTAATCATCTAAGATCAAGAAACCTTTGTTATATACAGTAGGTTATCTTTCTTATTCAAGGTAATATTCATATTCAAACTTTGATTCAATTTCTATAACTATAAACTATCTTAATTCGAGCAAAAATCTTACTTGAACTTGTTTTTGTGTCATGATCCTACTTCAAGAACTTTCAAGCCATCCAAGATCCTTTGAAGCTAGATCATTTCTTGTCACTTCCAGTAGGTTTACCTACTAAACTTGAGGTAGTAATGATGTTCATAACATCATTCGATTCATATATATAAAACTATCTTATTCGAAGGTTTAAACTCGTAATCACTAGAACATAGTTTAGTTAATTCTAAACTTGTTCGCAAACAAAAGTTAATCCTTCTAACTTGACTTTTAAAATTAACTAAACACATGTTCTATATCTATATGATATGCTAACTTAATGATTTAAAACCTGGAAACACGAAAAACACCGTAAAACCGGATTTACGCCGTCGTAGTAACACCGCGGGCTGTTTTGGGTTAGTTAATTAAAAACTATGATAAACTTTGATTTAAAACTTGTTATTCTGAGAAAATGATTTTTATTATGAACATGAAACTATATCAAAAAATTATGGTTAAACTCAAAGTGGAAGTATGTTTTCTAAAATGGTCATCTAGACGTCGTTCTTTCGACTGAAATGACTACCTTTACAAAAACGACTTGTAACTTATTTTTCTGACTATAAACCTATACTTTTTCTGTGTAGATTCATAAAATACAGTTCAATATGAAACCATAGCAATTTGATTCATTCAAAACGGATTTAAAATGAAGAAGTTATGGGTAAAACTAGATTGGATAATTTTTATCATTTTAGCTACGTGAAAATTGGTAACAAATCTATTCCAACCATAACTTAATCAACTTGTATTGTATATTATGTAATCTTGAGATACCATAGACACGTATACAATGTTTCGACCTATCATGTCGACACATCTATATATATTTCGGAACAACCATAGACACTCTATATGTGAATGTTGGAGTTAGCTATACAGGGTTGAGGTTGATTCCAAAATATATATAGTTTGAGTTGTGATCAATACTGAGATACGTATACACTGGGTCGTGGATTGATTCAAGATAATATTATTGATTTATTTCTGTACATCTAACTGTGGACAACTAGTTGTAGGTTACTAACGAGGACAGCTGACTTAATAAACTTAAAACATCAAAATATATTAAAAGTGTTGTAAATATATTTTGAACATACTTTAATATATATGTATATATTGTTATAGGTTCGTGAATCAACAGTGGCCAAGTCTTACTTCTCGACGAAGTAAAAATCTGTGAAAGTGAGTTATAGTCCCACTTTTAAAATCTAATATTTTTGGGATGAGAATACATGCAGGTTTTATAAATGATTTACAAAATAGACACAAGTACGTGAAACTACATTCTATGGTTGAATTATCGAAATCGAATATGCCCCTTTTTATTAAGTCTGGTAATCTAAGAATTAGGGAACAGACACCCTAATTGACGCGAATCCTAAAGATAGATCTATTGGGCCTAACAAACCCCATCCAAAGTACTGGATGCTTTAGTACTTCGAAATTTATATCATATCCGAAGGGTGTCCCGGAATGATGGGGATATTCTTATATATGCATCTTGTTATTGTCGGTTACCAGGTGTTCACCATATGAATGATTTTTATCTCTATGTATGGGATGTGTATTGAAATATGAAATCTTGTGGTCTATTATTATGATTTGATATATATAGGTTAAACCTATAACTCACCAACATTTTTGTTGACGTTTTAAGCATGTTTATTCTCAGGTGATTATTAAGAGCTTCCGCTGTCGCATACTTAAATAAGGACGAGATTTGGAGTCCATGCTTGTATGATATTGTGTAAAAACTGCATTCAAGAAACTTATTTTGTTGTAACATATTTGTATTGTAAACCATTATGTAATGGTCGTGTGTAAACAGGATATTTTAGATTATCATTATTTGATAATCTACGTAAAGCTTTTTAAACCTTTATTGATGAAATAAAGGTTATGGTTTGTTTTAAAATGAATGCAGTCTTTGAAAAACGTCTCATATAGAGGTCAAAACCTCGCAACGAAATCAATTAATATGGAACGTTTTTAATCAATAAGAACGGGACATTTCAAATATCTCCTAATATTTCTGTTTTATAATCTAATCATAGCAGTGGGTTTTTATCGAATACAAGTGAATGAAGTGATGTTATATCACGGATTAATTAACGTTTGTTTTGTAGTGATTATAGTCAACAAACAAATCAATCCATAACAGTGTATGAATCACAAAAATATAAAGAGGATAAAGATGGGTAACTAGATTTTGGATATATCTGTATGGAATTTGCTCACGTTCAGATTCTAAGGAAAAAAAACTCAAGTTCAAACATAGTTTAACAAAGACATAAAAGAGATTACGTATTTATTTATTTTATTTATAATAATCAAGACAGATAACAATAATAATACAGATATTGCAATACGAGAAAAAAAAAATTAATGCTAATCCTATAAATGATACTAATAATAATATTAATAAGAATATAACAAATAGTTATTAATGTAATTCATATATATATATATATATATATATATATATATATATATATATATATATATATATATATATATATATATATATATATATATTTACATATTTATTTACACACATATGTTCGTGATCCATCGGCATAGTCAAGGGTAAATGATATAGATTTCAAAACTTTCGAGACTCAACATTACAATTTTGCTTATCGTGTCGGAATCATATAGAGATTAGAGTTTAAATTTGATCGGAAATTTCCGGGTCGTTACATATTTGGAATCCTCTCTTCATCCTCTACAATTTGATACCAACTTCATCTCGTTTGGGTAACATTTCTAAAACTCTAGATTTCTCTAAATTCGTGTTTTTGATTTAAAATGGTGTTAGTTAGTGTCTATGGCTCGTGTCTAGCATGAATATATGATTTACTTGCTCGATTTGTTGTTTTGAGTAACTAGTTTGAACATTTGAAATGGGTTTGCTTAATCTTGCATTTTGGAAGATTAAATGTTGTTTGATTGTTCAAGTTCATGTTTTAATTGTGTTACTAGTATCACTAGCTTCGTTTTGATGCGTAGGTTGATTAAGAAAACTTCAAAAACCCGATTATTGATTTTTGTGAATTTTGGTTAGGGTTTGTTAGACTTTGAAATGAACTTTTGATGCGTTGAATGCTTGTTAATGTTATTAGTAAGTGTTTAGATGCAATGTATGCTTAATTACCTTCGAAACGGCATATCGTATGTGTAAATTGGATTCCCGAATCATAAAATACGTTTTACGAACTTGAAACTTTGAAAATAAACCTTTCTTGATCAATTGACGAGTTTTTGATTATTGTAATTGATGTTTTTGCTTGTGAAAGGTAGTTAGTTGTATTCCTCGTCAAAATACCTTTTCGACGATATATGATAGGCATTATAAGTGTTTGCGGGTCAAGAGTTGGGTTGGAAAATGTTTTGGTTCGTGACTTGGACCATTTTTCTGCAAACTGCATGTTTCCCAGGTATTGCGCGCCGCGCATATACCCGCGCGCCGCGCAGAATTAGAAATCCCAGATGTTTGCCTTCGTGGTTAAGTTCTGACCAGGATTTACACTTGGGTGCGCGCCGCGCAACCCATTGTGCGCCGCGCATATGCCCAGCTCATTTTTGTTTTTATTTTTCCTTTCACAAAATGTTTCCCGCTTAACCGTAACTCCGATTAACATGAAACTTGGCCATTCTGCTCATAAATGATTTCTCATCATGGGAAAATTGTCGGATACCCGACCCGACCCCGTTGACCTTGACTTTGACCAAGTTTGACTTTTAGTCAAACTTAACCAAACAATTATACGATCGTTCTAACATGCTTAGTTACTTGTATCGTGCATGAAACTTGACTAATTGATTCACATGCTACATAATCGAGTCGTAACGAGCCATAGGACTAATTGAACATCTTTGACCGTTTGTGTTTACCGTTATTGATACAACCTATATGTTTAGGTCAAGACTAGCTTTGTCTTTGCACGCGTCTACTTGTTGAAGTACTTTATTAACTCTCGCGCTCAAGGTGAGATCATAGTCCCACCTTTTCAACAACTTTTATACTTTTAAATCGTGGGCTGAGAAAACATATACTTTGTTACATCTTGTACTACTTACTTTTATGTTTTGAACACAAGTGTGAAAACAAACATTCCACGTGCGAGTTAGAACAAAAATGCCTCAATTCGATTATCATTAGTTACACTTGCAGGGTGTAAGCGAGAACTTATATTGTGTGGCCATACGGGTTTAACAAACCCTCATTCGGACGGTTCGCTACCGTTATGCGGATGAAATATATTTTTGTGTTTTAGTGCGGGTTCTAGCACTGTGTGATGGGGTAACGTTGGTTAAGTTTTGATAATTGAGTGCTCGCGTATAACAACACTTTTGGAATGCAAATGATTTGGATAATCTACGTTATGGAAATACAAAATCTTGTGGTTCAAAAACAACGTTTAATACTTACTAAACCTATGATTTCACCAACGTTTTCGTTGACAGATTTCTATGTTTTTCTCAGGTCTTGCACGATATGTGATACATGCTTCCGCTCATTATTTGATACTTGCATTGGATGTCGAGTATACATGTTTTTCATGGAGCGTCTTATGACTTTACTTTAAACCGTGTCGCCTAGATTTCCTTTGTACTTATAACCTTGTAACTTAACTTTTGGTTGAACAATTCTTGTAAACTTTGGGAACAATCTGTATTTTGAAATGAAGGCGACATATTTTGGTCAAACTTTGTCTTAAAGACTTATGACCATGCAATGGGACCTACGTAGACGACGCCATCACTTGACGATTTGTCGGGGTCGCTACAAGTGGTATCAGAGCCTTGGTTGTAGGGATTTAGAGTTCATTTGTGTCCACCCCGAGTCATAGGGTACATAGGTGAATCTAGACTACAACCGGCATATAGACTGAAGTAGGAATTACTTGACTATTTGTGCATTTATACTCGAACTCTTCTATCATATCTAACTCGAATTCGATCTTGATCTTACGTTGATAAATTTTGTTGACGCGCCACCTTGACTTTATAAAGTAATGTTAAATGCACATGTAAATCAGGGTAATATAATTTCCGGGATTATATTACGGTGATTCACATGGACGTTCCGACATTATGACGTAAAGAATTTAAAGCGAGTCAAGGAAAAATTTCCTCTCTATCCTTATTCCATACTCCGGTTAGTATTGTTGAAAATACTAACCAACCATATTCTTGTGTCATGAAGGAACAATGGCTCACCAAGGTCAACACAATACTCCTCTCGAAACTCTAGAACAAGCTCTTCAACGAATGATAACCACCGCCGTGGGTACGGCCGTGGCCGATCACTTTTCTAACAACAACAATCATGGAGCCGGTAATTCAATCGAAGGTTGCTCCTACAAGAACTTCATGAAGTACAATCCTCCCACTTTCGATGGAACCGGGGGACCGGTTACTCTCACCCGATGGTTTGAACAAATGGAGACCGTTTTTAACACAAGTGGTTGTCGAGACCAAGATAAGGTCAAGTTTTCCACCCTCACTTTCACCGGTATTGCTCTCTCATGGTGGAACACGTATGTACAATTAGTGGGAAGCGATGAAGCCCACACACTCTCTTGGACCGAATTAAGAGAAAGAATGATCACCGAATACTTCCCGCGCGACGAGACTCGAAGGCTCGAACAGGGTCTAAGGAATTTAAAAACGGTCGGAAATGACCTCGAAGCTTATAATCAACGGTTTACCGAACTAGTCTCGATGTGTCCAAATCTCATGACTCCCGAATCCCTAAGAGTCGAACTTTACATGGATGGCCTCCCTAAGAGCATTCAACACGGAGTAATGGCATCCCAACCCACTAACCTACAAGAGGCTTTAACAAAGGCCCACCAAACTTTAGAAACGGTGAATGAAATGGAAGCACCGGTACGAATGGTCGAGAACCACCCGGGTAACAACAAAAGAAAATGGGAAGCCTCGCAACCAAGCAACCACAACAATAACAACATCTCCAAGAAGCCTTTCACCCCCGGCGGCAAGAAGGGGTATGCCGGAACCCTACCTCACTGTAACAAGTGTCGCAAACATCATTTTGGTGAATGTGGCAAACCATTTTGCGTCAAGTGTCAAAGAAGTGGCCATGTGGCCCATGTCTGTAAGGGTACCGTTACCGTCGCTCGAAGGGTACCCAACGCACACAGGACGGGTGTTTGCTTTGAATGTGGCCAACCGGGTCATTTTAGGAGTGCATGCCCAAATAAGAAAATCAACCCCAACACACGCCGTTGAACTTTCAACATCGACACCTAGGATGCCCGAGACGACGATGGACTAGTCACGGGTACGTTTCTTCACAACAAACCGTATACTTCATACTTGTTCGATTCGATTACCGCTAGACGTTTTACAACCAAGACTTTGACTTGTACTCATTACCTTCCATCTTTTTCCCCTAGATACTATTTAGGCGATTTAAGCGACCAACGGAAAATATTGTGTGCCTATAAATTTTATCGGAGGATATGCGTTAAGAAATTGGACTCGACACCTATAGAACTAAGGAACTCAAAACCTATTCATTAAGGAGAAATTGTTGCCCTACATTTATGTATAGATTATTGTGAACTAAGAAATTTTCGGTTGAAAACCGATACCCTCTCCCTCACATCCATGACCTCATGATTATTTGCACGAATCCCGTATGTTCCAAATCGACCTCCGTTCCGGTTATCATCAATTGGGGGTTAAGTGAGACGATGTCTCCTAAGCCATTTCCGAACTCGCAACGTTAGTTGTAAATCTCTCTTAGTACCGTTTGATTTATTTAGGACTCCGTCCGTATTCATGAACCTCCTAAATCACGTATGCAACTTATCTAGACGAATCTGTTATCGTATTTATAGATGACATCTTAACTTATTCAAGTAAAGAAGGAAAACGAACAACATCACCATCTTAAGCTCGAACTTTTGAGAAAAGAGCAACTCTATACCAAATTCTCCGAGTGAGAATTTCCGTTGAACGAAGTCCAATTTTCTAGACCATGATGTTAATGGTCAAGGCATTACAATCAATCTCGAAATCAAGCCACATGTAATCAGGAAACTCTCCCAACTCAGACTTATATTCGTAAAAATATTAGATCTCACCGGTTGTTACCGAAGATTCATTTCTGACTTTTCTCGTGTGTTATCGCCAAGAAAAAGCCGTGCGCCTGCGGGCAAAGCGGACAATATTGTGGTTATGTTAAGCTGGGGTGTTACGGAATAGTATCACACGGTGTCACACGACTTTTAAACTCGTTAACTCACTAAGGAAAACTTTAAACCTCTCCGTGTTCGAACCTTGAACGTAATTTTGCATGCAAACATTTCTAGCTAAATTCGTATAGCACATAACGGAACTCAATATGGAAATAATTCTACTTAAACGCCAGAAAGGCATACTCTCTCGACTCGAAATCAACGGAACTAAAATTCGTTATTTTGCACGAAGAATTCGAATACTAAATTGTGGATCCGATCAATTTTCTCGTCATCCCGTACCACACTACATACCTATGTTATTTCACCGTTACCGTCTGATATTACTGGAATTTAAGATAACACACAATCCAACGATACTTCACTCTTCTTTGACTTAACGTCCTTGTGTTTCTGATAATCGGCCAACTATTATTCAACCCCGAACTATACAATTACGTGTACTATCTTGTTTCTCTTCCAGACTTCAATTTTCGACAACTAGAGGCGCGTTATGGCAACCTCGAGATGCAAGCTCATCCTATTCTAAGTCCTCATTTCACTCCTATCTTTATCGCTCGCATTTCCGTTTAAAGAAACTCTTTGTAACATTCCTCCATGGATAGAGAAATTCCTCATATTACATTAGTATTCGCCACGAGGGTGAATAGTCCTAACGAACATTTTTCGAACCCTAACTGACTTGTTCAAACATATCTTAAGAGATTCTACACCAACACGGTGTATCTTCGTCATTTATCCTGTATCGAAATACTCGTTTCACTTCTAGTGTTACAAGAAACCTTGGGAACCCGCTTAGACACATGTACCGCGTATCTCCCACAACCGACGAACCGAGCAAACGTACGATTCAATCTTGGAAAGACATGTTACAGACTGGTATTGTCACCTTCAGTAGTACCTCTTACAACGACAGCTATCACTCGTATATTAACGCAGCACTTTCCGAAACCCTATATGACCGCTAATGTCATACCCCTGTTCATTTAACCAAAGCATGTGGCAAGCAAATCACCGAATCCGAACCCCATCAAGAAACAACAATTGAGATCGTTCAAGTCCGAGAAGGGCTCGAGATGACCCGTAGTCGCCAGAAGAGTTATACCAAACTTAGATGAAAACCTCACAAATCCCAGTGTGTAACCACGTAATATTGAGAACCTGCACCTTGGAAGGGTGTAATCCGTTTCGGGAATCAGGGAAAGTTAAACCCGCAACATGTTAACCCTTTTGAAACCTTGGGGCGTATTGGAACCGCTTCCTACCGTTTAGAACTTCCGACTAAATTAAGTTTCCGTTTACCCTACATTTCGTGTAACAAACTTAGAAACGTATCCTGCGGAACAGGAACTTGCAATCCTTCTAGATGCACCAGCTATTGATGACAAACTTCTCTTCATAGGAAAACCAGTTGAAACCGGGGATCGTAAAAAAAAAAAAAAAAAAAAAAAAAATATCCAAATTCATGAGAACACTCAAGGACGTACCTTCACTTATTCATAGCATTGACATCTCCGGTCTCGAGTGAGAGGCATCGATTATTACTTCCAACTAAATTTCGGGACGAAATTTCTTTTGAGGTGTGGATAATGTAACATCCCGCATTTTTCCGTTAAATTATTTTAACGCCCGTCTTTTTCTTTTTAAATAATACCCTTCGTATCTAGATTCGTATCCTTTGTTAAGTAACATTTTAAATATTCTCGTTATCGGATTTTAATATCTCCCGTACTCCCGTGAAATTTAAAATATTCGATCGGTTAAATCCCGCACCCGCTTCTAAACTCGAGGGACTAAAATTGACACGGGGCAAACTAGTTGACTAGGTCAACTAGTCCACCCCAATCACCACCATTCAATCACCTCCATCTCTCTCTCTTTCTCTCTAGCAAGAACACACACATAAACACCCAATTCAATCATTCATCATCTAAATTCGATCTAGGAGGCTTACAACAAAACAAATTACATATTTGGAATCCTCTCTTCATCCTCTACAATTTGATACCAACTTCATCTCGTTTGGGTAACATTTCTAAAACTCTAGATTTCTCTAAATTCGTGTTTTTGATTTAAAATGGTGTTAGTTAGTGTCTATGGCTCGTGTCTAGCATGAATATATGATTTACTTGCTCGATTTGTTGTTTTGAGTAACTAGTTTGAACATTTGAAATGGGTTTGCTTAATCTTGCATTTTGGAAGATTAAATGTTGTTTGATTGTTCAAGTTCATGTTTTAATTGTGTTACTAGTATCACTAGCTTCGTTTTGATGCGTAGGTTGATTAAGAAAACTTCAAAAACCCGATTATTGATTTTTGTGAATTTTGGTTAGGGTTTGTTAGACTTTGAAATGAACTTTTGATGCGTTGAATGCTTGTTAATGTTGTTAGTAAGTGTTTAGATGCAATGTATGCTTAATTACCTTCGAAACGGCATATCGTATGTGAAAGGACCCGTTCATATACATTATAAACGATTCACAATAGTTGATTACATTGCGAGGTATTTGACCTCTATATGATACATTTTACAAACATTGCATTCGTTTTTAAAAGACAATCTTTCTTTACATCGAAAATTGACATGTATGCATACCATTTCATAATATCCAAACTATAAATGACCTAATCTGTCATTTACTTAATAATAATCTTTAATGAACTTCAATGACTCGAATGCAACGTCTTTTGAAATATGTCATGAATGACTCCAAGTAATATCTTTAAAATGAGCTAATGCACAGCGGAAGATCTCTTTCAAACCTGAGAATAAACATGCTTTCAAGTGTCAACCAAAAGGTTGGTGAGTTCATTAGTTTATCATAATCATTTATTTCCATCATTTTAATAGACCACAAGAATTTCATTTCCAGTTCTCATAAATATACGTCCCATGCATAGAGACAAAAATAATCATTCAAATGGTGAACACCTGGTAACCGACATTAACAATATGCATATATAAGAATATCCCCATCATTCCGGGACACCCTTCGGATATGATATAATTTCGAAGTACTAAAGCATCCGGTACTTTGGATGGGGTTTGTTAGGCCCAATAGATCTATCTTTAGGATTCGCGTCAATTAGGGTGTCTGTTCCCTAATTCTTAGATTACCGGACTTAATAAAAAGGGGCATATTCGATTTCGATAATTCAACCATAGAATGTAGTTTCACGTACTTGTGTCTATTTTGTAAATCATTTATAAAACCTGCATGTATTCTCATCCCAAAAATATTAGATTTTAAAAGTGGGACTATAACTTTTAATCCGTCCATCAAATCTATTTGGCATCTAAAGGAAAAGTTCTTAATTTTTTTTTTGCTTTTTAAGGACATGCAAATCTTATATCTTCCTTCAACTATAATATAACAACCTTTAAGATTCGGCATAACCTATCTAAGGGCACTATCAAATTTACAAGCATGCATAATCCTATTTTCTCGAGCACTAGTCAGGGATACACTATTAGTATGTAAAAAATCAAATTAGGAGTACTCACGTATCAATATTGAGGTTCAATATTGTAGGAAAGGTACGTAGACGCAATGGAGGTGACAAACACTAGTTTAACCTCACAAGCATACCCATGAACAATACCCATCACCTCCATAACCATAACTCATAATTTCCTTAGCTCTATCCCGCTCATAAAACCCGTTTTGAAATAACTCGCCCATGACCTCGTCGTAGTATTTTATGTATAATAATACTAATAATAATAATAATAATAACACTAACAATAATAATAATAAATATAATTATAGAGAGAGTGTGAGAGATAGATAGTTAGAAAACAATTATGATCGATCCTATATATATAGATTTATAAATAATATAATAATATAATATAATATTAATAAAAATTAAAAACATGTTGCATAGTGAGCCGCCACCAAAATATGTCGGCACAAGATTACACGTTTCGTGTAGATAGGTACACGATTCGTGTATGGTGTCTTCATGAAAGTTGTAGATTTTTGAGTTACGGTCGTTTGGACACCGGAATCACCCTTTTTCGAGTCAGTATGATTTAGTTATGATTTTTCTCGTGCAAGTGCGCAGGTTTAGTGATTTTCAACATTTTAACTTTCAATCTTGTGATGAAATGTTGTAGTCTTTTGGTGCTCATTAGAAATCTTTATTTTATATTTATTTTTATTTTTATATCATTGAAAATCCATAAAAATATTTTATAATCAAATTCTATTATATCGAAAAAAATGTGTTTGTACTAAATTGAATAAATATAATTTAGTTTTCCAGAATTAGTTATATTCAAAATCATTCTTTAAAAGGTTTCATCTATATCGTAAAACGTCTTCAATATTAAGAAAACTAAATAATTAACCTACCAAGTGACACAAGTCAATCATTGCAAGGTACGCTTTTGATAATTAAACGAGACTCTCCGCTAACCTCTGTCTAATCCTCAATAATAACACTTTTGTTCTTACATGGAATCACTTTACTAAATATTCCGAATACCGTTAAAAGTAAGAGTTTTCTAATTCAAGTGGACCTCATAACAAAGACTCGTAATTATAATTCAATGTACCTGATAAATCAATCACTTGATATTATCTTTTAATCTCATTGATAAACTTACATCGAACAAATACATTCAAGTAAAGTATTATTCACTAACTACTGTGATAGCATTTCTATGTTCATAAAATAGATCTCGTAGCTTATATTCATATCAACTAATTCGTTCAATGCTTTCAAGTCACATAATAATCTCATAATCTATTTTTGTATCACCAAGCTCTTAAATGTTTTATCAATATTTCTTAGCTTAAAAAAAAAATACACATATGTACATACACATACATTTCTATTTACACATTTTTGTTCGTGAATCGTCAGACATGGTCAAAGGGTAATTGATTACATGAATATAGTTTTCAAACTTTTCGAGACTCAACATTACAGATTTTGCTTATCGTGTCGGATACATATAAAGATTAAAGTTTAAATTTGATCGGAAATTTCCGGGTCACTACAGTACCTACCCGTTAAAAGAAATTTCGTCCCGAAATTTGATAGAGGTCGTCATAGCTAATAGTAAGAATGTTATTATGACGAATATAAGCTGATACATAGAGTTTTATCATGATTAAGAAGTACGGATAAAATAATTCGATTTCTCGAAGCGTATGAGTGAAGCTATCGTAAAAGAGCGAAATGAGTAAATGTAGATTTGTTTTAACTGATGACGTAGCTATGATTGATTTCTGGAATTTAAGGGATTTAAAGAAAATTTTCGTAATAAGATTTGGTTCTTCGGCTACTTAGGAAATCAGGATCTTCTTTGAGTAAATGTAATAATCTGTTCCGATTGCTCTGTCGGATATTTTTCTATAAATCCACCCTCTTTGTTTCCTTACAACTCACACCTTCTATTCTTTCTCCTCAGTTCATACTTTAAAACATTCGTCAATATGCTCCATCCCATTTTGATCCTTGATATACTCTTAATTTTTACATCTGTCATCCTTCTCTTTCATCTACCACCGGAAGATTTTATTTACTTCTACTATTATCTTGGGGTTATAGTGTTATTAATTTTTCCGTGCCTTTACGTGGCAATACGTATTGATATGCACGGTTTGTAGCTTCAAGGTGGTTGTTGAGTTTTATATCTTCCCTTATATTTCGATGCCCCTGCATCTGTCTTCTATAATCATTGTCACCCATAATTAATATTCTCTTTTATTTGCTGCGGTTTATGCTCCAATTTCTAGTTTGGAGCTTCATTCTTTCGTTTCCTCTTCCCGTCCTCGAGTCAAGCGAGTAATGGTCCAGAATTTGCAGTTATGAATTTCGAAATGAACATAGTTAATGTTCTAAGAAGGAAATCTTAATGATGCGATTTTGACTTGTCAAATTACCAGAATATCCTGTAAAAGATCGAATCATCAAGAAATATTTTCTTGCTATGTTTAAGGATTAGATCGAATGTAAGAGTCGTGTAAATGGCACATGATGATGGTGCTGTGAATCATCACATCCCATTAGAAACTTAACATGACCTACTGTAATATAATGACGTTGATCAAGTGTCATTATATTATATTAACTCATGTATCAGTTCCCAACACTACTTCAAAAACATTCATATTCGAATTTTTCAGTATTTAGAAACTAACACAGTTTCTTTTTATGTTGCAGATATTACAGAGAGATAATTGATTTCAAATGAGAATACTTATGAAAATATCTTCAGAATTATCAAGGATATTTATAATGAAAGATACTATGATATCTTAGAATATTCAAGATATGATGATGATGAAGAATATTTGTCTGTGGAGATTTAGAATAAGAAATAAGGTGTTCGCTAACGAGTTCAGCAGGCACTGAATCATTTGGATCCTTTGAAGGCAGATTCAGTCTCTGTGATTTGTCCATGGCTTCCTTCATACTTTGCTCAATCCATTTTTCAGTACCAAATCCTTTCTTTTTCTGAGCTTTACCAACTCACTATCTTTTATCATCAAACTTTTGACCGTTTAAACCATCTACCATTTTTATGTTTCCTCTGCATTTAATGCAATAATATCTGAATCTCTGGTTATCAATCTGAGGTGGGTTCAGAAGAATCGTGTTTTAGATGATTAAACGCTGGTGGTAATATGGTGGAATATGAAAGGTTCCCCAGTAATAATGACGGAAGGGCAACGTATCTATCAGGGTTATAATAAGACTGGTCCGACTGAAAAAATCGAAGTTGACTTGCTGGATCCGTGACAAAATTGGCTACTTTGAAAAGGAATCGAAATGTTGTTCTTGCTAGAAGAATTCGACGCAGGTACATGTTAGATTATGACTTTGGTTTCGAGAGTTTTTCAGGTACAAAACTTCGGGTAACGTGTGGTTGGATCATCATCTCAATTGTTTATTATTTGAAGTGTCTTCTAGAATTTCGGAGGGTTTTGATTGCAGATTGTCATAGTCAATATCCAAATGATGAAATCGTCCTAAATCCCGAATGATTTCTCATATCCATCTTGTGTGTTACGATTAAAAGTGATGTGCTATCACAGTTTTGAAGTCAAAGTATAGCTTTGAAAAATATAAGGATCTAAGAGTGATGATTTTGGTTGTATCTCGAGTTGAATTCTGAAATTCCCAAAATCAGAATATGTAATTAGATTCGAATGAGTATGATTGTTTTGATTTCTATAGAAGAATGTATATTGGTTTAGTTGATGATTATTGAATCAGAATTGAAGAATGTAACATATTAATTGTGATTTTATATATCTCTCGGGTATTACCTACCCGTTAAAAAAAAATTTCACAAATAATATTTTGAACAAGAATTCTCATTACAATCTTTATGAAAATATATGTGGGTATATTTTCTTCAGATGTAGTACAGATTCAATGAGTTAATATCATACTAAGCTCATTTGATTTTTCGGATTGAATTAGAATTGAATTTTCTCTAAAACATTAGAGATTACATAAACTTTGCGGAGTATTTCACTAATGTAATCAATGCTTCAATATTTATATGTATTTCCTTAGTGAATCATGCTGATGCTCATGGAACTCTTGCTAACTTCGCAAGATACGAATATTGTTTTCCCGTAAATTTCGGGTATATCAAAGATGAAAGTGTATAATTAAACATGTTATTGAATGATACACTTGATTTATTATGAAATAAAATTCATTGAGTTGAAGCAGAGATTGTAGTTAACAATGATTAAATTGTTAACGAAGAATGTACATCATAGCAAATTAGTAATATGAATTAACCAGATAGTTAAGTTCCATACATAATAGCTTAGTACAGAAAGATTTATTATGGTAAAAAAATTTTTTATAGAATATACATATAAATTCTTCGGAGGAACTGAGTTAATACTTCATAACTCGTTGATACAATATACTTGTTATTAATTTGTAATGGTTTCCACAGTGATTCTTGAATTGGCGAAACTTGTGAAGTTAGAGGTGCTGACGATTCTAACAATGTTGACAGCATTGACTGTGTTGGTGAGGCTATTGGTACTGCTGATGATGTTGGTAAAACAAGTCTAGCTTGTACCTTATGCACCAGTCTTGTTAGGGTTTCGGTTCTTCTCTCTATCATCTCTGTCCACTCATCTGGTTTATGGTTAAGGCTGAGATAGATAATCTCTAAAACTTTAGAGATTACCTAATCACCACAGAATGTTTCTCCGATGAAGTTATGAATCAATACTTCATCGTTTGTTGTTGTTGGTACTCCTTGGTATCTTTGGTGCGTGTGACGTTGATATCCGATATACAGATTGGGATATTGAGGTGTGTGATGCGGATGTGATTGTTGGTGGTGGTAATGATCCTGTTGATGTTAATAATGGTGGTTGATGTTGATGTCGGTGATGCTGCTGGTGCTTTTAGTATTGAGACTTGCGATGTGGATGTTACTGGCGGTACTGGTTACGCTGCTGGTGCTGCTGATGGTGTTTGTAACCTTCGCACCGTATTCTCCAAAGCCACTACCCGAGCGCGAAGCTCGTTAACTTCTTCTATTACACCGGGGTGATCGTCGGTTCGGACGAGCGGATAAATATAATCAAGAATTTGGTGTAGTATATAATCGTGACGAGATACTCTGGAGATGAGAGAGAAAATGGTTTCTCGAACAGGTTCGCCGGTAAGTGCTTCAGGTTCATTGTCAATAGGGCAATTTGGTGGATGGAAAGGATCACCTTCTTCTTGTCTCCAATAATTGAGGAGGCTACGAACCCATCCCCATTTCATCCAGAATAAGTGATGACTGATTGGTTGATCTATTCCGGTCATACTGCTTTCGGAGCTGGAATGAGACTCCATATCGGAATAGCTGTCGTAATCTGAGGAATTCGAACTGGTTGAGGGATCCATCTCGTATGATCAAGGGAATGAATTTTTGATATGAAATAGATTATAGGAGTTAGATTTGATATCTTTCTATACATAATTTACATATGTATATATAATACCAAAATCCCATAAATTACGGAGAATCTTTGAAAAATGTCAGTCAAAGTTCACAGTATCAGATATGCTAAGATAAGAATTCGTCTATACACTATTATGCAATAAATGCAGGAAAGCGCGTCTAGACTTAAAAATGATAAGCAGGTAATTTTCGACACGAAATGATAAGCAAAACTTTTGACATGCAGACACGGTCGAAGTCCAGACTCACTAATGTATCCTAACGACTTATCAGTTAGACACACTAATGCAGACCTGGTTCGCTAAGACCACCGCTCTGATACCAACTGAAAGGACCCGTTCATATACATTATAAACGATTCACAATAGTTGATTACATTGCGAGGTATTTGACCTCTATATGATACATTTTACAAACATTGCATTCGTTTTTAAAAGACAATCTTTCTTTACATCGAAAATTGACATGTATGCATACCATTTCATAATATCCAAACTATAAATGACCTAATCTGTCATTTACTTAATAATAATCTTTAATGAACTTCAATGACTCGAATGCAACGTCTTTTGAAATATGTCATGAATGACTCCAAGTAATATCTTTAAAATGAGCTAATGCACAGCGGAAGATCTCTTTCAAACCTGAGAATAAACATGCTTTCAAGTGTCAACCAAAAGGTTGGTGAGTTCATTAGTTTATCATAATCATTTATTTCCATCATTTTAATAGACCACAAGAATTTCATTTCCAGTTCTCATAAATATACGTCCCATGCATAGAGACAAAAATAATCATTCAAATGGTGAACACCTGGTAACCGACATTAACAATATGCATATATAAGAATATCCCCATCATTCCGGGACACCCTTCGGATATGATATAATTTCGAAGTACTAAAGCATCCGGTACTTTGGATGGGGTTTGTTAGGCCCAATAGATCTATCTTTAGGATTCGCGTCAATTAGGGTGTCTGTTCCCTAATTCTTAGATTACCAGACTTAATAAAAAGGGGCATATTTGATTTCGATAATTCAACCATAGAATGTAGTTTCACGTACTTGTGTCTATTTTGTAAATCATTTATAAAACCTGCATGTATTCTCATCCCAAAAATATTAGATTTTAAAAGTGGGACTATAACTTTTAATCCGTCCATCAAATCTATTTGGTATCTAAAGGAAAAGTTCTTAATTTTTTTTTTGCTTTTTAAGGACATGCAAATCTTATATCTTCCTTCAACTATAATATAACAACCTTTAAGATTCGGCATAACCTATCTAAGGGCACTATCAAATTTACAAGCATGCATAATCCTATTTTCTCGAGCACTAGTCAGGGATACACTATTAGTATGTAAAAAATCAAATTAGGAGTACTCACGTATCAATATTGAGGTTCAATATTGTAGGAAAGGTACGTAGACGCAATGGAGGTGACAAACACTAGTTTAACCTCACAAGCATACCCATGAACAATACCCATCACCTCCATAACCATAACTCATAATTTCCTTAGCTCTATCCCGCTCATAAAACCCGTTTTGAAATAACTCGCCCATGACCTCGTCGTAGTATTTTATGTATAATAATACTAATAATAATAATAATAATAACACTAACAATAATAATAATAAATATAATTATAGAGAGAGTGTGAGAGATAGATAGTTAGAAAACAATTATGATCGATCCTATATATATAGATTTATAAATAATATAATAATATAATATAATATTAATAAAAATTAAAAACATGTTGCATAGTGAGCCGCCACCAAAATATGTCGGCACAAGATTACACGTTTCGTGTAGATAGGTACACGATTCGTGTATGGTGTCTTCATGAAAGTTGTAGATTTTTGAGTTACGGTCGTTTGGACACCGGAATCACCCTTTTTCGAGTCAGTATGATTTAGTTATGATTTTTCTCGTGCAAGTGCGCAGGTTTAGTGATTTTCAACATTTTAACTTTCAATCTTGTGATGAAATGTTGTAGTCTTTTGGTGCTCATTAGAAATCTTTATTTTATATTTATTTTTATTTTTATATCATTGAAAATCCATAAAAATATTTTATAATCAAATTCTATTATATCGAAAAAAAATGTGTTTGTACTAAATTGAATAAATATAATTTAGTTTTCCAGAATTAGTTATATTCAAAATCATTCTTTAAAAGGTTTCATCTATATCGTAAAACGTCTTCAATATTAAGAAAACTAAATAATTAACCTACCAAGTGACACAAGTCAATCATTGCAAGGTACGCTTTTGATAATTAAACGAGACTCTCCGCTAACCTCTGTCTAATCCTCAATAATAACACTTTTGTTCTTACATGGAATCACTTTACTAAATATTCCGAATACCGTTAAAAGTAAGAGTTTTCTAATTCAAGTGGACCTCATAACAAAGACTCGTAATTATAATTCAATGTACCTGATAAATCAATCACTTGATATTATCTTTTAATCTCATTGATAAACTTACATCGAACAAATACATTCAAGTAAAGTATTATTCACTAACTACTGTGATAGCATTTCTATGTTCATAAAATAGATCTCGTAGCTTATATTCATATCAACTAATTCGTTCAATGCTTTCAAGTCACATAATAATCTCATAATCTATTTTTGTATCACCAAGCTCTTAAATGTTTTATCAATATTTCTTAGCTTAAAAAAAAAATACACATATGTACATACACATACATTTCTATTTACACATTTTTGTTCGTGAATCGTCAGACATGGTCAAAGGGTAATTGATTACATGAATATAGTTTTCAAACTTTTCGAGACTCAACATTACAGATTTTGCTTATCGTGTCGGATACATATAAAGATTAAAGTTTAAATTTGATCGGAAATTTCCGGGTCACTACAGTATGTGTAAATTGGATTCCCGAATCATAAAATACGTTTTACGAACTTGAAACTTTGAAAATAAACCTTTCTTGATCAATTGACGAGTTTTCGATTATTGTAATTGATGTTTTTGCTTGTGAAAGGTAGTTAGTTGTATTCCTCGTCAAAATACCTTTTCGACGATATATGATAGGCATTATAAGTGTTTGCGGGTCAAGAGTTGGGTTGGAAAATGTTTTGGTTCGTGACTTGGACCATTTTTCTGCAAACTGCATGTTTCCCAGGTATTGCGCGCCGCGCATATACCCGCGCGCCGAGCAGAATTAGAAATCCCAGATGTTTGCCTTCGTGGTTAAGTTCTGACCAGGATTTACACTTGGGTGCGCGCCGCGCAACCCATTGCGCGCCGCGCATATGCCCAGCTCATTTTTGTTTTTATTTTTCCTTTCACAAAATGTTTCCCGCTTAACCGTAACTCCGGTTAACATGAAACTTGGCCATTCTGCTCATAAATGATTTCTCATCATGGGAAAATTGTCGGATACCCGACCCGACCCCGTTGACCTTGACTTTGACCAAGTTTGACTTTTAGTCAAACTTAACCAAACAATTATACGATCGTTCTAACATGCTTAGTTACTTGTATCGTGCATGAAACTTGACTAATTGATTCACATGCTACATAATCGAGTCGTAACGAGCCATAGGACTAATTGAACATCTTTGACCGTTTGTGTTTACCGTTATTGATACAACCTATATGTTTAGGTCAAGACTAGCTTTGTCTTTGCACGCGTCTACTTGTTGAAGTACTTTATTAACTCTCGCGCTCAAGGTGAGATCATAGTCCCACCTTTTCAACAACTTTTATACTTTTAAATCGTGGGCTGAGAAAACATATACTTTGTTACATCTTGTACTACTTACTTTTATGTTTTGAACACAAGTGTGAAAACAAACATTCCACGTGCGAGTTAGAACAAAAATGCCTCAATTCGATTATCATTAGTTACACTTGCAGGGTGTAAGCGAGAACTTATATTGTGTGGCCATACGGGTTTAACAAACCCTCATTCGGACGGTTCGCTACCGTTATGCGGATGAAATATATTTTTGTGTTTTAGTGCGGGTTCTAGCACTGTGTGATGGGGTAACGTTGGTTAAGTTTTGATAATTGAGTGCTCGCGTATAACAACACTTTTGGAATGCAAATGATTTGGATAATCTACGTTATGGAAATACAAAATCTTGTGGTTCAAAAATAACGTTTAATACTTACTAAACCTATGATTTCACCAACGTTTTCGTTGACAGATTTCTATGTTTTTCTCAGGTCTTGCACGATATGTGATACATGCTTCCGCTCATTATTTGATACTTGCATTGGATGTCGAGTATACATGTTTTTCATGGAGCGTCTTATGACTTTACTTTAAACCGTGTCGCCTAGATTTCCTTTGTACTTATAACCTTGTAACTTAACTTTTGGTTGAACAATTCTTGTAAACTTTGGGAACAATCTGTATTTTGAAATGAAGGCGACATATTTTGGTCAAACTTTGTCTTAAAGACTTATGACCATGCAATGGGACCTACGTAGACCACGCCGTCACTTGACGATTTGTTGGGGTCGCTACAATAGTTGTCTCGGGTGATGTGCTTGTAGTCGCATCAGGTTCGTTGCGAGTCGTGAAGTGTTACGATGGATTCATTTAGTTAAGTGAGTGAGCCAACTCACAAGTTTGGTGCGTGCCACCCTAAGTAGTGGGTGCATTATTGAGATTGTTATTGGTTTTAGTTACCCATCGTAACCAGGAAGATCGATTTACGTTTGCGTGTGTGCGACGAGGACTTGAATTCTGTAATGGAATGCGACAAGTCTAATGATTGTAGTTTTGAGTTACACTCGGTAGAATGTGTGGTTAGAGAATCGTGTTAGGATTCTTGTTGTGAGTCGCCTTGGAATTGGCGAATCGAGGAGTCTTCGGGTCGTTAAACTCATGGGAGTGGGACCCGTGTAATGTTGATTGCGTTAGTGTGTTGTAGATTATAGGGCAACATTCCTAATGGAATATCCCTTGTAGTAGTGGTTTTATCGAGATGTAGAAGGGTGTAAGACTTGGTATCCCCGAGCATCTCTTTAGCGTTAGATGAAAGGTTCGTGTGGCTATATCGTTTGGCCTTGCGGAAATTGCAGGTAGCGTGTGATCGCTAGGAAATTTCGATAAGACGATAAACCGTAAGGTTTTGTCAGGTGGATATGACTTCGGGTCATTACTATAGAGAGATAGGTGACATCGGGCGTATGGAACCTAAAGGTCGAGTTTCTAAAATTCGGTTGATTATGTTGGGAGTCTGCATGACACGGCGTCAGGTGCTTTCTTATACCTGCTAGTGTAATGTTCAACTCCGGTGATGGTGTGATCACTTTGTGCTTAGGGTGCTTGTGAGATACCCTTTGGAAGCATCGAAGATTTTAAATAGTGATCGACGGGTGATAGTAATTCGACGGTTGCAAAAGTCGAGGTTTAGGAGCATTGCAGTAAATACTTATTATGAAGTGGCAGATGAGCGAATCTTGTTGCTCTTATGTGATGGACGAGTAAGGATGACCGGTGAGCCGGTGATGGGCTTAATGGTAGATTAGGTCGAAGGTTATGATGAAGCGTTGATATTGTGGTCGATGCAATTATTGTGTCGGATTGGTCACTCTTCCCCATGAGAGTGAGTAATTGTTGATAATGGTTCGTTGCGTAAAAGGTCGGGTGATCTCGACTGAGATGCACGAATGATTTATCGGAGTGGCATATGCCTAGTCATAGAGGCGTGTGTGGGACTTTGGTGGAGTTCGCTTTGCGAACGATGAAGAGCTGTAAATTATGATTTGTGGTATGACGGTGCGATGTCGTCGCGTGTACGACGTCTCAAGTGATAGTACATGTCGGTTCTAAGAGCCTAAAGTGAATTTGCGGTGATTTGATGTTTATGACCAACGGTGAGAATGGTCAGGTATGACGTGAAATTACAATTTCGCGGGATGTTATCATCTTGGCGGTGAGAATGGAGAGATAAATCCTAAGTGGGGGAGTTTTTACTGCCGCCCGAGGAATCTCCGGTGGTGTTAGATCAAGTGAAGCGTAAGTCTTCTTGTATAAGGTGGTCGTGCAGTACCAAGTGCGGTATGGGACCAAGTGTGAAGTTAGAGATCACGGACATGAGAGAATGTAACTGTCATTGCGGGTGCTCTCGTGATGTAAAATTGGGTTGGTGCGAAACCCGGATAGTGCTGTTGAGTAGGTACGAGTTCGATTTCGGTATGGATACTGTATTTTCCCTTTCGGGAAACGTGATTGTGGATATTATCGGTGGATTATTCCACTTTATGGATGATTGTGGGGCGGGGAGTTCTATTTTCGATTGTCTCACATAGAGACACGCGGGTTTTGTTTGTTTGCGAGGGTGCATTCCCTAGTGATGCGACCCGTTAGCCGCATTGAAATGTCGAAACCATCCTTAACGGACGGCCTAGGTTGGAGGATTCACCTGACATTGGTAAATACTTTTGGAGGTCGCGTGACGAATTGCGAATTGTTGGGATGATAATTAGCTATTGACAGGATTCTAGTACACAAATAGTTTCCATGCTAGTGATAGGAAGCCGTATTGTATGGATGTGTTGTTGGGTTTAGGGGAGAAACCCTGTGTCGAGTGTTGATGTTTTGTCTAACTTGTGGTGTATTATTGTCGTCCTGGATTAATTCAGAGACGGAAGGTCGTGTGCGGATCCATTCATGGGAAAGTTTGTATCCCTAGTGTGATTGGTTGGTGATACCAAAATTTCTTCGTTGAAGTAATGACCCGGTTGTGGAGACGAGGGGAGTTGGTTCTTGAATCGGAGAACATTCATGATTGAACGGTTGAGTGTAAATTTATGAACCGGTGAAGCACGGAGTTTTAACGCGGCATGAATCCTTCTCGATTTGGATTAATGCAAGACTTGGGTCACAGCGTAGTGGACCTAGTAGATCGCGTTGGGTGATATAGTTAAGGATGTAGCTTGTTGCGAGTTATAGCCGAGAGAACTTGAAGGGATGTTAAGTGGTAAGTGTTATTCGTAAGGATTTACTTTTACTCGGTCTTCGTCGTTTTGGATGTTGACCTTATTGTAGGACGTGGCTACTATTGGCATTGTACTTGTTAAGGGTATACCAAAGGGGTGATATCTCGGTACGAGATTGGTTGAGTTCTTCCCGATGTGAGGGATTGAGCAAGTTTCTAGTGCTCGGATTCGTGGATTTGGTAAATCGCGGATGGAGATTTAAGTTGAAAGGGGGTGATTCATCGGAAGGGTCGCTTAAGTGCGGTGTAAGATCTTCGTGTTGCGGGAAATTTCGTAGACTTCGAGTTCGAAAGTACGTCGAAGGACCATAGGATGTAGGTCCGGATGGGTTAAGTGACGAAGATCACGAGGACGTGATCGAGTTTAAGTGGGGGAGAGTTGTAAGACCCAAATATTTATTGTACATAATGTATTTATGGTGTACGATGCGTGTATGAAGTGTACGAGACATGTACGTGTTGCTTGCTCGAACGTCGAAGAAAACTGGACGTTGTTTGGAGTCACAAGGTGTGTACGTACCTTTTCGACCCCAAATAAAGTTTGTGTTGATGTTTCAAAGCCTTACCATTGGAAAGAAAATCTTATTACGTTTCCAACGATATTTTATTCATCGAAAACGGAGTTACGGTCAAAAAGTTATGGCCAAAACAAGTTTGCTGAAGTTCAGATGAAACAGGCAAATGCCGCGGCGCGACCAGAATGGCCACGGCGCGACAAATGCCTATTTTGAGGGTCAGAAAGCTTAAAAAAAGTGATCTAAAACCACCCTTTGGGCCACGGCGCGACAAACCTGCTCCGCGGCGCGACAATAGGCACGTTCTGGTACTTTTCAGCCTTTTAATGAGTTAAATGAGGGGCAAAGTTGGTATTTCACATATGGACGGGTCTTTGGCCATAAAACTGATCCCCATCTTATCTTAACCTCATTTTCCTTCTATTTTCTTCCCTCCCACTCACACCCCAAACCCTAGAGAGAGAGTAAAGGGTTTAGAGAGAGAAAGCTCGATTCGGGGATGAAGAAGAGTGATTCAGGTCGGGTCTCAAGAGTTAAAGTTGTTCTCCTCGTTCACGGCTACGTTGTGGTAGTGATGGTAAGTTCTAACTCCGAAATTCATCTTTATGATTTGGTATTCAAGTTAGGGTTTTTAGCTTTTTAGTTGTAAAACCCATTTAGATGATGAAGTGGGTTTATGGAAACTAGTTATTTTTGATACATGGCGGGTTTTGGGTTGATTGACGTTTTGACCATGATTAGGCTTTGGTTTTGGGTGTAATCACTTAGTTTAGTGATTTTGGAAGCGTTGGAACCCTTTTGGGTGTATTCGAGTTGACTAATTTTAAAATGGGTCAAAATTAGGATTTATGTGTCAAAGTGGGTTTCGAGTGATGAAATTATGAGTTTGGGTCTTGCGTGTGTTGGTTAAACGTTAGAACACTTGTGTTGACTTGGTTTTTGGGTGTAAACCCTAATTTAGGTCAAAACGGGTCAAATGGGCATTTCGGGACAAGTAAGCTCGATTCGTTGTCAAATTAAGTTTTAAGTCAAGTTTTGGTAAATCAAGTAGGTAAATACTTGATTTAAGTGTTAGTGGTTGTCTTGGAAATATAATCACTAGTCGTTAGTGATTTTGGGGCGTTTTATGACTTTGGTCAAAATGAGCAATTTGAATTGGGTCAAAATTGAGGATGACACTAATTTAGATTAATTGGATGTTAAACGCTTTTGTTGAGTGTTAAGTGATGCTTTTCATGTAATTACTCGCGAGAAGTGATTTTAGGTTAAAATTTGGTGTTTTAGCAATAAAGTCAAACTTGGTCAACCATGGAATGGGTTTTGTGTAAAATACGAGCTAGTATGCGTTTAAAGGTTAAAGTTGACATAATTGGGTATTTCGAGAACGCGGGAACTAGTCTCGTTAGTTTTGGACCTTCGGGTAGCGTTAAAAGTGCAAAAGGGTATATTTTGCACTTGTTGTTCATTCGGGCGGGTCAAGAGTACAAATGAGATTATATGTTGATTATGTGTATACCTATATGCGTATTATAGGTAAAATCTTGCTCGGTTGTGTGTGGTGGAGATTTCGCTCATGGTTTGTAATGCTCGAGTTCACAAGGTGAGTGGAATAATTATATATGTATATATATGATTTATTTACTTGTGGGGTATGGGTTTAAAGTTCGATGTTGACGATACCATATCCTCGTGCGAGTTGCTATTTAATGTATGGAGTTAAAGTTCGATGTTGACGATGCCATACCATTTATTGTTTGTTGGATGAGGGTTTAAAGTTCGGTGTTGACGATACCTCATGTATGGAGTTAAAGTTCGATGTTGACGATGCCATACCACTATTGTAGTGATTTTGATGAGGGGTTAAAGTTCGATGTTGACGATACCTCATATGTGGGTTTTAAGTTCGATGTTGACGATACCACATTAAATAGGGCGAATGGGGTTTAATTTCGATGTTGACGATACCATTCGCGGGGCTAGTCTTGAATACTAATGGATGTTGTGAACATCAATGTTATTTGTGTTGTAATGTAGCATATTATATTGTTCAAGTTATATGCTATTGTTTGTGCTAGCTTGCGTATTGGAGATTTAGCGTTATACTTTACGATGGTATGCTAATTATATTGCTAGCGTGTATGCGGTAATTGTGTAAGTGATTGCAAGTAAGTAGGTTATATATGTATATGTATAATTATTGCATTCACTAAGCTTCAAGCTTACCCCTCTCGTTGTTTACCTTTTTCAGGTATTGTATATGTGAAGCTAGCTAGTCGTTAGACTAGATGTGTAGGAGCGCTTGGGCTCGATGGGGTAGCTTTTGGAGTTTTGGACGCGGATTTGGGGATTTGGTAGTCCCCGGAATTATGCTCTTGGTATCGGGTTGGGTTATTGTGTATTAACCCGTATTTCTTGTCATCGGGTCATTATTACAAATGATTTTGTAAAGTATAATTTGTGTACCAAGGGTCATGATAGGTTGTTAAACGTATCATTACGATGTTATGTTTTGATTAAAACAGAATTGAAAATGTATTGTATTAATGGGACCTAACTAATAAAAAAAAAATGTACTCTGTTTTTTGTTAAACGGATCGGGGTTGTTACATTTCGTTTAATAGCTTTTAATCATCTTTTATATCGTGTTCGTAATAATGATAATAATAGTAATCAAAATAATTAGGTGTTACAAATATTTGTTTTAATTACACTAATATTAATAATGATAATTACTATAACATTATTAACGATAATACTAATAATTATCTTAATGATAATATAATAATAATAATAATAACAATAACAATAACTATTTTTAAATAATGATATATATATTAATAATGATAATAATAATAATAATACCAATAATAATAATAATAATAATAATAATTGGATAATAATAATAATACTAATTATAACTTTAAAGATAATAACGATAGTAATAATAAAAAAATTAACAATTTTTAATGATAAATCCTTTTATTGATAAAGATAATAATAATAATAAGATAAAACTAGTAGACGATAATAACGACGATAATAATAATCATTTTTAATAATAATACAAAAATTCAATGGACTATAACTTCAAATCCGTTCATCGAAATCATTCGATATCTGAATAAAAAGTTCTTAATTTTTCGCTAGCTTTCCAACGACATGCATATCTTATACCTTATCTCAGTCGCATATATAACTAATTCAGGATTCAACATAACCTAACTAAAGGCAATATCAAAAGTACAAACATGCATAATCCTATATACTCGAGCACTAGTCAGGGATACACTATTAGTATGTAAAAGTTAAATTATGAGTACTCACGTATCAATATTGAGATTCAATATTGCAGGAAAGGTACGTAGACGCAACGGAGATGATAAACATTATATTGACCTCACGAGCATACCCATGAACCATACTCAATCACCTCCATAGCTATAACCCATAATTTCCTTAATCCAATCCCACTCGAAAAACAATTTCGAAATCACTCGGACAGCACTCTGACGTAATATTTTATGTATACTAATAATGTCTTGAAATAATACGGAGTAAATATATATATATATATATATATATATATATATATGTAAATCGATTGAGAGAGTTTAGAGAAAAATATTTTCAAGTTTCTATGAAATAATGAAATCTATTGAATTCTATTTATAATAGATTTTTGAATTATTAAAGTGAATTATTAAAGTATGAATTATTAAAGTGAATTATTAAAGTATGAATTATTAAAGTGAATTATTAAAGTATGAATTATTAAAGTGAATTATTAAAGTATGAATTATTAAAGTGAATTATTAAAGTATGAATTATTAAAGTGAATTATTAAAGTTAAAGTAAAGTAAAAATAAAGTAAAGGTAAAGTTTAAGTATAGTAAAAGTATAAAACTATGTACGTATAATACGCGTATAAATATATATAATATTAATTTAAATCGTTATATATATTTAATAAAATAAAATATAAATATCGTTATCTTTATTATACTGGTTAAGTAATGAGTTGTCAAAAGTGGTTCTAGATATTTATAAAAGTTATATACATTTTAATAATAAAGTTCTTTTTAAACTGAAAGCGTTTTTGTACGTTTGAAACTAAATCAAATAAATATAAAAATTTTGTTTTCCAAAACCAAATATATTTTTAAGAATTATTTTGTTTAAAGGTTAAAATAATGGAAATCGTTATATCATAAAATGTTTTAGAAAAGTAGAATCATATATATTCATAATAGGTTTCAAGTTTTTAAATTACATTTTGTTGGTGAAGCATGGGATAAAGTTCAAAGGTTAAATAAACGTATGAAATCATCTTAATGAAAAATGTCGAGTTACTTAACTTGTCGATATCCAACATCTAAGTTATTTACACTTCACGTTCTTATTTATAAATCACTTTACCATTTTTTGAATGTTGTCAAAAAGAATAGATTTCTTAAATCACAGTGCACCTCATAACATAGACCCGTAATCATATCATAATGTATCTGATAAATCAATCATTTGATATTATCTTCTAATTCCATCGATAAACATATTGAAACAAATACGTTCATGTAAAGTATTATACGTTTAATACTTTATTAATATTCTCAAGTTATAATATATATATATATACATATATATACATATTTATTTATATATAACGGTTCGTGAATCGTCGGAATTTGGTCGAGGTTATAATGAATGTATGAACACAATTTAAAACTCTTGAGATTTAACTTAACAAACTTTGCTTATCGTGTTGGAATAATATAAAGATAAAGTTTAAATTTGGTTGGAAATTTCCGGGTTGTCACAGTACCTACCCGTTAAAGAAATTTTGTCCCGAAATTTGAGTGGAAAGGTCGTGAATGATAATAAGTATGTTTTCATGATGCATACAGGCTGAAAATTAGAGTTTTATCATCAGCGAATAATTTGGATAAACAATTCATTTATATGAAGAGTACGAATGAAGCTAACATAGAAGAGTGAAATGAGTAAGTGTAGATTCATCTTATCATTTGACGTAGATATGATTGATTTTCAGATTTCAAGGGATTTGAAGAAAATCTTTGTAATAAGATTTGATTCTCTGGTAACAAAAGGAATTAGGATTCGCTTTAAATGCTATCATCCATTTTAATTGTTCTGTCGGAGATTTTCTTACAACTCACACCTTCTGTTGATGCATTTTATGCAAGTCCCTAGACATCTACCCACGTCCATTGCAGGTACAACAGTTTACAGGCCACCATGATCGTTCGTTATTATCCTATCCGTGTTTGTATGTGGTTACAGCAACTGCAGGAACGAGATTTGGATGTTTGACTATGTTAGACTTAGTCAGACGTCCGAGTGAAGCCTCACTCATACGGCTGACAGGCTCATACGCACGGTTGATGCTGAGCTAAGTCACAATTACAACCTAAATGAGAAGACACGAGTGAGTGATCACCCGTACGGCTGATGAAGCCAACTCGTATGTGTGATGGATGAATCGTACGGGTGAGTCAACAGCAGGGGTTTATAAAGTCTTATGTTCTTCATTTTAGGTTAAGCTTCTCGTTTGTTACACACACTCAGATCTGGTGAGCTCCTCCGATTCTCTCTCAACCCAAATCACCCAGGTGGTAAATAATAGCTCTAAGTGTTGATCTAATCACAATTGATTTAGTTGTGGTATGACTAAATTAATCCCAAAAAGCTTAACCTATTCACTAGAGGGTTTGATTCACTTATTCCGTCATTGTGTGAGTTAAATCTGTTGATTTTTAAGTTCCTAGTCATGTTTCATCACCTTCTATTCTTTCCCCCTCAACTCATATTTTAAAGTATTCATCAATATGCTCCATCCAGTTCTGATTCTCGATATACTTCTAACTTTCATATCGGTCATTCTTCTTTTTCATCTACCGCCGGAAGAATCTATTTACTTCTACTATACTCTTGGGTTTATAGTGTTTCTAGTTCTCCCGTGTCTTTATATTGCTATATGCATCGATATATATGGTTTATAACTTTTGGTTTGTCGTTGGCCTTTATATCTTCCCTTATATTTCAAAGTCTCTGTTTCTATCTTCTATAATCATTGTCATCCACAGTTAATGCTCTCTTTTATTTGCTGCAATTTATACCCCAATTTCTATTTCATAGTTTTGTCCTTTCGTTTCTTCTTCTTGCGATTAAGCACCGCTTGTAATGGTCCAGAATTTGCAGATATGAATTTTGAAATGAACATTGTTAATGTTCTAGGAAGAAAATTGTAATGGCACGATCTTGACTTGTCAAATTACCAGAATACCTCAGAAAAAGCCGAATCATCAAGAAATATTTTCTTGATATTTTAGAGGTTAAATAGAATACAAGAGTCGTATAACATGGCACATGATGATGTTATGATCTGTGAATCATCACGTTCCATTTAGAAACTCAGCATGAATTACTGTAATATAATCACGTTGATCAAGTGTCATTATATTATACTAACTCATGCTTCAGTTTCCAACACTACTTCAAAAACATTCATATTTTAAACTCAAAGGTTTACAGAGTATAGGAACTAAACAGTTTCCTTTTTGATGTAATACAGATAGCGCAAAGATATAAATGATTTCAGATAAGAATAGTTATGGAAATATCTTCAGAAATATGGAGGATATTTATAATGAAAGATACGATGATATCTTAGAATTTCTAATATCAGAGGATGATGAAGAATATTGTCTGTAAGGGTTTAGTGTCAGGAGCAAGGTATTTTTTAATGACTTCAGCAGATACTGAATCATTTGAATTCTTTGAAGGCAGGTTCAGTCTTTGTAATTTGTCCACAGCCTCCTTCATACTTTGCTCAATCCGTTTTCCAGTTCCAAAACTTCTCTATTTCTGAGCTTTGTTAATACACTAATCTTTATCATCAAACTTTTTACTGCTAAGGTCGTTTACAATTTTTGTTGCTTCATCAGCATTTCGAGAACTAGTTCGCGGTTCAGAGTGTTTTTCAGAAACTTCACATTCGAAGTATGTAAGCCTTGGAAATAGACGTTATGTATAACTGTTGGTGTCAACATGCTGTGAGATTTCAAAATACTGATTGCTAATTCCCTATTATTCGTATGGCAATTCTTGTTACAAGAGGCAGATGAGTAAATGATGAGGTTTTGATAAATATAAAGATTCTTAAGAATGCCCAAGATCAGTGAAGTTGTTGGTAAGTTTATTGCTAATGTGGTGGAATATGAAAGGTTCTCTAGTAACAAAAGGGTAATCACATATATCAAAATTATGATAAGGCTACTCCGAATGAAAAAATCGAAGTTGTCTTGCTGGAGCTGTGATATAATTTGCTACTTTACAAAGGAATTGCAAGGTTATTTTTGCTAATAAATGCCAAAAGATCTGACACAGATATGTGTTGAATTATGACTTTGGTTTCAAGAGCTTTTTAAGAACATAACTGTGGGTAATATGTGGTTGGATCATCATCTCGATTGCTCATTATTTGAAGTGTCTTCAGAGATTTTTGAAGGGTTTGAACACAGATTGTAATCGTTTGTATACATTTGATGTTCTAACACACTTTTGAAGTCAAAGTATAGCTTTGAAAGATGTAGGAATCTAAAAGTGATGGTACCGGTTATATCTCGAATTGAATTCTGAGATTTTAAAATCAGAATATGTAATTGGGTTTGAATGAGTATGGTTGTTTTGATTTCTATGAAAGAATGTATATTATTGTGAAAGTAGGAAGTATAATTGATAATTTGCTTAATCTGATTTGAAGAATGTAACATATTAATTGTGAATTTATATATATCTCTCGGGTATTACCTACCCGTTAAAAAATATTCACAATTAATATTTTATACATAAGAATTTTATTACAGTCTTTTTGAAAATATATATGTATATATTCTCCTCAGATGTAACATAGATTTTAATGAGTTAATACTAAATTAAACTCATTCGATCTACGGTTGGAACTAGAATTGAATAATTCCTTGAAGGCTTTAGAGGTTACATAAGTATTTCTTTAATAATATTAAAATTATGAATCAATACTTCGTTATTTGTTGAGATGTGATGTTAGTTTTCGTTAAATTCTTGTGAACTTCGCAAAGTACGAATGATGTTATCTGAAAAGTTTCGGTTACATCAATGATGAAGTGTAAAATCAAATATATACTTGATTTATTAGGAATTTGGAATTTGTTGAATTGAGACAGAGATTGTAGTTAATGATGGTTAAGTCGCGACCGAGGGACGTACATTATTGCATATTTGTAATATGAATTAACCGAGTAGTTAAGATTCACATACAATAGCTTAGCACGGAAAGATTTATTTTTTATTTCAAAATATATATATATATATATATATATATATATATATATATATATATATATATATATATATATATATATACATATATATATATATATATATATATATAATTTCTTCAGAGGGAATGAGTTAATTCTTCATAACTTGTTGATACAATATACACGTTATTGATTCGTAATGATGTCCACAGTGATTCTTGAACTGACGGAGTTTGTGATGTTATAGGTGTTGTTGATTCTGATGTTGACTGTACTGACGATGCTGGTGACGTTGACGGTACTGTTGATGCTGTTGGTAAAACAAGTTTAACTTGTTAATCACACACCATTTTTATCAGGGTTTCTATTCTTCCTTCTATCATTTTGGTTCGCTTAACTGATTTATGGTTAGGGCTAGATTAGATAATCTCTAAGACTTTAGAGATTATATAATCGCCGCGGAATATTTCTTCAATGAAGTTATGAATTAATACTTCGTCAGTTATTGTTGTTGGTACTCCTTGGTATCTATGGTGCGTATGACGTTGATGCTCGTGGGACAGATTGTGAAGTTGAGGATTACGACGCGGTTGTGGTTGGAGGTGGTAGTGGTACTGTTGGCGTTGATGATGGTGGTACTGGTTATGCTGCTGATGCTGCTGCTGGTGTTTGTAATCTCTGCACCATATTCTCCAAAGCCACTACCCGAGCGCGAAGCTCATTGACTTCTTCTATTACACCGGGGTGATTGTCGGTTCGGACGAGCGGATAAATAAAATTTAAAATTTGATGTAATATATAATCGTGACGAGATACTCTGAAAATGAGCGAGAAAATGGTGTTTCGAACAGGTTCGCCGGTAAGTGCTTCAGGTTCTTCGCCAAGAGGGCAATGTGGTGAATGGAAAGGATCGCCTTTTTCTTGTTTCCAATGATTGAGGAGGCTATGAACCCATCCCCAATTCATCCAGAATAGGTGATGACTGATTGGTTGATCCATTCCGGTCACACTGCTTTCGGAGCTTGAGTGAGATTCCATTTCGGAATCTGAGTGACTTGAACTGATGACAAATTCCATTTTGTACGATTGGATAAAGGATTTTCGATATAAAATGATTTTTCGGCTATCGGGTGGTATTCTATTTACATAGGATATCTATATATAGAGATCAAAAGATTTCATAGATTACGGAGGAATTTGCGGGATATGTCAGGCAAAGTTTAAAGTAACAGATACAATAAGATATGATTTAGCAGATATGCTAAGATATGAATTTTTGTCTATACACTATTCTTGCAATCAATGCAGCAAGACGTGTCTTAGACTAAAAATGATAAGCAGGTAATTTCCTGAGGATGATAAGTAGTTAATTTTCGACACAAAATGATAAGCAAAACTTTTGACATGCAGACACGGTCGAAGTCCAGACTCACTAATGCATCCTATCGACTTATCAGTTAGACATACTAATGCAGACCTGGTTCGCTAAGACCACCGCTCTGATACCAACTGAAAGGACCCGTTCATATACATTATAAACAATTCACAATAGTTGATTACGTTGCGAGGTATTTGACCTCTATATGATACATTTTACAAACATTGCATTCGTTTTTAAAAGACAATCTTTCTTTACATCAAAAATTGACAGGCATGCATACCATTTCATAATATCCACTATCCACTATAAATTGATTTAATAATAATCTTTGATGAACTCAATGACTCGAATGCAACGTTCTTCGAAATATGCTATGAAAGACTCCAAGTAATATCTTTAAAATGAGCCAATGCACAGCGGAAGATTTCTTTAACACCTGAGAATAAACATGCTTTAAAGTGTCAACCAAAAGGTTGGTGAGTTCATTAGTTTATCATAATCATTTATTTCCATCATTTTAATAGACCACAAGAATTTCATTTCCAGTTCTCATAAATATACGTCCCATGCATAGAGACAAAAATAATCATTCATATGGTGAACACCTGGTAATCGACATTAACTAGATACATATAAGAATATCCCCTATCATTCCGGGATCCTCCTTCGGACATGATATAAATTTCGAAGTACTAAAGCATCCGGTACTTTGGATGGGGTTTGTTAGGCCCAATAGATCTATCTTTAGAGTTCGCGTCAATTAGGGTGTCTGTTCCCTAATTCTTAGATTACCAGACTTAATAAAAAGGGGCATATTCGATTTCGATAATTCAACCACATAATGTAATTTCGATTACTTGTGTCTATTTCGTAAAACATTTCTAAAAATTTGCGCATGTATTCTCAGCCCAAAAATATAAAGGGTAAAAAAGGGCGAATGAAACTCACCATACTGTATTTCGTAGTAAAAATACATATAACGTCATTAAACAAGTGCAAGGTTGGTCTCGGATTCACAAACCTAAATTAATTATATATATTTATGTGTTGGTCAATATTTGTCTAACAAATTAGTTCAAGTCATAGTGTACCACAATCCTAATGCTCGAGACTAATATGCAAAAGTCAACAAAAGTAAATTTGACTCAAAATAATTTCCAAAAATCTATACATGATTAATATATAGTTTAAATATCGTCGTTTTATATTTTTAAATATTTTTAAAAGATTTATTAGAGTAAAAAATATAATTTATTTATTAATAAATAAAATTTTATATTATATTTATATAATAAAATATACTTTTATATATATTAAGTAATAAAATTTATAGGGTTCATTTAATATTATAAAGATAATATGATAGGTATTATTAAAGTAAGTTATTACACGTAGTAAAATATGTTTGTATCAAATATTTATTTGATAAAATAATATCTATAATGATAGTAAGTAAAAGTTGTATTATTTTGTAATAATAATTATTATTATAAAAATATCAATATTTATAATTACTAAGATGACATTATGATAAAACGATAATTCTAATTATGATAACTTTAATATTTACGATAATTTTTAATATTATCTTATAAATAATAATTCTATTTAAAATAATAATAATAATGATATTTTATAGTAACAATGATATTTCTATTAAAATGATAATTTTTGTTAAAATGATAGTTTTAATACTAACGATAATTTTAATAATAATATTAATGATAAAAAAAATAAGAACGATAATTTTATCTAAATCAATATCTTATAATATTTTAATTTCATCATGATACTCTTACCCATTATTTCCTAATCGTTTCGTTTAATAGCTTTTAATGATCTTTTATATCGTGTTCGTAATAATGATAATAATAGTAATCAAAATAATTAGGTGTTACAAATATTTGTTTTAATTACACTAATATTAATAATGATAGTTACTATAACATTATTAACGATAATACTAATAATTATCTTAATGATAATATAGTAATAATAATAATAACAATAACAATAACTATTTTTAAATAATGATATATATATTAATAATGATAATAATAATAATAATACCAATAATAATAATAATAATAATTGGATAATAATAATAATAATACTAATTATAACTTTAACGATAATAACGATAGTAATAATAAAAAAATTAACAATTTTTAATGATAAATCCTTTTATTGATAAAGATAATAATAATAATAATAAGATAAAACTAGTATACGATAATAACGACGATAATAATAATCATTTTTAATAATAATACAAAAATTCAATGGACTATAACTTCAAATCCGTTCATCGAAATCATTCGATATCTGAATGAAAAGTTCTTAATTTTTCGCTAGCTTTTCAACGACATGCATATCTTATACCTTATCTCAGTCGCATATATAACTAATTTAGGATTCAACATAACCTAACTAAAGGCAATATCAAAAGTACAAACATGCATAATCCTATATACTCGAGCACTAGTCAGGGATACACTATTAGTATGTAAAAGTTAAATTATGAGTACTCACGTATCAATATTGAGATTCAATATTGCAGGAAAGGTACGTAGACGCAACGGAGATGATAAACATTATATTGACCTCACGAGCATACCCATAAACCATACCCAATCACCTCCATAGCTATAACCCATAATTTCCTTAATCCAATCTCACTCGAAAAACAATTTCGAAATCACTCGGACAGCACTCTGACGTAATATTTTATGTATACTAATAATGTCTTGAAATAATACGGAGTAAATATATATATATATATATATATATATATATATATATATATATATATATATATATATATATATATATATATATATATATATATATATATATATATAAATCGATTGAGAGAGTTTAGAGAAAAATATTTTCAAGTTTCTATGAAATAATGAAATCTATTGAATTCTATTTATAATAGATTTTTGAATTATTAAAATAAATTATTAAAGTATGAATTATTAAAGTGAATTATTAAAGTATGAATTATTAAAGTGAATTATTAAAGTATGAATTATTAAAGTGAATTATTAAAGTATGAATTATTAAAGTGAATTATTAAAGTATGAATTATTAAAGTGAATTATTAAAGTATGAATTATTAAAGTGAATTATTAAAGTTAAAGTAAAGTAAAAATAAAGTAAAGGTAAAGTTTAAGTATAGTAAAAGTATAAAACTATGTACGTATAATACGCGTATAAATATATATAATATTAATTTAAATCGTTATATATATTTAATAAAATAAAATATAAATATCGTTATCTTTATTATACTGGTTAAGTAATGAGTTGTCAAAAGTGGTTCTAGATATTTATAAAAGTTATATACGTTTTAATAATAAAGTTCTTTTTAAACTGAAAGCGTTTTTGTACGTTTGAAACTAAATCAAATAAATATAAAAATTTTGTTTTCCAAAACCAAATATATTTTTAAGAATTATTTTGTTTAAAGGTTAAAATAATGGAAATCGTTATATCATAAAATGTTTTAGAAAAGTAGAATCATATATATTCATAATAGGTTTCAAGTTTTTAAATTACAGTTTGTTGGTGAAGCATGGGATAAAGTTCAAAGGTTAAATAAACGTATGAAATCATCTTAATGAAAAATGTCGCGTTACTTAACTTGTCGATATCCAACATCTAAGTTATTTACACTTCACGTTCTTACTTATAAATCACTTTACCATTTTCCGAATGTTGTCAAAAAGAATAGATTTCTTAAATCACATTGGACCTCATAACATAGACCCGTAATCATATCATAATGTATCTGATAAATCAATCATTTGATATTATCTTCTAATTCCATCGATAAACATATTGAAACAAATACGTTCATGTAAAGTATTATACGTTTAATACTTTATTAATATTCTCAAGTTATAATATATATACATATATATACATATTTATTTATATATAACGGTTTGTGAATCGTCGGAATTTGGTCGAGGTTATAATGAATGTATGAACACAATTTAAAATTCTTGAGATTTAACTTAACAAACTTTGCTTATCGTGTCGGAATAATATAAAGATAAAGTTTAAATTTGGTTGGAAATTTCCGGGTTGTCACACTATGCACCTGAAAAAACATGCTTAAAAATGTCAACACGAATGTTGGTGAGCTATAGTTTAATTATAACAGTAATGTAAGGTAGGCCACGAGATTTCAGTGTTTCAAAACAGTATGAAAAGTATATGTTTATCCGTGGGCACTTGGTAACTAACTTAATGTAATATCACCCCCTAAAAGTACACTTGGCATGTGACAATCCAAAAATTTCCGAACAAATTTAAACTTTAATCTTTATACGTTTCGGACACGATAAGCAAAGTTTGTTAAAATGAAATTCAAGAATCTTAAAACTGTATTCATACATTCATTTAACCTCGACCAAACTTCGACGATTCACGAACCATTAAATAACGGATATGATTATAAATGTATATGTGTGTATATATATATATTATAACTTAAGAATATTAACAAAGTATTAAATGAATAATACTTTACATGAACGTATTTGTTTCAATATGTTTATCGGCGGAATTAGAAGATAATATTAAATGGTTGAATTATTGGATACATTGATTACGATTCTCTGTTAAGAGGTCCACTTTGATTTAGAAAACTTTTCCTTTTTAACGGTATTCTGAATATTTAGTAAAGTGATTTACATGTAAGAACAAATGTGTCAATTTACGAATGTTAGACAAAAGTTAGTGGAGAATTGGATTTCATAATATTCGACTGACATATTTTTCAAACATAAGAAAACGATTTCAAAAACTGAGTTATTGTAATCTATTATTTATAAAGGTAAATTGATTATATAGAATTAGCAGGATTTAAGTTTTATATTATAAAGGTATATATATAGTGTTTCTTAAACGAAAACGTTTTTTTATATATAATAGACTTCTATTAATAAGAACGTATTATGACGTAACAACTTCTATTATTGTAACCTTTGTAATAAAATGATTTTTGAATATAAAATAATTTGATTATTAAAATGGTTTATGAACGTTTGTATATAAATGAACTATATCAATTTCTAAACCTTAAAATACAAATGTTACGAAATAGTAATTCTTAATATTTAAACGAGTTCTAAATATATAAGTTTTGAATGACATTAGCTTTGAAAAACTTATATTTCAAAATGAAAATATAAATATATATAACTTAGTCATAAAACGTCCTAATTTAAAATAATACATTTTGATAAACAGCGAGCCCCTGATTTATAGAAGCAAATGACCACAACACTCAAATATATAAGTTACATTTCTTATAATATGATTCATCGACGTTTAAGTCTAATTTTTGTAAAAGGTACACGTCGCGTAACGAAAAGTGTTAGTTTTCTAAGTTTACGAAAGGTTGTTCGAAAAACTGAAAGCGTGACATGAGTCGAGTAACAACGTCCATGTCACTAGAATAAAAATTACATTTTTACCATGCACATAAATATAATATAATATATAAATAATTATATAAATTAAATATATATTAATATATATATATATATATATATATATATATATATATATATATTAATATATATATATATATATATATATATATATATATATATATATATATATATATATATATATATTAATATATATATATATATTATGGTGTCGGCAGCCTCAAATGAGTGGGATATGAGCTGGCTGCCTCACTCATGCGAGTGCATGAATTGAAACCTTAGACCCCATGCGATCGCATGGGGGTCTATGGTTGGGCACATACATAAATCGAGCTCGTACGCTGGTAACACACACACATACACATATACATTAAACATATTACTCCCTCTGTTCTTATTATTTTTATTATTTATATTATTATTATTATTATTATTATTATTATTACTATTATTATTATTATTATTATTATTATTATTATTATTATTATTATTATCAAGATTAATATTATTACTATTAATACTAGTGTTATTATTAGTATTTATACATAAAATACTACGACAGAGTGCTGCTCGCGTAATTTCAAAATAAGTTTTTTGAGTAGGATAGGGCTAAGGAAATTATGGGTTATAGCTATGGAGGTGATGGGTATGGTTCATGGGTATGCTCGTGAGGTCAATCTAGTATTTATCATCTCCGTTGCGTTTACGAACCTTTCCTGCAATATTGAATCTCAATATTGATTCGTAAACGCTCATAATTTAATTTTTATATATTAATAGTGTATCCCTGACTAGTGCTCGAGTACATAGGATTATGCATGCTCGTACTTTTGATATTGCCGTTAGATAGGTTATGATAAATCCTGAATTAGTTACATATGCGGTTGAGATAAGGTATAAGATATGCATGTCGTTGGAAAGCTAGCGAAAAATTAAGAACTTTTCATTTAGATATCGAATGGTTTCGATGAACGGATTAGAAGTTATAGTCAATTGAATCTTTGTATTATTATTAAAAATGATTATTATTATCGTCGTTATTATCGTCGTTATAATTTTTATATAATTATTATTATTATTATTATTATTATTATTATTATTATTATTATTATTATTATTATTATTATTAATATTAATATTATTATTATTATTATTATTATTATTATTATTATTATTATTATTATCAATAAAAAGTATTATCATTAAAAAATTTTATTTTTATTATTATTACTATCGTTATTATCGTTAAAGTTATAATTAAGTATTATCATTAATATTATCATAATATTTATTATCATTAGTATTATTATAATTAAAAACTAATATTAGTAACATCTAATTATTATGATTACTATTATTATCATTAATATGAACGCGATACAAGAGATGATTAAAAGCTATTAAACAAATCGATTAGGAAATAATGAGTATGAGTATCATGATGAAATTTAAAATATTGTAAGATATTGATTTAGATAAAATTATCATTTTTCATTATTTTTATCACTATTATAATTAAAAGTATTATTAATATTAAAAACTATCATTTTTACAAAATTATTATTTTAATAGGAATATCATTGTTAATATAAAATTTTATTATTTTTATTGATAAGAATTACCATTTTATCATAATATCATTTTAGCAAATATAAATATTGTTATTATTATTAATAGAATAATAATGATTACTATTACAAAATAATACAATTTCTTTTTACGTACTATTGTTATTATCGATATTATTTTATCAAATAAATAAACGATACAAAAATATTTTACTACGTAATATAATTACATTAATAAAACCTATCATATTATTTTTATGATGTTAAATGAACTTTATAAATTTTATTACTTAAGATATATAAAAGTATATTTTTATATAAAATTTTATTTATTAATAAATGAATTATATTATTAACTCTAATAGAGCTTTTAAAAAATATTTAAAAATATAAAACGATGATATTTAAACTATATAATAATCATGTATAAATTTTAGAAATCATTTTGAGTCAAATTGACTTTTGTTGACCTTTGCATATTAGTCTCGAGCATTCGGATTGTGGTACACTATGACTTGACCTAATTTGTTAGATAAATATTGACCAACATATAAATATATATAATTAATTTAGGTTCGTGAATTCGAGGCCAACCTTGCACTTGTTCAATGACGTTATATGTATTTTTACTACGAAATATAATAAGTAAGTTTCATTTACCTTTTTACCCATTACATTTTTGAGCTGAGAATACATGCGCAACTTTTATTAATGTTTTACGAAATAGACACAAGTAATCGAAACTACATTCTATGGTTGAATTATTAAACCGAATATGCCCCTTTTAGCTTGGTAGCCTAAGAATTAGGGAACTTGCCCCTAATTGACGCGAATCCTAAAGGTAGATCTACGGGAACTAACAACCCCCATTCTGAAATTTTGAATGCTTTAGTACTTCGAGTTTATCATGTTCGATGGGTGTCCTGGAATGATGGGGATATTCTATATGCATCTTGTTAAGGTCGGTCACCAGGTGTTCACCATATGAATGATTTTTATCTCTATGCAGTTTGCGAAATGCCTGATATGAGATGTGTATTTATGAGAAATGAAAATCTTGTGGTCTATTAAAATAATGAAAATGATCATTTAACTCACTAACCTTTTGGTTGACACTTTAAAGCATGTTTATTCTCAGGTATTAAAGAAATCTTCCACTGTGCATTAGCTCATTTTAGAGATCTTAATTGGCGTCATTCATGGCATATTTCGAAAGACGTTGCATTCGAGTCATTGAGTACATCAAGATTATTATTAAGTTAATTATAGTTGGATAGTGGATATTATGAAATGGTATGCATGCCTGTCAATTTTCGATGTAAAGAAAGTTTATCTTTTAAAAATGAATGCAATGTTTGTAAAATGTATCTTATAGAGATCAAATACCTCGCGATGTAATCAACTATTGTGAATCATTTTTAATCGATATGGACTTCGTCCAGATAGATTAGGACGGGTTATGAAATTTGGTATCAGAGCGGTGGTCTTAGCGAACCATGTCTGCATTAGTGTGTCTAACTGATAAGTCGTTAGGATGCATTAGTGAGTCTGGACTTCGACCGTGTCTGCATGTCAAAAGTTTGCTTATCATTTCTAGTCAGAAATCATCTACTTACCATCCTTAAGAAATTACCTGCTTATCATTATTAGTCTAGACACGTCTTGCTGCATTGATTGCATGAATAGTGTATAGACAAAAAAATTCATATCTTAGCGTATCTGCTAAATCATATCTTATCATATCTATTACTGTAAACTTTGCCTGACATATCCCGTAAATTCCTCCGTGATCTACGAGTTCTTTTGCATTATATATAGATATTCTATGTAATTAAAATACCACCCGATAGCCGAAAAATCATTTCGTATCGAAAAAGAAAAAAAAATCCTTTATCAAATTGTACGAAATGGAATTCATCATCAGTGCAAGTCCCTCAGATTCCGAAATGGAATCTCATTCAAGCTCCGAAAGCAGTGTGATCGGAATGGATCAACCAATCAGCCATCATCTATTTTGGATGAATTGGGGATGGGTTCGTAGCCTCCTCAATCATTAGAGATAAGAAGAAGGCGATCCTTTCCATCCACCACATTGCCCTCTTGGCGAAGAACCTGAAGCACTTACAGGCAAACCGGTCCGAAGCACAATTTTCTCTCTCATTTCTAGAGTATCTCGTCACGATTATATACTACATCAAATCCTAGATTTTATTTATCCGCTCGTCCGAACCGACAATCATCCCGGCGTAATAGAAGAAGTTAACGAACTTCGCGCTCGGGTAGTGGCTTTGGAGAATATGGTGCAAAGGTTACAAACACCAGCAGCAGCACCAGCAGCGTAACCAGTACCACCATCATCAACGCCAACAGTACCATTACCACCCCCAACCACAAACGCGTTGTAAACCTCAACTATAAAATCTGTCCCACGAGCACCAATGTCATACGCTCTGTGGATACCAAGGAATACCAACAACAACAAACGATGAAGTGTTGATTCATAACTTCATTGGAGAAACATTCTGCGACGATTATTGATATTGCTTTAAACATACATATAATTCGACGCAATATCATTTATATTTCATCAGCTTTTATCGTTTACTAAGACATTCAAATGTATAAAACATGAGAAAAACGACAAAAGATAATACGAGCTCGAAGTTTGAAGAAAAGACAATAAACGATGGATTTAAACCAAATATATATCAAGATAACGTTACCCGAATACAAGTTCCAGATGTGCAAAGAAGAAGAGTTCAAATAAAAAGTTCCAAGTCGATATACGTAAACACGGGATCAAAAGAGAACAAAACATAAAATAAAAACAAGAAAACTGTCGGCTATTCTTACGCGAATCGTGTGGCCACCTACGCGAAACGCGTAGTAATTTTCTCTTACACAGATCGTGTGGCCTCCTACGCGAAACGCGTAATATCCCGTCCAGATCCAGATTCAAATGCAAATGGGACAGTTGCTTTTATATTTTAATATGATTCTTTTTCAAGTGGTTCAGTAAAGGGATACTTTTAACCTACTACACCAACTATCAACATGTATAATACGGAGTACACTTACAGTTACAAAGGACACACAGAAAGAACAGAGAGTTAGAGGGCAGAAGACTACACAAAGAAATATACATTACAAAATTATTACTTTAGTTACTGTCTTTATATTTTCAAGTACTACGTCTTAATTTAAGTTTCAAGGTTCGAAATTAGGATAGTTTCAAATATTAAGGGTGTGTTGTTCGTGATTAAGGGTATTATTGTACGCGCTAAAAGGGGTGTTATTATTGTAATTTTCTACCGTTTAAAGTAAATGAGAGTGAAGATTTTCGTAAGTATATTCTGTTAAATTTATCGTTATCAGTTTTTATCGTTATTATTATGTTTGTACATTTATATTTTCATGTTTCCCTTAGTATAATGAGTAGCTAATTTCCCTAGTGTTTGCTTAGATGTAGAGCCCTAGTGAAATGGATTGTTATAACTTGTAAAAATTAAAATGTAACTTTAGTATTTTTAACATTGAGCCTAATTAAAAGAACCATTATTATGTATTTGGATATTTAACCCTTGTCACTTAATTTGTTAGATTAAAATAACGAAAGTTATATTTATTTATATAAATTAAGCTTCAACATTAAAAGTGATCTAGACGAACTTATAACTAATTTACTAACACTAAATTAAAAAGTAAGGTTCGGTGGTTTGGGTAATATCATGAGTCATATAATAATGAAATTGTAAAAAGGGAAACCGTTATGATTTGGGTTTTGGCGAAGGTCAAAACTGGGTTGGGTCTCAATTTAAATACTTAAGAACTAGTAACTATCTAAATATAATCCAATGAAAATTAGATTTAATTTAGTTAGTCAAAACTTATTATTTATTTGAAAGGAAAATATAAGTTTTATACTAACCATTTTAATACGAGCTTATACTTAAAACAATCCATGGACCTAGAGGTGATACATTTAAGTAAACACTCCCTTTTATTTTATAAATCATTATTATTATTATTTACGTTTATTTATTCAGTAAAGTTAAAACTAAAAAAATATATATACACAACATTATAACTCAGTGTATTCGTTACTGTTTTGTCACCTGGATTATAACATACGCGGATCGCGTATAAATCTACACGATATGCGTACATATTAAACCATACACGAAACGCGTACATCACTACGCGAAACGCGTAAGTACAAATACGAGTACTGTAGCGAACTAGGTTAAAATTTAGGGTTTTAATTATTTTATTATTATATTTAAGTTGTTAGTTTATAATTAGTATTAATTTATAATTAATAATTAGTTTATAACTAGTTAATTATTATAACTCCTATTAATTTATATTAATTTAGTTAAAACATGTTATTTAGTTAATTTAAATAAATTTATATTATAATTGCGCAAAATAAAATTCTAAACAATTAGTTTTATTAAAAGTTATTATTTTATTAATTATCATTTAGTAAAAAATTTATTAGTATAATTTCAATTAATTCACTTTTAAGTTAATAATTATAAATAATGTATTCGTATAAATTAATAAGTAGTTCAATTAAATTAGGATTAAGTTATATTTTATTATGTAGTATTATCAATTCCTAATCCAAAAACCCCTTAAAATAAGTTTAACTTCAAAAACTATTAAAATATCATTGAACACTGTCTCCCTATGGAACGAACCGGATTTACCAACAAACTAAACTACGCGGATAGGACTAGTTGCCTATATATGTGTGAAACCAACCTGAATTCATTAAAACACCACATATACAATAAATCAATTCGTGTAACAAAACAATTCAAATCCGTTCATAAATAAAGGTACTGTTTCAACGCATCAATTATGTAGTCTCTAAATTCTTAGAGATTATCTATTCTATCCCTAACCTTAAATTAGTTGAGTGAAACACAATGATAGAATAAAGAGTAGGAACCCTGACAAGAATGGTGTGTGATTTATAAGTTAGACTTGTTTTACCAACAGCATCAACAGTACCGTAGCATCACCATCACAGTCAGTGCCGTCAGAATCGTCAAAATCAGCAGCACCTATAACATCACAAACTCCGTCAGTTCAAGAATCACTATGGACATCATTACGAATCAATAACGCGTATATTGTATCAACGAGTTATGAAATATTAACTCATTCCCCCTGAAGAAATTATATGTATATTTTATATACAAATAAATTTTGAGATCAAATAAATCTTTCTATACTAAGCTATTATGTATGGATCTTAACTACTCGGTTAATTCATATTACTAATATGCTATGATATACATCCTTCATTAGCAACTTAACCATCATTAACTACAATCTCTGTTTTAATTCAATGAATTCCAGCTCATAATAAATCAAGTATATTATTCAAATATATGTTTGATTTTACACTTTCATCACCTTGCAAAATTCACAAGAATTCCACAACCACCAATATCATGCATCAACAAATAACGAAGTATTAATTCATAATTTCAAATTTCATTGAATAAATTGATTTTACACTTTCATCATCGATGTACTCGAAACTTTTCTGATAACATTATTCGTACCTTGCAAAATTCACAAGAATTCCACAACCACCAATATCATGCATCAACAAATAACGAAGTATTAATTCATAATTTCAAATTTCATCGAATAAATACTCCGTAAATAATGTATTCGTATAAATTAATAAGTAGCTCAATTAAATTAGGATTAAGTTATATTTTATTATGTAGTATTATCAATTCCTAATCCAAAACCCCCTTAAAATAAGTTTAACTTTAAAGACTATTAAAATACCATTGAACACTGTCTCCCTGTGGAATGAACCGGATTTACCAACAAACTAAACTACGCGGATAGGACTAGTTGCCTATATATGTGTGAAACCAACCTAAATTCATTAAAACACCACATATACAATAAATCAATTCGTGTAACAAAACAATTCAAATCCGTTCATAAATAAAGGTACTGTTTCAACGCATCAACTTTTTGGCGCCGCTGCCGGGGAATTCAACCGTAAAGATATATAACTTGTGAACCGTTGTCGTGGGTAATGATAGGTGTAACAACCGAGATTGTCTCTACCTAGTTGATAGGAAACAAAGTTTTAAGTTTGAAAATTAGTTGATTTAAAAGTACATAAAATATATATATATATATATATATATATATATATATATATATATATATATATATATATATATATAGAATATTTTTAAATTCATTTAATTTTTATTTTTCATGTACTTGTTTTTAATTCTAAATATTAATTTTCTTTTATAAAATTTAAAAAGAAAAAAAAATAGAGTGTTTTGTTTTTAAGTTGTTCTTTTAAAATATTAAAACTTTAACTTTTAAAGTATTAAATTATAAATTGAAATCAAAAATTTATAAACGGATAAAGACTAGGTATAACAACCGAAATTTCCGTTACATCAAATATAAATTTAAAATTGATATTTTGAAATTTAAGTACTTATAAAGTTGAAAAAAATATGTATATATAATAAAAATAAATAAATAAATAAGAATGTTTTTATTTTATTTTTATTTTCTTAAAATATTAAAAACCTTAACTTTTAAATTATTAAATTTTGTAAATTAATTTTTAAAATTTATAAAACGGATAAAGACTAGGTATAACAACCGAAATTTCCGTAGCTACAAATATAAATTTATAAAAGAAATTTTAAAAGTTTGATTAATTTTAAAGTTGAAAAAAAAAGGGGTCTAAAGCTTACGCGAAACGGGTAGTGTTCCACACGAAACGCGTATAATTGAAAACTACGCGGAACGCGTAGTACCACGCGGAACGCGTAGGTTGAAAAATCTGACCAGATAACTGGTTGAGAGCAGCTTGTTCTTTACTCAAAATTTCTTATTTTTTTTTCTCTGCTGTGAACGAAGGCTAACCCCAAAAATCACCAAAATCACACCCAAACACTAATTTAACACCATCAATCTCCTCCAATTCATCTACCTTTCAACATGCCGAGATTGGTAAGGGTCCTAAACCCGTTTTTACCACTTGTTTTTCAAGTTTTTCATTATTTATTGGTTTAGTCTTAATCCGAATTAATGCATGATATTGTTGAATTTTGTTTGATTAATGCTATATCTATGTTGTTAGTGTGATGTTAAACCCGATTAGCATAAGAATTTGATGTTTAATTGATTATTGAAAAGTTAGGGTTTATGTAAATTGGGAAAATTGAAGAATTACTATTGAATTGTGTTATTTTGGGTCTTTTTATATGTTGTTAGATATTTTGATAGTAGTAAATGCTTTGAATTTAAATTTGATTGATTGATTTTGTGATTTTAATTTTCGTATAAATTGATAATTTTTTGTAATTATCACGAATCAAGTATAGATTGGATTATGATTAGAAGCTGGATTATACACAATGTGATTGAATTGGATTATATATACTTAGCTCATTGCGTGTTTCCACTTGTGAATTTAACTTTGTTTTTTTATGAAACTTGATTTATTGTTGTTTGTTTTAATTCTTAGAGTAGACTGTTGTTGAAATATTGATTCATGTGGTGTTTAAACAAGCTTGTATGTCAAGGATAAACTCTCTGCTAGCATTAACATACCCAATCGGGACAATTCTCTTGTTTTAAAATGTTATGCAGGGACTCTTAAGAATGAGAGCTGTTAACCAACAGCAAGGGGAAGAACAAGTAACACCAGAAATGGAACAACAACTTCAGAATCTACACCCAAACCTGAGATTTCCTGATGATGTACCTAACCGATTACAAATGGTTAAGGACTTACTTTCTCTGGTCAATAGAAACATCTCTCCAGTATACATTGTGGACTAGGCTCCTTTAGGACCACCAGTCAATTTAGATGTGCAAATAAGGGGAATTTTAAACCAAAGTTTTACAAACGAATTTGGAATGACTTTGGTTTTTAATGATTTTGAGAGATTGTTTAGTTTAAATAGCCCTGTATATAGAGAATGGTGTTTAGAGTTCTATTCTACCGTTAGAATAAGTTTACACCCAGAAAATATCGATGATATTAATTTTCTGCAATTTAGGCTGGGTGGGGTAGATAGAGCAATGTCCCTCAGCGACGTGACTACCGCATTAGGGATTTACACCGTTGAGGAGATGATAGCTCCCGGTTTTAGGGAATATATTTTTACAGGGGCTAGATATACAGGTAACTATGATTCTGGTTTAGTCTGGCAATCTTTCACTAATAGAAATACATATGAGCCAGGCCAGGAATCTTATCTAAAGATCACTGATATTCGCTTTAGAATAATTCATAAGTTTATAGCGAACACAATAAACCAAAGGTCGTTTACTAATACAGATAAAATTAATTATATTGACCTTTGGTACTTGGATGCGATCAGAGATAGGGATACATTTATTAGTATACCCTATGGAGTTGCTTACTTTTTGGCCCATGTTGGTAAGAGTGCTCGAGGGACAAGTGACATGTCGGGGGGTCACTACATCACGTGTCTAGGAAGCTGGTTCGGACTCGACCCGAGTGAATCAGAACCTCCAATCCAACCGGTAGATCAAGCTGTTAAAACTTTAGGATTGGATGTGTATAGGACGGCTAAGGCTATACAAGTGAGGGGTGGGGTAATTAGTTTGAGACGGCAAGAAGTTGTCGCTCACGCTCCTATGGAGGAGGATGAGGAACCCGCTAGGGAAACTAGGAGGAGACGAAGACAGCCAGATGAGGCTAGTACATCTAATGTAGGTGTTTCTGATTTCGATATGCTACAAAATTCGTTTAATTCATTGAGTTTAGATTTAAGGAACTCGTATGATAATTGGGGACGGAGATCAGAAGAACAATACACTAGTTTGTCTAGGCAAATAGGGGAAACTAGGCATACCCAACTGGCTCAGGATAATATGTTAGAAAACATCCGCTACGATCAGAGGGGCCAGGGAGCACAGTTAGAGTGGGCGCATCATCAGGCATATTTATACGCAGCTAACCCATAACAATACGCACCCTCAACCTTTCCATCATACCCTCAATGGCAAGGACCCAGTAACCCTCTACCTCCACCTTATGATCCCAGCGCTGCCCTAACCGCAAGTCAGGAAGCCTATAGGCGTTTTTACGAGGAACAACGCCTAAATGAACAACGGCGGCAACAAGAGCGAGAACAGGAAGATCAGGGAGGCCCTGCGTGGCAATTTTTCTAGTTTTTTTTTCTTTTTATTTATAGAATTATTTATTTTGTATTTGTTTGTATAAAATGATTTTTATGGTGTGTTAATTTATTCTTACCTTTATTTATCTTTACAAAAACTTTTAGTGTGGGGTAAAATTTTTGTACTACTAAAGTACAACCCCATCTTGTGTGTGATTAACATGATTGTTGACAGGTACTTATGATGATGATGCATTCGACATAACGAAACACCAGATTTATATTGTGATAAAGGGATTGGATATGTTGATACGATAAGAAAGTTTACAATCTCCAATTTTTTACTAAGGAAGTTCTAACAACCTTTACACTTTTTGTCCTCTCAAATTTATATAGTTTATCTGATTTTATGTAATGAGGGCATTACATAATCTTAAGTGTGGGGTGGGAATATATAAATTCTCGAGAACTTATAATTTAGTGGTTTTTATGAAAATTTTTACAATTTTTAAACAAATATAACTAATCAATTTTTAATGTAATAACTAGCAATTAAAGATTAGGTGTCAAAAACCGAAATTATTGTCTCCATACATTAAAAATACATAAGTTTATTTGATTGAAATATATAAAAGAAAACCTTGTATAACAGAATTTATAAACCCCATATGTTTAGAACTATTTATCACATGTTTCTATGAAGTTTATTGCAGATATCATCGCTTTAGAATGTATAAACCTGAATATCTCGTTAAGGAAGTAAAGTCTTCCAAAATGACACGCTTGCTAACTTATGTTAGAAGATGTAGTCCAGAACAGCTGTAGGTTGATGAAAAATCTTGAAAAGTCATCCCTAAAATCGGCTGGAAATCCACCTCACCTCAGCATCAAATAGGGTTTTTGGTGGTCAGACTTATCCTAACCATGAGATGGATCTGTCTCGTACAATGGGGGGCACATTGAAAATTAGCTTTTAAGACTAATGAATCTAATCCCCAGATGGATGATCTCCGTAAAGATCAACCGCATCTATGTTTGACCGCGGTTAACATACATATGCCATAAACAAATTGAGGTGTGCAAACTCATGGTTCACCGATGATATTTGGACACGATATAATTTTACTCTAAAACTTGTGCTATTTTATGAATTATATTGTGTAAAACCATTTTTAGGACATTCGGTTTCAAGTTCCATGATACTTCAATTATGGGGGCGGATAGCTTGCTAATCGCCGACTGAGACTACGGTTTTCAGTTACCCTCAACCGGAATTTTAGGTTAAAATCGAAAAACGTGTCTAGTGTAAAAACTAGCATGACATTTTATAAAATCATAAAACGTTTTCACAAGGTCCAATTTTCCCTAAAGATCCAAATTTTTAAACCTTAATCACGAGTTTCAACTTTATTTCTGTTGTCAGAATTTCATTTCGTGTGGTGTGCGTGTGATCCAATAAAAATTTTGTAGTGTTTCTAACTTATTCCATATAGCGTGTGTTTCATTTTGTGTAGCGTGTGTTGTGTGATTTAATGTTCGATAAGGAAAAATATGTAATGTTCCGATTCTATTTAGAAGATGTAATTGCTTGAGGACAAGCAACATTCAAGTGTGGGGTATTTTGATATTGCTTTAAACATACATATAATTCGACGCAATATCATTTATATTTCATCAGCTTTTATCGTTTACTAAGACATTCAAATGTATAAATCACGAGAAAAATGACAAAAGATAATACGAGCTCGAAGTTTGAAGAAAAGATGATAAACGATGGATTTAAACCAAATATATATCAAGATAACGTTACCCGAATACAAGTTCAAGATGAGCAAAGAAGAAGAGTTCAAATAAAAAGTTCCAAGTCGATATACGTAAACACGGGATCAAAAGAGAACAAAACATAAAATAAAAACAAGAAAACTGTCGGCTATTCTTACGCGAATCGTGTGGCCACCTACGCGAAACGCGTAGTAATTTTCTCTTACGCGGATCGTGTGGCCTCCTACGCGAAACGCGTAATATCCAGTCCAGATCCAGATTCAAATGCAAATGGGACGGTTGCTTTTATATTTTAATATGATTCTTTTTCAAGTGGTACAGCAAAGGGATACTTTTGACCTACTACACCAACTATCAACATGTATAATACGGAGTACACTTACAGTTACAAAGGACACACAGAAAGAACAGAGAGTTAAAGGGCAGAAGACTACACAAAGAAATATACATTACAAAATTATTACTTTAGTTACTGTCTTTGTATTTTCAAGTACTACGTCTTAATTTCAGTTTCAAGGTTCAAAATTAGGATAGTTTCAAATATTAAGGGTGTGTTGTTCGTGATTAAGGGTATTATTGTACGCGCTAAAGGGGTGTTATTATTGTAATTTTCTACCGTTTAAAGTAAATGAGAGTGAAGATTTTCGTAAGTATATTCTGTTAAAATTATCGTTATCAGTTTTTATCGTTATTATTATGTTTGTACATTTATATTTTCATGTTTCCCTTAGTATAATGAGTAGCTAATTTCCCTAGTGTTTGCTTAGATGTAGAGCCCTAGTGAAATGGATTGTTATAACTTGTAAAAATTAAAATGTAACTTTAGTATTTTTAACATTGAGCCTAATTAAAAGAACCATTATTATGTATTTGGATATTTAACCCTTGTCACTTAATTTGTTAGATTAAAATAATGAAAGTTATATTTATTTATATAAATTAAGCTTCAACATTAAAAGTGATCTAGACGAACTTATAACTAATTTACTAACACTAAATTAAAAAGTCAGGTTCGGTGGTTTGGGTAATATCACGAGTCATATAATAATGAAATTGTAAAAAGCGAAACCGTTATGATTTGGGTTTTGGCGAAGGTCAAAACTGGGTTGGGTCTCAATTTAAATACTTAAGAACTAGTAACTATCTAAATATAATCCAATGAAAATTAGATTTAATTTAGTTAGTCAAAACTTATTATTTATTCGAAAGAAAAATATAAGTTTTATACTAACCATTTTAATACGAGCTTAAACTTAAAACAATCCATGGACCTAGAGGTGATACATTTAAGTAAACACTCCCTTTTATTTTATAAATCATTATTATTATTATTTACGTTTATTTATTCAGTAAAGTTAAAACTAAAAAAAATATATACACAACATTATAACTCGGTGTATTCGTTACTGTTTTGTCACCTGGATTATAACATACGCGGATCGGGTATAAATCTACACGATACGCGTACATATTAAACCATACGTGAAACGCGTACATCACTACGCGAAACGCATAAGTACAAATACGAGTACTGTAGCGAACTAGGTTAAAATTTAGGGTTTTAATTATTTTATTATTATATTTAAGTTGTTAGTTTATAATTAGTATTAATTAATAATTAATAATTAGTTTATAACTATCTAATTATTATAACTCCTATTAATTTATATTAATTTAGTTAAAACATGTTATTTAGTTAATTTAAATAAATTTATATTATAATTGCGCAAAATAAAATTCTAAACAATTAGTTTTATTAAAAGTTATTATTTTATTAATTATCATTTAGTAATAAATTTATTAGTATAATTTCAATTAATTCACTTTTAAGTTAATAATTATAAATAATGTATTCGTATAAATTAATAAGTAGTTCAATTAAATTAGGATTAAGTTATATTTTATTATGTAGTATTATCAATTCCTAATCCAAAACTCCCTTAAAATAAGTTTAACTTCAAAGACTATTAAAATACCATTGAACAATGTCTCCCTGTGGAACGAACCGGATTTACCAACAAACTAAACTACGCGGATTGGACTAGTTGCCTATATATGTGTGAAACCAACCTGAATTCATTAAAACACCACATATACAATAAATCAATTCGTGTAACAAAACAATTCAAATCCGTTCATAAATAAAGGTACTGTTTCAACGCATCAATTATGTTGTCTCTAAAGTCTTAGAGATTATCTATTCTATCCCTAACCTTAAATTAGTTGAGTGAAACACAATGATAGAATAAAGAGTAGGAACCCTGACAAGAATGGTGTGTGATTTATAAGTTAGACTTGTTTTACCAACAGCATCAACAGTACCGTAGCATCACCATCACAGTCAGTGCCGTCAGAATCGTCAGAATCAGCAGCACCTATAACATCACAAACTCCGTCAGTTCAAGAATCACTATGGACATCATTACGAATCAATAACGCATATATTGTATCAACGAGTTATGAAATATTAACTCATTCCCCCTGAAGAAATTATATGTATATTTTATATACAAATAAATTTTGAGATCAAATAAATCTTTCTATACTAAGCTATTATGTATGGATCTTAACTACTCGGTTAATTCATATTACTAATATGCTATGATGTACATCCTTCATCAGCAACTTAACCATCATTAACTACAATCTCTGTTTTAATTCAATGAATTCCAGCTCATAATAAATCAAGTATATTATTCAAATATATGTTTGATTTTACACTTTCATCACCTTGCAAAATTCACAAGAATTCCACAACCACCAATATCATGCATCAACAAATAACGAAGTATTAATTCATAATTTCAAATTTCATTGAATAAATTGATTTTACACTTTCATCATCGATGTACTCGAAACTTTTCTGATAACATTATTCGTACCTTGCAAAATTCACAAGAATTCCACAACTACCAATATCATGCATCAACAAATAACGAAGTATTAATTCATAATTTCAAATTTCATTGAATAAATACTCCGTAAAAGTTATGTAATTTCTAAAGTCTTTAAGGAATATTTAATTCTAGTTTCAACCGTAAATCAAATGAGTTGAATTTAATATTAATTCATTAAATCTATGTTACATCTGAAGAAAATATACACATATATATATTTTCATAAAGACTGTAATGAAATTCTTTTGTACAAAATATTAATTGTGGAAAAAAAAAATTAACGGGTAGGTAATACCCGAGAGATATATATATAAATTCACAATTAATATGTTACATTCTTCTAATTCGATTCAGCAATCCTCAACTATACTCATTATTTTCATAACAATATACATTCTTTCATAGAAATCAAAACAACCATACTCATTCAAATTCGATTACATATTCTAATTTTGAAATCGCAAAATTCAATTCGAAATATAACCGGTATCATTACTCTTAGATTCTTACATCATTCAAAGATATACTTTGACTTCAAAACTGTGTTAGAACAGCAAATGTATATTAACGATGACAATCGGTGTTCAAACCCTCCAAAATTTCTGAAGACACTTCGAATAATGAGCAATCGAGATGATGATCCAACCACATATTACCCACAGTTATATACCTGAAAAGCTCTCGAAACCAAAGTCATAATTTAACACGTATCCGCATCAAATCCTTTGGCATTTATTAGCAAAAATGACTTTTCAATTCCTTTCCAAAGTAGTCAGTTTTGTCACAGCTCCAACAAGTCAACCTCGATTTTTCCGTTGAAATAATCTTATTATAACCCCGATATACACGTTGCCCATTCACCATCGTTACCAGGGAACCGTTTATGTTTCACCACATTAGCAGTAAACTTACCAACAACTTCATTGATCTTTAAGTCTCTCCGAAAAATCACTATACCTATTCATTGGAAACCCCATCCGCATTTTGTAACAAGAATTTTCATACCAATTATTAAGAATTAGCAATCAGTATTTTGAAATCTCGCAGCATGTCTACGCCAACAGTTATATGTCAACATACAATGTTTATCTCCTAGACTTACATACTTCGAATGTGAAGTTTCTGAAAAACACCATAAACTGCGAACTAGTTCCCTGAATTTTGGAAGAAAAAAAATGCTGATAGAGCAGCAGAAACTGTAGACAACCGTAACAGTCAAAAGTGTGATGATAAAGAATACTGTGTTGACAAAGCTCAGAAAAAGAAAAGGTTTGGAACTAGAAAACGGATTGAGCAAAGTATGAAGGAGGCTGTGGACAAATCACCAAGACTAAATCTGCCTTCAAAGAATTCAAATGATTCAGTGTCTGCTGAAGTCTTTAGCGAATATCTTACTCCTTACTTTAAAACTTTTACGGAAAATATTCTTCATCATCCTCTGACATTAGAAATTCTAAGATATCATCATATCTTTCATTATAAATATCCTCGATATTTCTGAAGATATTTTCATAACTATTCTTATCTGAGATCATTTATCTCTTCGCGTTGTCAGTGTTACATCATATAAGAAACTGTTTAGTTTCTATATTCTATAAACTTTCTAGTTTAAACTATGAATGTTTTTGAAGTAGTGTTAGGAACTGAAGCATGAATTAGTATAATATAATGACACTTGATCAACATGATTATATTATAGTAAGTCATGCTTAGTTTCTAAATGGAACGTGATGATTCACAGATCATAACGTCATCATGTGCAATGTTACACGACTCTTGTATTCTATTTAACCTCTAAAAGATCAAGAAAATATTTCTTGATAATTCGGTCTTTTCCAGGGTATTCTGGTAATTTGACAAATCAAGGTCGTGCCATTACAATTTTCCTCTTAGAACATTAACTATGTTCATTCTGAAATTCATACCTACAAATTCTGGACCATTATTCGCTTGACTTGAAGTCGAGAATAGGAGACAAAAGTACGAAACTCTTGAATATAAAAGAAAATATAAAGCTCGACAACAAAACATAAATTACAAACCGTGCATATCAATACGTATTGCAATGTAAAGGCACGGGAGAATTAAAATTACTATAACCCCAAGGTAATAGTAAAAGTAAATAAAATCCTCCGGCGGTTGATGAAAAAGAAGAATGACAGATATGAAAGTGAGGAGTATATCAAGAATCGGTACTGGATGGAGCATATGGACGAATACTTTAAAATATGAGTTGAGGGAGAAAGAATAGAAGGTGTGAGTTATAAGGAAACGAAGGAGGTGGATTTATAGTGAAATATCCGACAGTGAAATCGAGATGGATAATCGCATTAAATCGAAGAGGATCATAATTTCCTTAATCGCCGAAGAATCAAATCCTATATAGATTACAAAGATTTTCTTTAATTCAGAGATCAACTGTGGTGACGTCAAAAGAGAAGGCAAATTTCTATTTTCTCATTTCACTCTTTTATGATAGCTTCACTCATACGCTTCGAGTAATTGAATTATTTTATCCATACTTCTTAAACATGATGAAACTCTATAAATCATCATAGTAACTTTGTCATTGTTAGCCATAATGACCTATATCAAATTTCGGGGACGAAATTTCTTTAACGGTTAGGTACTGTGACAACCCGGAAATTTCCGAACAAATTTAAACTTTAATCTTTATACGTTTCCGACACGATAAGCAAAGTTTGTTAAAATGAAATTCAAGAATCTTAAAACTGTATTTATACATTCATTTAACCTCGACCAAACTTCGACGATTCACGAACCATTAGATAACGGATACGATTATAAATGTATATGTATATATATATATATATATATGTATATATATATATATATATGTATATATATATATATATATGTATATATATATATATATATGTATATATATATATATATATGTATATATATATATATATATGTATATATATATATATATATGTATATATATATATATATATGTATATATATATATATGTATATATATATATATATATATATGTATATATATATATATATATATATATATATATATATATTATAACTTAAGAATATTAAAAAAGTATTAAACGAATAATACTTTACATGAATGTATTTGTTTCAATATGTTTATCGGCGAAATTAGAAGATAATATTAAATGGTTGAATTATTAGATACATTGATTTATGATTACGAGTCTCTGTTAAGAGGTCCACTTTGATTTAGAAAACTTTTCCTTTTTAACGGTATTCTGAATATTTAGTAAAGTGATTTACATGTAAGAACAAATGTGTCAATTTACGAACGTTAGATAAAAGTTAGTGGAGAATTGGATTTCATAATATTCGACTGACATATTTTTCAAACATAAGAAAACGATTTCAAAAACTGAGTTATTGTAATCTATTATTTATAAAGGTAAATTGATTATATAGAATTAGCAGGATTTAAGCTTTATATTATAAAGGTATATATATAGTGTTTCTTAAACGAAAACGTTTTTTTTTATATAATAGACTTCTATTAATAAGAACGTATTATGACGTAACAACTTCTATTATTGTAACCTTTGTAATAAAATGATTTTTGAATATAAAATAATTTGATTATTAAAATATTTTATGAACGTTTGTATATAAATGAACTATATCAATTTGTAAACCTTGAAATACAAATGTTACGAAATAGTAATTCTTAATATTTAAACGAGTTCTAAATATATAAGTTTTGAATGACATTAGCTTTGAAAAACTATATTAAGAAAATAGTTCAAACTCATATTTCGAAATGAAAATATAAATATATATAACTTAGTCATAAAACGTCATAATTTAAAATAATACATTTTGATAAACAACGAGCCTCTGATTTATAGAAGCAAATGACCACAACACTCAAATATATAAGTTACATTTCTTATAATATGATTCATCGACGTTTAAGTCTAATTTTTGTAAAAGGTACACGTCGCGTAAAGAAAAGTGTTAGTTTTCTAAGCGTACGAAAGGTCGTTCAAAAAACTGAAAGCGGGACATGAGTCGAGTAACAACGTCCATGTCACTAGAATAAAAATTACATTTTTACCATGCACATAAATATAATATAATATATAAATAATTATATAAATTAAATATATAAATAATTATATAAATTAAATATATATATATATATATATATATATATATATATATATATATATATATATATATATATATATATATATATATATATATATATATATATTATGGTGTCGGCAGCCTCAAATGAGTTGGATATGAGCTGGCTGCCTCACTCATGCGAGTGCATGAATTGGAACCTTAGACCTCATGCGATCGCATGGGGGTCTATGGTTGGGCACATATATAAATCGAGCTCGTACGCTGGTAACACACACACACATATACATTAAACATATTACTCCCTCTGTTCTTATTATTTATATTATTATTATTATTATTATTATTATTATTATTATTATTATTATTATTATTATTATTATTATTATTATGATTATCAAGATTAATATTATTACTATTAATACTAGTGTTATTATTAGTATTTATACATAAAATACTACGACGGAGTGCTGCTCGCGTAATTTCAAAATAAGTTTTTCGAGTAGGATAGGGCTAAGGAAATTATGGGTTATAGCTATGGAGGTGATGGGTATGGTTCAAGGGTATGCTCGTGAGGTCAATCTAGTGTTTATCATCTCCGTTGCGTTTACGAACCTTTCCTGCAATATTGAATCTCAATATTGATATGTAAGCGCTCATAATTTAATTTTTATATATTAATAGTGTATCCCTGACTAGTGCTCGAGTATATAGGATTATGCATGCTCGTACTTTTGATATTGCCGTTAGATAGGTTATGATAAATCCTGAATTAGTTACATATGCGGTTGAGATAAGGTATATGATATGCATGTCGTTGGAAAGCTAGCGAAAAATTAAGAACTTTTTATTTAGATATCGAATGGTTTCGATGAACGGATTAGAAGTTGTAGTCAATTGAATTGAATCTTTGTATTATTATTAAAAATGATTATTATTATCGTCGTTATTATCATCGTTATAATTTTTATCTAATTATTATTATTATTATTATTATTATTATTATTATTATTATTATTATTATTATTATTATTATTATTATTATTATTATTATTTTTATTATCATCATCATCATCATTATCAATTATCAATAAAAAGTATTATCATTAAAAATTGTTATTTTTATTATTATTACTATCGTTATTATCGTTAAAGTTATAATTAAGTATTATCATTAATATTATCATAATATTTATTATCATTAGTATTATTATGATTACTATTATTATCATTAATATGAATGCGATACAAAAGACGATTAAAAGCTATTAAACAAATCGATTAGGAAATAATGAGTATGAGTATCATGATGAAATTTAAAATATTGTAAGATATTGATTTAGATAAAATTATCGTTTTTCATTATTTTTATCACTATTATTATTAAAAGTATTATTAATATTAAAAACTATCATTTTTACAAAATTATTATTTTAATAGGAATATCATTGTTAATATAAAATTTCATTATTTTTATTGATAAGAATTACCATTTTATCATAATATCATTTTAGCAAATATAAATATTGTTATTATTATTAATAGAATAATAATGATTACTATTACAAAATAATACAATTTCTTTTTACGTACTATTGTTATTATTGATATTATTTTATCAAATAAATATACGATACAAAAATATTTTACTACGTAATATAATTACATTAATAAAACCTATCATATTATTTTTAAGATGTTAAATGAACTTTATAAATTTTATTACTTAATATATATAAAAGTATATTTTTATATAAAATTTTATTTATTAATAAATGAATTATATTATTTACTCTAATAGAGCTTTTAAAAAATATTTAAAAATATAAAACGATGATATTTAAACTATATAATAATCATGTATAAATTTTGGAAATCATTTTGAGTCAAATTGACTTTTGTTGACCTTTGCATATTAGTCTCGAGCATTCGGATTGTGGTACACTATGACTTGACCTAATTTGTTAGATAAATATTGACCAACATATAAATATATATAATTAATTTAGGTTCGTGAATTCGAGGCCAACCTTGCACTTGTTCAATGACGTTATATGTATTTTTACTATGAAATACAATAGGTAAGTTTCATTTACCTTTTTACCCTTTACATTTTTGGGTTGAGAATACATGCGCAACTTTTATTAATGTTTTATGAAATAGACACAAGTAATCGAAACTACATTCTATGGTTGAATTATTAAACCGAATATGTCCCTTTTAGCTTGGTAGCCTAAGAATTAGGGAACTGGCCCCTAATTGACGCAAATCCTAAATGTAGATCTACGGGAACTAACAACCCCCATTCTGGAATTTGGAATGCTTTAGTACTTCGAGTTTATCATGTCCGATAGGTGTCCCGGAATGATGGGGATATTCTATATGCATCTTGTTAAGGTCGGTTACCAGGTGTTCACCATATGAATGATTTTTATCTCTATGCAGTTTGCGAAATGCCTGATATGAGATGTGTATTTATGAGAAATGAAAATCTTGTGGTCTATTAAAATGATGAAAATGATCGTTTATGATAAACTAATGAACTCACCAACCTTTTGATTGACACTTTAAAGCATGTTTATTCTCAGGTATTAAAGAAATCTTCTGCTGTGCATTAGCTCATTTTAGAGATCTTAATTGGAGTCATTCATGGCATATTTCGAAAGACGTTGCATTCGAGTCATTGAGTTCATCTAGATTATTATTAAGTTAATTATAGTTGGATAGTGGATATTATGAAATGGTATGCATGCCTGTCAATTTTCGATGTAAAGAAAGTTTATCTTTTAAAAATGAATGCAATGTTTGTAAAATGTATCATATAGAGATCAAATACCTCGCGATGTAATCAACTATTGTGAATCGTTTGTAATCGATATGGACTTCGTCTAGATGGATTAGGACGGGTTATGAAATGGCGAGTGCGTAAGTCTACGAAGTATTAAACACCCGTTAAATGCTAGCGTGACTAGCCCCGAGTGGGGATGTCAAACCCTATGGATCCATATCTAAAATTCGCATTCACCGATTCAAAAACCAATGGCTAAACGTTACCGAGCTAAGGGGAAAGTTTATGCCGTTATATAACCCACACATATAGTAAGTTTAAGTACTCGTGCCTAGTAAGTAAAACGTAAAAAGTGCATGTATTCTCAGTCCCAAAAATAGTTGAAGTATAAGGGATGCTATAACTCACAGTGAAAAAGCAGTAAAAGTCGATACGAGAGTGTGCAAGTAGTAAGTCGGTCCGAAAGGTCGTCAACCTAAGTCAAAGGTCACTAGGTCGGTATGTTGTTCTTATAAGTCTTAAAAGTGTATAAAATAAGTTGAAGTGTCATCATCATCATCCATCATCGTAAAAGCTAAGTAAGATTAACAAGTATAGAGATCGAAATAATAGGATGGATTTGATCAGCTGCTACGACCTCTATGTAAACCGAAAAGATGCGTAGTCAGTGGCTATGGCTCCGTATGTGAGTCCTCTAGTTGCTGACCAATTTCCAGACCCAAACTCGTCTTCGTTTGATCGTGGTGACGGTTTAAGTGCGAGTAGGTCAGAAATTTTAGCACAACTTTACAAAGGTGTAGTGATTTTAAAAAGGCCATAAATCCTAAATCGTAACTCGGATTGAGGCGAGTCTTAAATGAAAAGTCATCTACTCGAACTGAAATATCTGGAAATCAACTTTTCCAGTAGCCTAGGAGCTTGATCAGATCCAGAAAATAGTAAGCAAAGTGCACCGGTGGGATTCTTGGTGCTTGATACTCATCACGGTTCTCATCCTTGATGCTTGTAGCTTCAAGTGTACAATTCGTTGATGTGTTTGCATCACTTTGACCAAGGTTCTACCATCAACACACAATAATCAAAACTAAGAATTAAAATACAACTCATGTGAGAGTTTGAGCAGGGTGATGAACCAAGGTTACATCAATTTTCTTAGTTTCAACACAAGTACAAGTTCCATTAAGCTACAATCTTTGAATCAAACTAAATAAGCAAGACCTTAAGCTAGAGAGCTTAGATCTTAACTAGGTATGTTAAAGATCTTAGACCAAAAGGTCTAGATCTCATGATCCTGATGAAACCCTAAGTTATAACACTTAGACCTTCAATCTTTACACTAGCATAAGTTAGGAAACTTAGATCTTGTAAAGTAAGTGATCATAAGCTAAGAAGCTTTCTCTTAAACAAAATAGAATATCATAAGTTACACAACTTAGATTAAACACAAAAATGAAACCCTAAGCTAGTGAGCTTGGATTTCTAACAACACTTATGAGATCTCAAGCTAGTGAGCTTGCATCTTTTGTTTCATGAAACACAAGTCACAAATCTAACCTACAACAAACAAAAGAAGATCATAAATTAACAAACTTTGATCTTATCTCAACTTTTTGTAGAAACATCAAGCTAGTAAGCTTGTATTTCAAAATTTCTTAAAGATCCATAAAGTAAAGTGTTGGATCTTCAAGTTACATGAAGATCATAAACATAAGTAAGAAAGATTAAAAGCTAAAAAGCATTAATCATCCATGTTCTTGCATTTTTCAAATCAAAGTTTGAATCTACAAGTGTTATGAAGATTCAAATTACAAAACATGAATCTTTGATGATAATGATGATGGATCACGAAAAAGGAAGAAGAAAAAGAAAACCAAAAATACTTACAATTTCTTCAAGTTTGAGAGAAAAACTTTAGAGTGAGAAAGTAGAGAGAAGTGTGTGTGTTTGAAATGAAATGCAAATGAGAGAAATGAGCCTTAAAAACAAAATAAAGTGAGGGTGAGGGTGGTGATGGTGGCTGACAGTTTAGGGCAAGGGGGGGCCATTTTGGCCTCATGTGGTGGTGGCATGATGTGGTCCATGGTGGTGGTATAAAAGAATGTTGGAAAGTTGGGTGGCATGCAACAAAGGATAAGGATTAGTACATAAGCATGCACATTACTTGTCTCATTACTTCATGGGCTTAATTATAATTACATGGGCTAATTAACCCATTACTAGCCCACTTAAGTTGAGTAGGTTGGCCATGGAAGTCCATTAAGGTGTTAAGCCTAATAAGGTAACTAGTAAGCCTTAGTAGGCACTAAGCATAATTAAGGGGCCATAAAACTAAGTAATTGTCATTAGTAAGTAACAATTACGCTTTCGTAGCCATAATATCCCAATCATGGCAAAAGTTCATCGTGTACTAAGTTCGTATCTCGTTTAAAGTGATAAGTGACACTAACGGTCGTAAAAGCAATTTCGGATCACGTTAGGTAACCTATTATTTAAAAACACCTAGTAAGGCATTAACGAAAGTAATTAACATAATTAATGATCCCAGAAAATAATCTATCACAGTACGCACAAATACGTAGTTTCGTGAAAGAAATAAGTACAATTAAAAGTCGAAAAAGTCGGGTCGTTACAACACTGCACCAATAGATACCTGTATCTGCACCTATATACAATATAATAATAAACATACAAATGTACACCGCAACAAGTCAACCTACAACCTAGGTGACTATCACTAAAACAACGTTCAAGTTCGCCTACTTACATTAGGCATTAGCTATCTAAGGCACTAATTTACACACGAAATAAGGCCCCACATAATCACACTTTGGACAAATACAAGTCCTAGTCAGTCACCTACTCTAAGGCACTAACAAATCTCAATCTGACCCGTATTCCTACAAGTCCCGCAAATAATGCACAATCGTCAATAAGTCTAAGACTAGGCACCTATTCCAAGGTCACCTAATTCCCTTAGACTATGCTCTGATACCACTTGAAACAACCCCAATTCCGTTTACCAAAAACGAAGCACATTTTTTTATTTTATAAGTTAGGTCCCAATAGCATCCAAGTACACAACCATTTCAGAATAGTTTCCCGTATGCAATTTATCATACTAACACGTTAACGTTTTATCACGACTCTTGGTTTACAAATGACATCATACATCCTTACGAGAATGTATTTCACATACAAGGTTTGACTCGACACAACCAAACAATACAACCTCGAAACATTTATTCAACAACACGGTTAAGACACAATAGCCTAACCCGATACCAAGAGTATAATCCCGGGGACTACCAAATCCCCAATCCACATCCACATCCAAATCCAAAAGCTACCCCATCGAGCCCAAACGCTCCTACGCATCTAGTCTAACAACTTGCTAGCTTCACAACCACAATACCTATAAAAGGTAAACAACGAGAGGGGTAAGCTAACACTTAGTGAATGCAATAATTATACATATACATATATAATCTACTTACTTGCAATCACTTACCTAATACCGCATACAAGCTAGCAATTCAACAACCATGCAAACATCATGCATAAAACTAATATCCGCAATTCTTAATAAGCTAGCAACACCACTAGCATATAGTTCACAATTTAATATGCTAATACAAAATTCACACAACCATGGTTAACCAATCGTACAAAGGAATGGTACTCGAATTTTCCATCGGTGTTCATAACAACCGTTAGTGTACAACAACATATATCACTAACCCCTGGCGGAATGACAACATATATCCGTTCATAAAACCGTTAATGTACAACGACATATATCACTAACTTGGACAACACATATCCGTTCATAAAAAATTGTTAGTGTATAACGACATATATCACTAACTTGGACAACACATATCCGTTCATAAAAAAACCGTTAGTTTACAACGACATATATCACTAACTTATGGGTGGTAAGGACAACACATATCCATCACATACAAATAAATACATTATATACATACATGTATACTTATTCCACTCATCTTGGATTGCCCGCACAAGTCATGTATGTAATTCGCATCCAAACGCAACCGAGCAAGCCTTTACCTATAATACGCATATAGGTATACACATAATCAACATACATTCTCTACAAGAGAATTCGACGCCAACACCCTTAACTAAGGGTTTATACCTACCTCCACAATCCGCCCATTTAGACACCTAAAGTGGACTTCACCAACTACCACTACGGGTGGTAATTTAAACCCCACAACAAAGTACAATTTAGCCCAAATCATACTTTACACCAATCAGACCAAACCTAGTTCTTAACATTAAATTACTACTTAGGTAGTAATCATTTCGAACGTCATTTACGCCAAAACCCCAACACGTGTAATATTTACCCATTTTGCGTTTGACCACGTTTGACTTATGTTAAAATATCACTTTAACCCAAAATTACTTCTCGCGAGTAATTACATCCAAAAATATCATTTAACACTTAACAAAAGCGTTTAACATCCATTTAATCCCAATTAGTGTCATCCTCAATTTTGACCCAATTCAAATTACCCATTTTGACCAAAGTCATAAAAACGCCTCATAATCGCTAACGGCCAGTGATTATATTTACAAAACATCAATTAACAACTAAATCAAGTATTTACATACTGTATTTACATACTTGATTCACCAAAACCTGACTCAAAATTCATTTTGCCACCAAACCAAGTGAACACCCATTTTGACTAGCAAACTTTGTTCTTAAGAACATCAAAGTTACTAACAACCTTTCAATCTAGTGATTTAACACCCAAACCATGACAAATACTTCCAAATTCGTTATCAAACCCTAAACCCACAATAATCGGGTTCACTTACACTAACAATACCCAAAAACCCTAAATTTCACAAGAAGTGGGTTCTACAACTCATCACTAACATAAACCCTATACCAAAACAAGAATCAAACAATGAAAATCGGAGTTAGAACTTACCACCACTACCAAAATGTAGCTAGGAACGAGATGAACAACATTAACACTCGCGACTTGACCCGAATCACTCTTCCTCTTCCTCAAACCAAGCTCTCTCTCTAAAATGGGTTCCTCTCTCTAGAAATGGATGAGAGTGTTTGTGTGGGTGAGAAATGAGCTAGAGATAAGATTGGATCTGCATTTGTGGTCTACAAACCGTTCCCTAAGTGAAAAGACCATTTAGCCCCTTAAAAACCCCAAATTTAAGGTTAAATTCGTAACCTGCCAGCACCAATATTGCGGCCGTAATCCACAAAATTGCGGCTGTAATCCCTAGTATTGCGGCCGTAATCCCTAATATTGCGGCTATTACTTTGGCTGTTTTAAGAAACATGTCTCCCTGTTCAAAAGTTGCGGCCGTAAGGACATAAATTGCGGCCGTAAGTTTTGGTTTTCAGGCCCTTTTTCATTTTATGACTAGATTAAACAAACGTGGCTAAAGTCAAACACAAAAAAGATCGAATACGCACCTTTGGACTTTGTACGTCGACCAAAGTAACATGCTAAAGGAAAAACGGGGTGTTACAGGCCAACGACCCAGTTGATCAGACTAGAGTCTACCGAAAACTCATAACTCTGTATCACGAGTATAAGTCTTCCACACGCGATGAATGCGTGATTCTGACTTATACTAATCATACAACATCAATGAGCCCAACCTGATCAGAAGCCTGTTTGATCTCTCCCGACCTATTCAGAAGCAAGGTCGGTCCAATAAACGCATGAGGCCATAGTCAACAACACACAACAACATAGGTTCGAAGCATAGCAACTAGGTTAACGGTATAGGTCATGTCACTATATGCCTTAACAGCTAGATTAACCCACTCACCGAATACCAGCACGAGAATAACTCAGAGGTCTTATATTTTCGAGTCTTCACTTCTCCTGATCACCTGGAAACATCATAAACAAAGTAAGTATAGTGTTCTAATCAATAATATAACTTATTCATACTATAAACTATGTCATGTTATCATATATTCATCATATTATAAGTCTACAACATAAATTCATTCAATATCGACATTCGGGTGCGTGTGAAACAAGACTTACACGTTAAAACCTCGTCTTCTGATCAAAATAAAGTTTTATCTAGCTTCATAAAACCTTATCATTGGAAATTAGACCTCAAGATGATTCCAACGATAGTTTATTCATCGAAAACGGAGTTACGGTTTGAAAGTTATGCGCTTTACAATTTTGCCAAAAGCTGACAAGTGCTCAACCGCGTGGTTGAGCCCTCAAATGCGTGCTCAACCGCGTGGTTGAGCTGTCAAAAGTGTGGGAGCTGTTAGAATAGTCCAACTCGCTGTTTTCGCATTTTTTGACCCCAAATCATTATTTTTGCTCAATCTGATCATGAAACCACTTCAAAAACATGATATAAACTATATAGAAACTATTTCAAACATCCATCAAGCATTTCTAACACATTAAGATCAAGAATCAAGCAAAATCTAGCCAAAATCCATAAGAACACAAAAACCCAAATTGCAACAGATTAATGCATGAATCTGTGAATTACTTACCTTGTGTTGATCACGAAATCACTAGGAATCTGAATCTATAAGTAGTTCAAATTAACTTTAACAAGATCAATAAGCTAGGGTTTGAGATGGTGTGAAGTTAGGTAAGATCTTGTTTGGGAATTTTGAAGAAATGGATGGAAACATCCGGATGTTACATACTTAAGTAGGTTATAAACCCATACCCCATTACACATGGGTATTTACCAGTTATCTGATATCTTTCGTACATCGTTAGGCGGTCCTATCAAGGTCCAAATTAAATAAACAAACTTGTTATGTAGCCCTTATCACGAACTGGTCTCAACCAAATAGTCAAATGACTATAAAATATTCAACTAATAAAATAACAATATAAATGCACACAAGGGCAAAATGGTCATTTCATCTAGGCCCAATTTTCAGGTGTTACATGTGATGCATGCCAACGAATAGGCACCATTACCAAAAGGGACGAGATGCCACAAACTGGCATCCAAGTGTGTGACGTTTTAGATGTTTGGGAAATTGATTTTATGGGTCCTTTCCCAAGTTCCCACAAGTGCAAATATATCTTAGTCGCCGTTGATTACGTGTCTAAGTGGGTGGAAGCCAAAGCTCTACCCATGAACGATGCATGGGTCGTGGTGAATTTCTTGAAAAATCTTTTCTCGCGCTTTGGAATTCCAAGGCGCTCATTTCCGATCATGGCACACCACCTTCTCGAAAAGGTGTTAAAGAAGTATGGGGTCACTCATAGATTCTCAACAGCTTATCACCCACAAATGAGTGGGAAAGTAGAGAATACTAATCGCGCTTTGAAGCGTATCCTTGAAAAAACGGTTAATGATAATCCGAAGATATGGCAACGTAAATTAGATGACGCGTTGTGGGCTTTCCGAACCGCATTCAAAACGCCTCTCGAAACTACACCGTTTTGACTCATTTATGGTAAAGTGTGCCATCTTCTAGTAGAGGTGGAGCATAGAGCTTATTGAGCATTGAAGAATGTTAATATGGATCTTCAAAAGGCGGGTGAAAATAGGCTCGTGCAGCTAAATGAGTTAGATGAATTAAGGTTAGATGCATACGAGAATTCCTTTTCGTATAAGGAGAAAACTAAACGTTGGCATGATGCCCGTTTGCGAGAAAGAAAGGAGTTTGAACCTGGTCAAAAATTCTTACTTTATAATTCACGGTTCAAATTTTCGCCGAGAAAACTTAGGTCCCGATGGTCCGGTCCATTCGTGGTCAAACAAGCTTTTCCGGCAGGTCATGTTGAGTTAATTGGAAGGGATGGGGAACATTTCAAGGTAAATGGTCATCGGTTGAAGTTATACTATGAGGGATTCAATGAAACTGATAAGGAGGACCTTACCTTTTACTCGGAGGAAACGTGATCACGTTATGGAATCAAGTAAACGACTCGTTAAAAAAATCAACCGTGTATATATTTGTAAGTTTTTCTTTTATTTATCATTCTTGCATTTTTAAAACATCAAATACATAACAATATAAAACCAATAAAAGTAAAAATTCCGGGTTTCTTTTTCTTTTCCCTTTTCACTATTGTCCTCTCGAATTTATCTTTGTTATCCGATTTCATGTAAATGAGGGCATTACATGATCTTAAGTGTGTGTGTGTGTGTGGGGGGGGGGGGGGAGAGATAAATCCTCGCGGACATTTGTCGCCAATTTGAAAATTTTATGGACTTTTTGATTAAGTTTTTGAAAAAGAAAAAAAAAGATAATAAAGGAAGCAAAGTCTTCCAGGATTTTAAAAATCCAAATTGTAAGATGATTCAAGTGCATCCATAAAGGAAGTCAAGTCTTCCGAATGCACGTCTTACTTGGTGTGGGAAACTTCCTAATCCACATCATTTCATACTGACATTGGTTGATGCATCATTTCACGATGTATTATACTGATGTATCGTACTGTGGGAAGAGGAGCCTTGAGCTTCAACTGTGCTGTCTTTTTATGTAAGAGCAATGGCTTCGTGCTAGCATTTGCTTAGACAACGCACGCCATGGCCAAAATCCATGGTAACCTTTAAAATACGGGAATGTAGTATCTGCTTTCTACATTTTATTAAAACTAGAATAAAAGCTAGATGTGTGGGAAGTGGGGTCCAAGGACCTTAAATAAATTAAACAAGTGTTTAAACACTTTCGTGAGAATCGAGTCCTCCCATTTTGTTCTTAGGAAGTAAAGTCTTCCGGAACATGTAAGTAAAGTCTTACAAGTTATGCCTATTTCAAAAGACCATTGCTTGAAAGTAAAGTCTTTCAGGTTTCGTGCACTAGACCCTCCAAAAAATTTACACCCAAGGTAGTTCGCTTCGGTGATATACCAGCTTAGCAACTACCCTTGTGGCTGTCCCATAATCGGGAAGGCTTGTATGCACACTGGCTTTTGAGCCAAATCATGGAATTGATGGACCTCTTAATTAGCCACGTGGGGCACTAATTCCATGAACCTCCGTCAATGCTTTCACCCTACTATGTGAGAAACCATAGAGTTGTGATAGAAAGTGTGACACTGCTAAAAAAAAATTTTAATGTGGCAGAAGCATTAGTATTAGTTAACCATTACAATAACATAAACATATTTAATTACATATCCAAATCATTTGACAACTAATATTAAATAATAATTCTAGTATCACGTGACATTACAACCAAAATTCAGTTTTAACGGAAAAGGCACATCAGAGTTTCTTCATAGTCAAACATTACATCGCCATGCCCGTCTTCTCCCCAAAATGCATCACTTACAAAAGCTAACAACCTGCAGGAAGGAGATGGAGGGGAATTAGCATGAAGCTAAGTGAGTACGACTAACAACCTGCAGGAAGGAGATGGAGGGGAATTAGCATGAGGCAATAGTATACAGGAACCGTCATACTAATCGTGTCACAAAATCTAACACACAAACATCACCCAAGTGCCATCTACAGAGACTCTGGCGGATCGGCCAAACCATTAACCACCAGTTGATCAGACTAGGGCTTACCAGAAGTTCCTCCACCACCGTTGTGACAACCCGGAAATTTTTGACCAAATTTAAACTTAATCTTTATATTATTTTGACACGATAAGTAAAGTCTGTAATGTTGAGTCTCAAAAATTTTTGGAACTATATTCATGTAATCAATTACCCTTTGACTGTGCTCGACGATTCACGAACATTTATGTGTATATAGATATGTATATATAATATATAGTTATATTAATTGAAAATATTAACAAAGTATTAGATGCATAATACTTTACATGAAAGTATTTGTTTCAATATATGTTTAATATATTTATCGACGGAATTAAAAGATAATATCAAATTATTGAATTATCAGATACATTGTGATATGATTACGGGTCTATGTTATGAGGTTCACTGTGATTTAAGAAATCTATTCTTTTTGATAACATTCGGAAAATGGTAAAGTGATTTATAAGTAAGAACAAATATGTCAATTAACGAAAACTAGACAAGGGTTAGTAGAGATTCCTGTTTAATTTCCAATTCATGTTTTATAATATTTTCCTCGTGCCTTTGATAAGATAACTATGTTAACTTTCATTTTATTTAATATGAAAGTAAGAACGTGGAGTATAAATAACTTAGATGTTGGATATCGACAAGTTAAGTAACTCGACATTTTTCATTAAGATGATTTCATACGTTTATTTAACCTTTGTACTTTATCCCATGCTTCACCAACAGACTATAATTTAAAAACGTGAAACCTATTATGAATATATATAATTCTACTTTTCTAAAATGTTTTATGATATAACGATTTCCATTATTTTAACCTTTTAACAAAATGATTCTTAAATATATTTAGTTTTGGAAAACAAAATTATCATATTTATTTGATTTAGTTTCAGACGTACAAAAACGTTTTCAGTTTAAAAAGAACTTATTTATTATTAAAACGTATATAACTTTTATACATATCTAGAACCACTTTTGACAACTCATTACATAACCAGTATGATAAAGATAACGATATATATATTTTATTTTATTAAATATATATAACGAATTAAATTAATATTATATATATTTATAAGCGTATTATACGTACATAGTTTATACTTTTACTATACTTTAACTTTACATTTACTTTACTTTTACTTTACTTTAATTTTAATAATTCACTTTAATAATTCATACTTTAATAATTTACTTTAATAATTAATACTTTAATAATTCACTTTAATAATTAATACTTTAATAATTCAATTTAATAATTCATACTTTAATAATTCAAAAATCTATTATAAATAGAATTCAATAGTTTTCATTATTTCATAGAAACTTGAAAATATATTTCTCTAAACTCTCTCAATCGATTCACACACACACACACACACACACACACACACATATATATATATATATATATATATATATATATATATATATATATATATATATATATATATATATATATACTCTGTATTATTTCAAGATATTATTAGTATACATAAAATACTACGACGAGGTTCTGCTCGCATGTTTTCAAAATGGGTTTTGCGAGCGTGATAGGGCTAAGGAAATTATGGGATATATCTATGGAGGTTACGGATAATGTTCGGGAGTATGCTCATGAGGTCAAACTAGTGTTTATCATCTCCGTTGCGTCTACATACTTTCCTACAATATTGAATCACAATATTGATACGTGAGCACTCATAACTTAACTTTTATATATTAGTAATGTATCCCTGACTAGTGCTCGAGTATATATAATTATGAATGCTTGTATATTTAATTTTGTCGTTAAATAGTTTATGATAGATCATGAGTTTAATACACATACTACTGAGATAAGGTATATGATATGCATGTCGTTGGAAAGCTGGCAAAAAATCAATAACTTTTCATTTAGATATCGAATAGTTTCGATGAACGGATTAAAAGATGTAGTCAATTGAATTATCCATAATTTTAAGTATTATTGTTAAAATAATTATTATTATTACTATCGTCGTTATTATCTAAATTATTATTATTATTATTATTATTATTATTATTATTATTATTATTATTATTATTATTATTATTATTATTATTATTATTATTATTATTATTATTATTATTATTATTATTATCATTATCAATATTAGTATAAATATTATCATTAAAATTTTTTATTGTTATTACTATCGTTATTATCATTAAAAGTTATTGTTAATATTATTGATAATATTAATATTATTATTATTATTATTATCATTAATATTTATTATTACTAGTATCGTTATAAATTAAAACTAATATTAGTATCATCTAATTATTATGACTAATATTATTATCAATATTATGAATGCGATTTAAAAGAGGACTAAAAGCTATTAAATAAATCGATTAGGAAATAACGAGTATAAGTATCATGATGAAATTAAAATATTGTATGATATTGATTTAAGAGAAAAATATCATTTTTCATTATTTTTATCATTATTATTATTATTAAAAGTATCATTTATATTAAAACTATCATTTTTATTAAAATTATCATTTTTAATAGAAATATCATTGTTATTATAAAATATCATTTTTATTATCATTTTAGTATATTAAAAATTATCATTTTGAATAGAATTATTACTATTTTATAAGATATTATTATTATTACAGTTAATATTAAAAAGTATCGTTATAATTATCATGATTAGAATTATCATTTTATCATAATTAATATCATCATTTGTAAATATAAATATTGTTATTATTATTAGTAGAATAATAATAATAATAATTATTATTATTATTATTACAAAATAATACAACTGTTACTTATTATTATTAATATTATTTTATCAAACAAATATGTGATACAAAGATATTTTTACCACACGTAATATAATTACATTAATAATACATACCACCATGTTTTTATAATATTGAGTGAACTGTATAAATTTTATTACTTAAAATATATTAAAGTATATTTTTATATATAAATTTTAATATAAAATTTTATTTATTAATAAATGACTTGTATTATTATTTACTCTAATAAAATTTTATAAATATATTTAAATATATATATAACAACTATATTTAAGCTATATAATAAACACGTATGAATTTTTGGAAGTCATTTTGGGTCAAATTGATTTTTGTTGACTTTTGCATGATAATCTCGAGCATTAGGATTGTGATACACTACGACTTGACCTGAATTTGTTAGACAAATATTGACCAATATATAAATATATATACTTAATATAGGTTCGTGAATCCGAGGTCAACCTTGCACTTGTTCAATGATGTCATATGTATCTTTAATACGAAATACGGTATAGTGAGTTTCATTTGCTCCCTTTTTAAATGCTTTTGCAATATACATTTTTGGGACTGAGAATACATGCACTTTTATAAATGTTTGACGAAATAGACACAAGTAATCGAAACTACATTCTATGGTTGAATTGTTATACCGGATATCGCTCTTATTGAACTTGTTAGCCTAAGAATTGATGTTTATTATAATTGCCACCAATTGACGCGAATCCTAAAGATAGATCTATGGGCTTTGACACGCCCCAGTCAGAGAATTTGAACTGCTTTAGTACTTCGATGTTTATATGTTTGGGGATATTCTAGATGCATTTTGTTAATGTCGGTTACCAGGTGTTCAATCCATATGAATGAATTTTAAACACTTACGAGTGTATGATTATTGAATAAATGAAATCTTGTGGTCTATTAAAATTATGGAAATGATTGATTACGATAAACTAATGAAATCACCAACCATTTGGTTGACACTTTAAAGCATGTTTATTCTCAGGTATTAAATAAATCTTCCGCTGTGCATTAGCTCATTTTAAGGATATTACTTGGAGTCATTCATGGCATATTTTGAAAGACGTTGCATTCGAGTCGTTGAGTTCATCAAGATTATTATTAAGTCAATTATAGTTGGATGTATTATGAAATGGTATGCATACTGTCAACTTTCGATGTAAAGAAAGTTTGTCTTTTAAAAACGAATGCAATGTTTGTAAAATGTATCATATAGAGGTCAAATACCTCGCGATGTAATCAACTATTGTGAATCGTTTATAATGTATATGAACGGGGCATTTCATATGGTATCAGAGAGGTGGTCTTAGCGAACCAGGTCTGCATTAGTGTGTCTAACTGATAGTCGTTAGGATGCATCAGTGAGTCTGGACTTCGACCGTGTCTGCATGTCAAAAGTTTTGCTTATCATTTTTGTCGGAAATTGCCTACTTATCACTCTTAGTCTAGACACATCTTATTGTATTGATTGCATGAATAGTGTATAGACAAAATTCATATCTTAGCGTATCTGCTAATTCATATCTTAGCGTATCTGTTACTGTAAACTTTGCCTAACATATTTCGTAAATTCCTCCGTAATCTATGAAATCTTTTGCTATATATATATATATATATATATATATATATATATATATATATATATATATATATATATATATATATAGATATCCTATGTAATTAGAATACCACCCGATAGCCGGAAAATCATTTCATATCGAAAAATCCTTTATTCAATCGTACGAAGTGGAATTCGTCATTAGTTCAAGTCCCTCGGATTCCGAAATGGAATCCCAATCAAGCTCCAAAAGCAGTGTGACCGGAATGGATCAACCAATTAGCCATCATCTATTCTGGATGAATTAGGGATGGGTTCGTAGCCTCCTTAATCATTGGAGACAAGAAGAAGGCGATCCTTTCCATCCACCACATTGTCCTCTTGGCGAAGAACCTGAAGCACTTACCGGCGAACCTGTCCGAAACACCATTTTCTCTCTCATTTCCAGAGTATCTCGTCATGATTATATACTAAATCAAATTCTAGATTTTATTTATCCGCTCGTCCAAACCGACAATCACCCCGGTGTAATAGAAGAAGTCAACGAGCTTCGCGCTCGGGTATTGGCTTTGGAAAATATGGTGCAAAGGTTACAAACACCAACAGCACTACACCAGCAGCATAACCAGTACCACCATCAGCAACACCTACAGTACCATCACCACCACCAACAGTAAAATCCGCATCCCACACTTCAACATCACAACCTATATCCCACGAGCACCAATGTCATATGCTCTGTAGATACCAAGGAATACCAACAACAATAAACAATGAAGTATTGATTCATAACTTCATTGGAGAAACACTTCGCAATGATTATATAGTCTCTAAAGTCTTAGAGATTATCTATTCTAGCCCTAATCATAAATCAGATGAGTGAACCAAAAGGATAGAAGGAAGAATAGAAATCCTGACAAGAATGGTGCGTGATTTACAAGCTAGACTTGTTTTACCAACAGCATCAACAGTACCATTAGCATCACCAGCACGGTCAGTGCCGTCAGCATCGTCAGAATCAGCAGCACCTATAACATCACAAACTCTACCAGTTCAAGAATCACCGTCACCGTGGACATCATCACTAATCAACAATACGTATATTGTATCAACGAGTTATGAAGTATTAACCCATTCCTCTGAAGGATTTATATGCATATCTTATATATACAAATTTTGAAACCATAATAAATCTTTTCGTACTAAGCTATTATGTGTGAATCTTAACTACTCGGTTGATTCATAATATTAATATGCAATGATGTACGTCCTTCGTCCGCAACTTAACCATCGTTAACTACAATCTCTGTCTAAATTCAATAAATTCCAATTCATAATAAATCAAGTGTATTATTCAAATATATGTTTGATTTTACACTTTCATTAGCGATGTACTCGAAACTTTTCAAATAACATCATTCGTACCTTGCGAAGTTCACAAGAATTCCACGAACACCAACATCATTCACTGAGTAAATATCAATGAAAATGAATAATGAAGTATTGATTCATAATTTCATTTACGTTAAAGTAATAATCTACGAAGATTACGAAATTTCTTAATTTTTTGGGATTATTCATTTCTAGTTCTAGCTGAAAATCAAATGAGATTAATATAATATTAACTCATTAAATCTGTAATACATCTGAAGAAAATATACACATATTTTCATAAGGGCTGTAATAAAATTCTCTGTACAAAACATTACTTGTGAATTTTTTTTAACGGGTAGGTAATACCCGAGAAATATATAAGTTCACAAATAATATGTTACATTCTTCGTATCTGATTCAGCAAATCATCCATTATACTCCCTACTTTTACAATAATATACATTATTTCATAAAAATCAAAACGACCATACTCATTCAAGTTCAATTACATATTTTGATTTTGAAATCGCAGAATTCAATTCAAGATATAACCGGTATCATCACTCTTAGATTCCTATATCTTTTAAAGCTATACTTTGACTTCAAGAATGTGCTAGAACATCATATGTATATTAACGGCTTCAATCTGTGTTCAAACCCTCCGAAATTCCTGAAGACACTTCAAATAATGAAAAATCGAGATGATGATCCAACAACATGTTAACCACAGTTATGTATCTGAAAAATCCTCGAAACCAAAGTCATAGTTTAACACGTATCCATGTCAGACCCTTTGGCATTTACTAGCTAAAATAACTTTTCAATTCCTCTCCAAAGTAGTCAGCTTTGTCACAGCTCCAGCAAGTCAACTTCGACTTTTCAGTTGAAACAGTTTTATTATAACCTCGATATATAGGTTGCCCTTTCGCCATTGTTACCAGGGAGCCGTTTATGTTCCACCACATTAGCAATAAACTTATTAACAACTTCACTAATCTTTGATTTTTCGAAAAATCATTTACTCATCTGCATCTTGCAACGAGAATTGCCATACGAATCATTGAGAATTAGCAATCAATATTTTGAAATCTCGCAGCATGTCAACGCCAACAGTTATACATATAACGTCTATCTCATGGACTTACATACTGCGAATGTGAAGTTTCTGAAAAACACCCTAAACTGCGAACTAGTTCTCGAAATTTTGAAAAATGCTGATGAAGCAGCAAAAACTGTAAAACGACCTTAATAGTAAAAAGTTGATGATAAAGAATAGTGTATTGGCAAAGCTCAGAAAAAGAGAAGTTTTGGAACTGAAAAACGGATAGTGCAAAGTATGAAGGAGGCTGTGGACAAATCACAAAGGCTGAACCTACCTTCAAAGAATCCAAATGATTCAGTATCTGCTGAAGTCATTAATGAATACCTTGCTCCAGACTCTAAACTCCTGTGAACAATATTCTTCATCATCCTCTTATATTAGAAATTCTAAGATATATCGTATCTTTCATTATAAATATCCTCCATATTTCTGACGATATTTCCATAATTATTCAATCTGAAATCATTTACCTCTTCGCGCTATCTGTATTACATCATAAAAGAAACTATTTTAGTTTCTAAATTCTAAAACCTTCGAATTCAAAATAGGAATGTATTTGAAGAAGTGTCGGGAACTGAAGCATGAATTAGTATAATATATTGACACTTGATCAACGTGATTATATTAAAGTAAGTCATGCTGAGTTTCTAAATGGAACGTGATGATTCACAGATCATAACGTCATCATGTGCTATATTACATGACCCTTGTATTCTATTTAACCTCTAAAAATATCAAGAAAATATTTTCTTGATGATTCGGTCTTTTTCGAGGTATTCTGGTAATTTGACTAATCAAGATCATACCATTACAATTTCCTTCTTAGAACATTAGCCATGTTCATTCTAAACTCCATAACTATGAATTCTGGACCATTACTTGTTGTGTTTAATAAATAGAAGAGAAAACAGAGCATGAAGATCCAAAATAGAAATTGGAGTATAAATCGCAGCAAATAGAAGAGAGCATTAACTGGGGATGACAATAATTATAAAAGACAGAAGCAGGGAATTCGAAATATAAAGGAGGATATAAAGCCCAACGACAACTCAGAAATTATAAACCATATATATCGATGCATATAGCAATATAAAGACACAGGAGAACTAAAAACACTATAAAACCAAGAGTATAGTAGAAGTAAATAGATTCTTCCGGCGGTAGATGAAAAAGAAGAATGACAGATATGAAAGTAAGAAATATATCAAGAAGCAGAACTGGATGAAGCATATTGAAGAATGCTTTAAAGTATGAATTGAGAGAGAAAGAATAAAAGGTGTGAGTTGTAGAAATAAGGAAATGAAGGGGGTGGATATATAGTAAAATATCCGACAGAGCAATCAAAACAGATTATCGCATTTAATCAAAGCGGATCCTAATTTCCTTAATTACCGAAGAACCAAATCTTATTAAGAGATTTTCTTCTAAATTCCTTGAATTTTGGAAATTAATCGTGACTACGTCACCGGTTAAGTCAAACCTACATTTATTCATTTTCATTTTTTGCGATAGCTTCACTCGTAATCTTCACATAAACAAATTGTTTATTCCATACTACTCACTGATGATAAAACTCTAATTTCCAACTCGTATGCGTCATGAAAACATACTTATTGTCATCCATGACCATTCCACTCAAATTTCGGGACGAAATTTCATTAACGGCTAGGTACTGTGACAACCCGGAAATTTCCGACCAAATTTAAACTTAATCTTTATATTATTTCGACAAGATAAGCAAAGTCTGTAATGTTGAGTCTCAAAAAGTTTTGGAACTATATTCATGTAATCAATTACCCTTTGACTGTGCTCGACGATTCACGAACATTTATGTGTATATAGATATGTATATATAATATATAGTTATATTAATTGATAGTGCTCCAAATGAACATATATTTAGGCACAATATCCTTCCAATATGTAAAGCTTTTAGTTGTAATTGTTCTATTTTTATTTAATATTCGTTTAAATAAATAAGTGCGAAGACAAAAGAAGAAAACGACCATTTGAAGACGCAAATGACCAAAAAGCTAAAAAGTAAAAAGTACAATCCAAGTGGTTCGAAATATTGATGAGAAACGTCTCAAAATTACAAAAGTACAAGTCGCAAAACGCAAAGTACAAGATATTAAATAGTATGCAAGGACGTTCGAAAATCTGGAACCGGAACATAAACCAACTATCAACGCTCGATGCAACGGAGCAAAAATGACAAGTCAACTATGTACATGAATATAATATAATATATAAATAATTCTTAAAATTATATATATGATATTATATATAATAAAACGTCGGCAAAACTAGAAAACAAAGTGATGTATGTTGGCCAGCCTGTCCATGCGATCGCATGGAAATAACAAAGGGAACCCATGTGATCGCATGGATCCCAAAATCAGCTCTAATCTATAAAAGGTCAGCGAATTGACGAGTAATATATACCTTTTTCTTCTTCTTCCTCTGTAATCATAATTATATTTTTAATTATAACTTTAATTTTAAATTAAGTTTAATAATAATTGGGTTATTGTAAGGAATGTTTTACGGGTTTTAAGTTAAAATTATGTCCGTGTAACGCTATGCTATTATTAATCATTATAAGTTATGTTCAACCTTTTTAAATTAATTGTCTTGTAGCTAAGTTATTATTATGCTTATTTAAGCCGAAGTAATCGTGATGTTGGGCTAAAATATTAAAGACGAGGTAATTGGGCTTTGGACCATAATTGGGGTTTGGACAAAAGAACGACACTTGTAGAAATTGGACTATGGGCTATTAATGGGCTTTATATTTGTTTAATTGAGTGATAGTTCATTAATTTAATATAAAGATTTACAATTAGACGCACCTATAAATAACCACATACACTCGATCGGACACGATGGGCGGGATATTTATAAGTACTAATAATCGTTCATTTGATCGGACACGGGAATGGATTAATAGTCAATGGACTCATTAAAACAAGGGTGAATTACATGCAAGGACACTTGATGTAATTGATAATAAAGTATTAAAACCTTATTACAGTTTAAGTCCCCAATTAGTTGGAATATTTGACTTCGGGTATAAGGATAATTTGACGAGGACACTCACACTTTATATTTATGACTGATGGACTGTTTTGGACAAAAACCAGATGGACATATCGAATAATCCAGGACAAAGGACAATTAACCCATGGTAAAAAACTAAAATCAACACGTCAAATATCATGATTACGGAAGTTTAAATAAGCATAATTTCTTTATTTTATATCTCATCGCAATTTTATTTATCGCACTTTTATTTATCGCATTTTAATTTATCACACTTTAATTATTGTCATTTATTTTACGCTTTAAATTAAGTTATTTGTATATTTAATATTTTACATTAGGTTTTAATTGTGACTAAAGTTTTAAAATCGACAAACCGGTCATTAAACGGTAAAACCCTCTTTTTATAATATATATATATATATATATATATATATATATATATATATATATATATATATATATATATATATATATATATGTATTCAAATATAGTTTTAAAATATAGCGTTAAACTTGGCTAGTTTCCTGTGGACGAACCGGACTTACTAAAAACTACACTACTGTACGATTAGGAACACTGTCTATAAGTGTTGTAGCAATGTTTAGCTATATCCACTCTTTAAATAAATAAATAACTTGTGTAAAATTGTATCGTATTTAATAGTATTTCATAATAAATATATAACTATTTCGTATACACCTCTGCACACATCATGTTTTTGGTGCCGCTACCGGGGAATCGGCGAAACGCTATATTTTTACGCTATATTTTAGTAAAACTATATTTTTGTAAAAATATATTATTTCTTATTTCATAAAAATATTTTGTATTTATAATAAGTGTTAAAAAAACAAATAAATAAATAAATATTTTAAAAATAGGAAAATGGGTCGAGCCTGATCAAAGACCAAATGTTTTCTGGATTATTGGGCCATGCGATCGCATGAGCCAGAAGCCCAATACCCATGCGACCGCATGGATTGATCTGACACGCCAGAAACCTTAACAGCATTTAATACGAAGTAGGTTTTTAATATAATTATTATTATTTAAATTAATTAGGGTTTATATTTAATAATATTTAGTTTTAGATTTTAATATAATTTGTATTTCAAGTTTTAATTATTATTATTTACATAAATACTTTTATAAAATAATAATATAAAAATAATATTTTTGTAAAATTGGTATTTTTATCATTTTATTTATATTTTGTATTTTTATCGTTTATTTTGTAATATTTATCGTTCGCTATATAGTTTTAAGTTTAGTATTTTGCCGTAGTTATTTTTATATTTCTAGTTTTTAGGCTTTGCGGTAAAATCCCTTAAGTGCTTTTTCTTTAGATTAAGATTTAGGCGCTTTAGAATTTTGCGACGCCGTTTATATATTTTAGTGCCTTTTAAGTTATTGCCGTTTTGGATATAGATTTCCTTTTAAGCTTTAATACCTTTAGGCGCAACTTTTTAATATTTAGTTTTTAGACTTTTAAGTTTCGACGCGCTACTTTCTTATTATTATTTTTCGACGCTTATTTTTCAACGTTTTTCGACGCGCTCTTTTTCTTTCTTATTTCTCGACGCTCTAGTTTTTAGGACATAGAATTTTCTATTTCTTCTCTAAAAATTCAAAAAAAAAAAAAATTTATTTTAAGCGGTTAAATTGATAGACATCCAAAATTTTCTGGTTCGTAGTAATAGTTGGATTTGTTAGTGGGGAGTTGTGGGCTTCCGATTTAAAGGGTCCTGGCTACCTGCTGCATCTATTGGTTATTCGAAACGTGGGCAAAATCAGAAAAGTCTATTAATTTAATAACTTATATAATTTTTATCTTTTATAACTAATAGGATATTCAGTGAATGCACCGAGCAAAACGTTCACCGCCTTTCATACGTTCACCACCTGTAACTCGATCAAGACATCTAGTCAATATTGTCGCCGTTGATTTTTCTTTAGAAACATCATCTAGTCGACCAAGTACTCCAATTCAAATTTCCGATAATCTATTTTTTGAACCCGACTTCACAAGTAAGAACCCGGAGGATATTCAAGGACAATTCCAAGATCCTGAACCACTAATCATTCCTCCTGAACCACAAACCGTTAAATCAGAATTCTCTAGTGATTCAAATTCAACAAATTCAATTATGGAAGTAACAGAACCTCTAAGTATGGAAGACCGAATGAGAGCCACACGCACGGGCAAAGGTCACGCCATTATTAAACTAGACATTAATGCGCCAGATTATGAAATTAAAGGACAAATCCTACACATGGTAACTAATCAATGCCAATATAGTGGTACGCCGAAGGAAGATCCAAACGAACATCTTCGAACCTTTAATAGGATCTGTACTCTATTTAAAATCCGAAAAGTGGAGGATGAACAGATATATCTCATGTTATTTCCCTGGACTTTAAAGGGAGAAGCCAAAGATTGGTTAGAATCATTACCTGAAGGGGCGATTGACACATGGGATGTCTTAGTTGAAAATTTTCTTAAACAATTCTTTCCGGATGTTCACGCAAAAGCCAAATGAAACTCTATATGAGGCGTGGACAAGATTCGGAAAGTTGTTGAGAGGATGTCTACGGTTTAGACACTTATCAAATAGTGCAAATATTCTACCAAGGTGTCGACGTTGCTACACAAAAAGATATTGACATAACAGCTGGTGGTTCCATTATGAAGAAAACCGCAACTGAAGCTTACAAAATCATTGATAACACAGCCTCCCACTCGCATGAGTGGCACCAGGAAAAAGATATCTTTTGTTCATCTAAAGCGGCTAGAGCCGATTCTAGCCATGACTTTGATTCTGTTTCCATAAAAATAGATGCTTTCGAAAGACGAATGGAAAAGATGAATAAAGATATTCACGCAATACGAATCAGTTGTGAGCAATGCGGTAGACCACACTTAACGAAAGTTTGTCACATTGAGCAATGGATGGAACAACGTGAGAATGTTTCCTATATGAACCAAAGGCTGGGAAATAATTATCAAAATAATTATCAACCTTCAAGGCCAAACTTCAATCGAAATCAAAACATTCTTTACAATCCAAATGGACCAAACAATAACTCGTATAACCAACAAGGTCCGAATAACCAACCAACTCAAAACAACACTTTCAATCAACAAAAACCTATCTTATATAAACCACCACAACAAACCGAAGAGAAAAAGCCAAATCTGGAAGAAATGATGGCAAAGCTAATAGAATCTCAAACACAATTTATTACATCTCAAACCCAAACGAATGAGAGGTTTGATCAGTCATCAAGAACTCAACAAGCTTCCATTTTGAATCTAGAAAAACACGTAGGTACTCTTGCTAGCATGATGAGTGAGAGGGAACAAGGAAAGCTACCGAGTGATACTGAAGTAAATCCTCGGAATGAGAATGTTAATATGGTATCAACAAATTCTGAAAAATCAGCACCAGAAGATGGGAAGGTTTTAGACGTGAGTAACAATGAAGAAGTTACAACACCACCACCACCCGAGTATGTAAAGCCAGTGGTGGCACCATACAGCCCACCCATCCCGTTTCCAAGAAAAGGAGTTGAGTATGAGCAAGTAATAGGTAATAAAGTTTGTGATACCTCTGGAAAGAAGAAGAAGAAGAATAAGAAAATACAAGAAACAAAAACCGTAGAAGTAAACCCGGTGAAGACAGTTCCACCAAAACCTCCACCAAGGTTTGGCGATCCGGGTGAATTTATTATTCCTTGTCTACTTAGTGATTGTGTCATGTATGATGCACTAGCAGATTTAGGTGCGAGTGTGAGTGTTATGCCTCTTTCATTATATAAAAGATTAGGAGTAGGTGAGTTAAGTCCAACAGAGATGAGTGTTCGACTCTTTGATCAAACCATTAGGCACCCAGTTGGAATTGCTGACAACCTACCCGTTCAAGTGGGTAATTTAACCTTTCTAGTCGAATTCATTGTCATTGACATAGAAGAGGACCCAAACATTCCTCTAATTTTAGGTCGACCATTCTTAGCATCCACCAGAGCATTATTTGATGTAAGAGAGGGTAGAATGACATTTAGTAATGATGAAAAATCGATCACCTTTGTGAGTCAAAAGTCTAAATCTCCACCAACCAAAACCGTTGAACCAACAAAGACGATTGGTAAAAACCACATTGTTTTACCAACTCCAACGGTAGTGCTTAACAATAATAAAACGCCTAAGTGTGGGAAAGATGAAGTAAAACCTAATGATGACCTGATAACAAAGAACCCCGTTGTTAATAACCCCGTTATTAATAGTTCAATGAAGAAACTTATTAAACAGATTCGCGATGCTAGACCAAAGGAAACTTTAAGTTATGTAACCGGTTAGTATCCAATCTATCGCCTAAAGAAAAGGCAAAACTAGTTGAATTTGTGGATGTTACACAGGAATCTGACCAATGGCTTAAAGTTTAAGTCACAGATATGCAAGTTGATTATGGTCCAAAAGAAACTGACAATGAAGTTAATCATAATTTCGACACCACAGCTACCTAAGTGTGGGGAGATTCAAATGTTCTAAAAAGAAAATGCTGTCTAAAGTTAGTTGTTATGTTCTCGTGTAGTTTCGAGAATGGAATCCGATTGGTCTTTTCCACTAGCAGACACTAAAGAACTAGTTTTCTCCCCCATTCTGAATTTTTGTTTTGTAAGTTTTGTATTAAATTAATACGCATTTTTAAATTTAATTTTTGTGTGATTTTAAAAAATAAAAATTACTTTATTTCATTAAGTTTAAAAAATGATTTCTAAAATTCATCGTAAGTTGAAGACTAGGTCATGGAATCGAAATTGCTTTACACGAGGGCGGGGCGAAAAATTTTGTTATCATTCTTTTTAATTTTATTGATCTAAAGTATACCAAAAAAATAAAAATAAAAACCCAAAAATCTTTGCTTTTAAAACAATCGCTTTAAAAACGACAAATTTTAAATTTTGTCGAGGGACGGACTAGGTAAACATACCGAAACTACCTAAAGTAAAAGGAAACAAAATTTTAAAAAAATTATTCATTTAAATTGTTTTAATAAATAAAGGTTTTATAAATATATATATATATATATATATATATATATATATATATATATATATATATATATATATATATATATATATATATATATATATATATATATATATATATATATATATATATATATATATGTTTGTAGTTTATGTACAAAACAGGGTAAAACAGCGCACTTTCAAAGAATGGCATTAAAGTTCAGCAAAAGCTACTAATTTTGACGACAAGACGCAAAATATCAAATGTGATATAAAATAATATGTTTGCAAACTCGGTATTTTTAATAACTTTTCTACACTAATCACCCTCATGAATTTATAATTATAGTCTGATTTCATGCAAATGAGGGCATTGCATGATCTCAAGTGTGGGGAAGGGTTATAAATTCTCTCGGGTTTACACTTGGTTTAATTTCCAAATTTTGTGAAAATTTGAAAAATTTTCAATTAAATGAATTCAAAATTATGTTTATACATATTTATGAACGATAAAACTAGGTGTTAATGCCGAAATTATTGTTACCTCGGAGAGAAAATAAATGGAGAAACAACCCAAAACGTTAGAATTCATTTAAAATGGAATAGAGGAGAATAAAAAGGCAAAGAAAAAAAATAAAAAAAATAAAAGCTAAGTGTGGGAAGAATTTATCAAGTTCTTCAAAACATATATCACATATTTGTACAAGATTATTGCAGGTACTTTTGCTTTGGACTAAACTAATCAGTTTTACTCGAATTACTGTAATATATTTGAAAGAAAGATGGATCTACACGATGAATCAATTCCATCATTAAAAGGAAGTAAAGTCTTCCGAAAAAGACACGCGCTTCTTGATTTAGGTCAGGAAGTTGTCGTCCAGACCAGCTGTAGGTTGACGAAAAATCTAGAAAAGTCGTCTCTAAAATCAGCAGGAAATCCACGGACCTCAGCATCAAACAGGGTCGCCAAGTGGTCAGACTTATCCTAACCATGAGAGGATCTGTCTCGTAAAATGGGGAGGGCGCCGTGCAAATTAGCTTGATAAGACTAATGAATCAGACCCCCGGAAAGGATAATCTCCTTAAAGATTAAAAATCAGCTTTTAAGCCTGATATTACTCAATCCTTGAGATTGACCTTAAATATTGAGAATTACAAACTCATGGAATTCAATGATATCTAAACTCGAGCTTGAACGAGAAAATATTTTGATCAAAACTAAAACCGATTTGTTTTCTGAAAACCTATTTTCAATGCGTTCATTACCATTGAACGTAAAATCCTAAGAATTTGCCGAAATTCATTAGGTCACGTGAACCAAATCGGGTGTCAACAGTAAGAACGGTGGTTGCATAGCATGGTCAAAGACAGGACCTTGTGCCAGACCGAAAAACAATAGGGTGATCTTTACTATTGCTCCTACAAAGGATAGTAATTGCATCCGACACATTATAGACCATAATCAAAAACATGTCATTAGACATTGCCTTAACAGTTGCTTGTTCAACGCTTTCCTTACAACAGGATGGTAGTTTATCGAAAGGTAATATACGAGACAAGTATACTGGACGTGTGCTTTCCTAATACAAGGTTAGCAAGTGGGTGACATAAAACCACAAGTTTTGAACTAAAATTTTAAAATCTGAAACCCACACAACCCACAAAAACATTTTTGCAAACACCGGTGAAGGGTTATTCCGGAAAACTTATCTAGGGTAAAAGCTAGATTGAATTTTCAAAAGATCAAATGTTTTCATAAAGATCCAATTTCCTTAAAGGATCTAAATTTTTATAAGTCATGTGGGACTGTAAACCACATCGTTACTACCATTGTTTATACCGTCGTATCAAAATCACTGATGTATAAAGTGTGAGAATAAAAAAAATGATTCGAGTGAAGTGTGATTTAATTTCAAATTCTGTATTGCTTGAGGACAAGCAACGCTCAAGTGTGGGGATATTTGATAGTGCTCCAAATGAACATATATTTAGGCACAATATCCTTCCAATATGTAAAGCTTTTAGTTGTAATTGTTCTATTTTTATGTAATATTCGTTTAAATAAATAAGTGCGAAGACAAAAGAAGAAAACGACGATTTAAAGATGCAAATGACCAAAAAGATAAAAAGTACAAAGTACAATCCAAGTGGTTCGAAATATTGATGAGAAACATCTCAAAATTACAAAAGTACAAGTCGCAAAACGCAAAGTACAAGATATTAAATAATACGCAAGGACGTTCGAAAATCCGGAACTGGGACATAAACCAACTATCAACGCGCGATGCAACGGAGCAAAAATGACAAGTCAACTATGCACATGAATATAATATAATATATAAATAATTCTTAAAATTATATATATATATATATATATATATATATATATATATATATATATATATATATATATATATATATATATATATATATATATATATATATATTATATTATATATAATAAAACGTCGGAAAAACTAGAAAACAAAGTGATGTATGCTGGCCAGCCTGTCCATACGATCGCATGGAAATAACAAAGGGAACCCATGCGATCGCATGGATCCCAAAAATCAGCTCACATCTATAAAAGGCCAGCGAATTGACGAGTAATATATACCTTTTTCTTCTTCTTCCTCTGTAATCATAATTATATTTTTAATTATAACTTTAATTTTAAATTAAGTTTAATAATAATTGGGTTATTGTAAGGAATGTTTTACGGGTTTTAAGTCGAAATTCTGTCCGTGTAACGCTACGCTATTATTAATCATTGTAAGTTATGTTCAATCTTTTTAAATTAATGTCTCGTAGCTAAGTTATTATTATGCTTATTTAAGCCGAAGTAATCGTGATGTTGGGCTAAAATATTAAAGACGGGGTAATTGGTCTTTGGACCATAATTAGGGTTTGGACAAAAGAACGACACTTGTAGAAATTGGACTATGGGCTATTAATGGGCTTTATATTTGTTTAATTGAATGATAGTTCGTTAATTTAATATAAAGATTTACAATTGGACGTACCTATAAATAACCACATACACTCAATAGGACACGATGGGCGGGATATTTATAAGTACTAATAATCGTTCATTTGATCGGACATGGGAATGGATTAATAATCAATGGATTCATTAAAACAGGGGTGAATTACATGCAAGGACACTTGATGTAATTGATAATAAATTATTAAAACCTTATTACAGTTTAAGTCCCTAACTTCGGGTATAAGGATAATTTGACGAGGACACTCGCACTTTATATTTATGACTGATGGCCTGTTATAGACAAAAACCAGATGGACATATCGAATAATCCAGGACAAAGGACAATTAACCCATGGTAATAAACTAAAATCAACACGTCAAATATCCTGATTACGGAAGTTTAAATAAGCATAATGAAAGGACCCGTCCTAAACCATCTGGACGAAGTCACCAACAACTGGTTCCATTGCGATGATCGACTCCAAATACTGTCTTTAAAATGAGCAAATGCACAGCGGAACGTTTCTTTCATACCTGAGAATAAACATGCTTTCAAGTGTCAACCAAAAGGTTGGTGAGTTCATTAGTTTAACATAAATAATCATTTAATAATTTTAATAGACCACAAGATTTCATATTTCTATTTCTCATAAACATACGTCCCATGCATAGAGACAAAAATATCATTCATATGGATTGAACACCTGGTAACCAACATTCACAATATGCATATAAGAATATCCCCATCATTCCGGGATCCTCCTTCGGACATGATATAAATTTCGAAGTACTAAAGCATCCGGTACTTTGGATGGGGCTTGTTGGGCCCGATAGATCTATCTTTAGAGTTCGCGTCAATTAGGGTGTCTGTTCCCTAATTCTTAGATTACCAGACTTAATAAAAAGGGCATATTCGATTAGATAATCCAACCATAGAATGTAGTTTCGATTACTTGTGTCTATTTCGTAAAACAGTTATAAAAGCAGCGCATGTATTCTCGGTCCCAAAAAATATATATTGCAAAAGCATTTAAAAAGGGATTAATGAAACTCACGCATATAAATATTGTAAAACAGTTAATAAAGCATTTGCATGTATTCTCAGCCCAAAAATGTAAAGAGTAAAAGGGATTCAAATGAACTCACCTAATGTATTTTGTAGTAAAAATACATAGAAAGACATTGAACAAGTATAGGGTTGGCCTCGGATTCACGAACCTATATTAGTTATATATATTAACACATTGTAATCGAACAAATTTATATACCATTATTATTAATGATATATTTGTTATTTTAATAAATTATATGTTTCATTGATTAATGAACTATATTTATTTTATAAATACTTAATATAAAATATCAATGTAGTTAGGTTATATGTTTTAACTATATTTTTATAAAAATATTATTTCTTTGTTAAAATAATAATTATAGTAATGCTACAATAATGATAACAATAATAATATTAATAATGATAAAAATGATAAATTTAGTAATAATGTTATTATAAATGATAATTTTTCTCTAATAATAATAATAATAATAATAATAATAATAATAATAATAATAATAATAATAATAATAATAATAATAATAATAAATCATAAAAGAGTACAACCTTTGAAGAAAGGAGCTTTTAAAATAAAACGCCACTACCGGGGCTCGAACTCGCGACCTCCCGCTCACCCACAAACACTTCTTAACCAATACACTGCATCTTCTTTTCTGTTATAACACTTAACTAAATTTCATTTAACCTATATCTCTGTCTGCTCTACTTCTTCTTAAAAAAATAAATATGCCATAGTCTGGTTTCGAACTCAAGACCTCTCATTAACCTGCTAACACTCCAAACCGTTCCTCTGCCATATCATTTCTGCTTTTATAACCTCCTAAAATCTTATAACCTCTTTCGTCTTGTTTCTTCTTCATCTTCTAAATTTCAAACCCAATTCATCAACTCATATCATCACCATTTTTCTAAACTAACTCGTCTATCCAATTATATCTCATCTATCTCATCTTCTATTCAGAATCATCTCTTCTCAATCATAACCATCATCACCATTTGTAACCATCCTTCTTACTACCCCCGTATCATTATCATCGCTATGTGCATTAGGTATCTTCTTCTTGGTCCCATCTTCAACTCATCATCTCCTATGCATAAACCTCAACATTATAGTACATTATACGCGTACACCTTCCTCATTATTTCCACTGCTATTGTTATTCGTTACTTTTTCTCATTGACCCAACCTAAACCATAAATTGCGATCTCACACGACAAAGTTTACGGCCCATCAATTCATCATAGATCACGGCCCATAAAAAGAAGAATTTATAGAACTTTGGTCATGACTTACAATTTCATTCGATTCATTGTATAAAAAAAATATATTACGTTCAACATGGGATTCAAAGGCCAGCTAGGATTTCCATTTAAACCCACTAATGGATTGGTGGGGTTGTAACATAATGAATGTCTGCCAATAATCTAGAAATCGACACACATATGCGTTTACATATAATTTCCCCTATAACCATGTTTCATCACCTATATAAATATTTCTTTTAAAACATTGCGTTATATTACACAGTAATAACTGCAGCAACTGCAGGAGTAAACGCAGTAATTCAGTGGAAATCGAATGGGTTGTTGGTGATTCTTAGCTTTTGCCGTTAACAGAAACAGAAGAAGAAGAAAAGAAAATATGCGTAGCAGTAGGTGTGCGTTTGATAATGATTATTTATAGTGGTGGGTTGCGAATGATGATTATCAAGGTGATGATTGTTGTGGTTGTATGGATCGAACAAGAAGCAGAAAATACTCGTAACAGTGGTGTTTTGATCATGGTGGTTATGGTTGTAGAGTTATGGTTTGTTAGCTTTTCTTCGACTGATCAAAACAGTAAAGTGACGAAGGCGTTGGTAGCTTAATATGAAACAATTATATAAAGGATGATGATGTTTGTGGTCGTGTTTTGTTCGAATGCAATCATAAATGAAATAGATGGTGATGGTTTTAAGATGGTGGGTTTCAATTTGGAGAAGGTGGGGGATAGTGCTCCGGTGGTGGTGATAATCCAATGATGGTGGAAGGTCGAGGTGGTTTCGATTTTGGGTTTGCAAGGTGGACGAGGTGGTGGTGTGTAGGAAGTGAGCCAAGGGTGCCAGTGGTGTTCTCGGTTATTAACCAGAAATGGACAGAGATATAGATAGATTCATTATGTATGTATATGTATATCTATATATTTCTAATAGAGATTAGATAGATAGGGACATGAAAGTGAAAGCAAGAATTTGGTACAGTTATCTCAAGCAATTAGATCAATTAAGCATAGTGAGGATTTTGTTATGATATGTGATATTCTTTGATCCTTTTGTTTGCTTGAAGTGGACGTGTAACAAATCAGAAAGAAAACAAAATTAACAATAGTTTTGATGGTGAGGCATAACAAATTTTTGGATTCTTTCTACTGATTGGTACGAATTAAAAGGCAGGAACAAATTAGTACCAACAATAATAATAACATTAATAAATTTAATTACTAATAATGATAATAATAATAAAATGATAATAATAATCTTATTAGTTATAATAATATGAATATTATTAATGATAATATTAATATTAATATTAATAATGATAATAGTATAACAACTTATACCTATCAAATTTATATATATATATATATATATATATATATATATATATATATATATATATATATATATATATATATATATATATATTATATGTATTATCTATTTTAGAAATAATAATATTAATATTAATATTAACAATTATAATGACAGTAATGATATTAATAATAATATAACAATTATATTTGACTTTGTAATTACATTTAGTATAATACAATTTATCAATTATGTCATATTTACTTAATTATAATATATTAAATTTTTAATTACATTTTATATAATATTACTCATGTATAGAATTCATATGTATATTTACATATTTATTTACACAAAATTGTTCGTGAATCGTCGGAATGGTCAAAGGGTAAATGCATTCATGTAATCCGTTCCAAAATTTTCGAGACTCAACATTACAAACTTCGCTTATCATGTCGAATTTATATTAAGATTCAAGTTTAAATTTGGTCGGAATTTCCCGGGTCATCACAGTACCTACCCGTTAAAGAAATTTCGTCCCGAAATTTGAGTGAGGTGGTAATGCTTAACCATAAAAATATTTTCGTGATGAATATGAGCTGATAGAATAAAGTTTTATCATTATTGAGTAATATAGATAAAATAATTCGATTATTCGAAGAGCACGAATGAAACTATCATGAGAGAGGTCCCAACGGGCATCGTCCACCTTCGCCCAAAAACTTGCCCAAATTTTTTTTTTTTTTTTAGCCGTTAGTAAAAATTAAAAAAAAATTCCAACGGCTATCCCAACGGTCATTTTTACACTATATAAACACCAACCATATACTTCATTTTATACACTCAAACATATATTTCTTTTATATTTCCATCTTTCTCAAGATCAGGATCAAACACTCCTAAACTGCAAAATGTTAACACTTCCCTCAATGATTGTTTCATTCGATGTTCATTACGGAGGTGTTTTCCGTAATCAAATGAAGGAATATGAGTGGGGCGACAGTATTCCGTTTGAAGATATTGACATTCGTGATTTTGGTTTACAAGATTTGCTATCCTTTCTGAAGGAAAAAGTTCCGTGTGAATTCACGTCTGTGTTCTTTTATAGAGACGATTATGATGCGGATTGTAGGGCAAGTTTTCTGTGTACCGATGATCGATGGTACTTTATAAAAGATACCATTGAAGATCGCGGTAAACGCATTTCTTTGTATGCGGTTCTTGAAGATGAAGAGACGTTGGGTTATCGTTACCTCGATGAATCAGTTGAAGCAACAGTTGAGGCATCAAGAGAAATACCGATGTCTCCAGAGTACCTCACGGATGGTGAAATGACTGGTGAACGCTACTTTGCAGATGACAATTGACGACAACGAGTAGTTTGATTGTAATCTTTTAATTTTTAATTGTCGTGATGTTTTAAAATTTTTTTTTTTTTTAATTATTGTAATTTCAGTGTTGTTGTCGAGTTTTATATCTTCCTTTATGTTTCGGAGCTCTTCGTCTTTTTAATCTCCTCTCGATCTCTAGTAAAACGAGTAATGGTCTGGAATTTGTAAGTATGGAGTTTCGAATGAATTTAATGTTATAATCAAGAAAGCACGTAATAGCACGATTTGATTCGTCAAATTACCAGAATTATTGAGAATAGAGCTATCAAGAATATACTTTCTTGATATGTTCTGAAGTTAATTAGAATGAAAGAGTTATGTAACATGACACATATGGTGGTATGATCTACTGTGAACCATCATGTCTCATTAGAACTCAGCATGACTTACTGTAATATAATCACGTTGATCAAGTGTCATTATATTATACTAACTCATGCATCAGTTCCCAACATTACTTCAATAACATTCATTTTTTAAGCTCGAAAGTTTACAGAATATAGAAACTAACAGTTTCTATATGATGTAACGCTGATATCATGAAGAGATTAATGATTTCAAATAAGAATACTTATGAAAATATCTTCAGAAATATGGAGGATATTTATAATGAAAGATACGATGATATATTGGAATTTCTAAGATCAGAGGATGATAGAAACTATTGTCTGCAAGGGTTTAGAGTGAGGAGCAAGATATTCACTAAAGACTTTAGTAGACATTGAATCATTTGGATTCTTTGAAGTCAAACTTATTTCTTGTGATTTGTCCACGGCTTTCTTCATAGTTTGGCATAATCTGCTTTTCAGTACTAAATATTCTATTGAATGTTTCTAATATAATAATATACAGGAATCACGAAGAGGTATATAATTTTGAACGAGAATATTTTTGAAAATATCCTCAGAAATATCGAAGATATTGATGATGATATTTTGGAATTTCTAAGTTCGATGGTTGATGGAGAAAGATTTTTCTGCAAGATTTTAACATGAATTCGGAGCAAGATAATCTCTAAAGATTTCAACGAATCCAGAATTATCTGAATTCTTTGAATTTAGGGTTTAGTCCTTGTATTTGTCCTTGGTCTCTTTCGTGGTTAGCTCAATCCGTTTTCCAGTTCCACTTTTTCTGAGCTTTCCTAACATACTATTCTTTATCATCAAACTTCCGATGATTAAGGTCGTTTACGGTTTTCTATGGTTTCTGTTGCTTCATTCAGCTTTTTCAACATTCAGAGTATTGATTTGTGACTGAGTACTTTTCAGAATTTCAGAACAAGAGATCATAATTCTAAGAAATAAATGTCATACATATAACTGTTGATGTAGATATGCTATGAGTTTTCAAAGTACCGATTGCTGATTCCTCTACATTTACTGCTACCATATCTGAATCATTAGTTATCATTCCGAGGTGATTTCAAGAGAATTGTGTTTTTAGATGATTAAACGCTGACGGTAATATGGTGGAATATAAAAGGTTCTCTGGTAACAATAAAAAGAACATACATATAAGTCAAGGCGATAATAAGGTTGTTTCGAATGAAAAGTCAAAGTTGATTTGCTGAAGCTGTGACAAAGTTTGCTACCTTGAAAAGGAATTGCAAAGTTATTATTTTTTTTTTTTTTTTGCTAATAAATGCCAAAGGATCTGACGCGGCTACGTGTTAAACTTTTACTCAGTTGCCGAGAGTTTCTTAGGTGCATAACTATGTGCACAAATCTTTCCTTCCGTAGATGAAGTACGGTTGATTCATCCTATCGATTGAGGTGTTTTCAAGAATTATGAAAGGTTTGAACGCAGATTGTAATAGTCAAGATACTAATGAAGTTTAGAATGAAATCAAGTGGCAAACTTGAAGAATTGTTTAGTTTCATATGTTCTAATCAATATTTTAATTCATTTTAATTGTCCAATGTTATTAGTCCACAGTCGATAGTCCACAGTCGACAGTCTAATAATTCATATATAGTTTTAATATAATATTCGAATTAATTAATATGTGTCGTGACCCGTATACGTCTCAGACTCGATCACAACTCAAAGTATATATATTATTATAGAATCAACCTCAACCTTGTATAGAGAACTCAATCATTACTGCATATAGAGTGTCTATGGTGATTCCAAATAATATATATAGATGCGTCGATATGATATATCAAAACCTTGTATACGTGTCCCGGTATTTAAAGTGCGTAAAATAAATAACAGAAATTAAATAACAATAAATAAAATTGCGAGAATTAAATTGCGATAATTAAATTGCGATAAATAAAATGTAATACGGAATTAACAGTTAGCTATGAATAGTTAGCTAGGATTTTGTTAGCGTGGATTCTTAACAAAATTTCATATTGTTAATTAGTCTGTTTCTAATCAATTTTTATTGTGTCCATTTTTCTTCATTATGCCACTTGTTGGATTCTGATATGTCAAAATCCTAATAGGAAATTGAATTTGAATGAAAATAGTTATTCTTTGGTGAACGGATACATATATCGGTGGATGTAAGTTAGGATAGTATATGACTATTGAAACAGATTCGAAGAACGTACAATGTAACTTATTAATGTGAAATTTAAATAGTCCTCGGGTATTACCTACCCGTTAAAATATTTTCACCATTAACAGTTTGTACAAGAGAATTTTTTATTACAATCTTTATGAAAACATATATACATATATATTTTCTTCAGATGTATTCATGGATTTAATTAGTTAATATAATATTAAACCCATTTGCTTTTCGGTTGGAACTAGAATAAATAATCTTTAAAACTTTAGAGATTACATATTCGACATGTCGAACGAAGATCATACTCAAAGTACAGATGATGATATTGAAGCATGGATTATTGATGGTACTGGTGCTATTATTGATTGTACTGTTGGTGCCGGTGATGTTGCTGAAGCTGGTACATTTTGCACCTTATTCTCCGAATTGGTTATTCGAGCGCGAAGTTCGTTGACTTATTACTCCAGGATGATTGTCGGTCAGAACAAGCGGATGAATAAGGTTCAGAATTGTGGATAGAATATGATCTTGTCGAGTTACCCTGGAAATGAGACTGAAAATGGTGTCTCAAACAGGTTCACCGGTAAACGCTTCAGGTTCATTGTCAAGAGGTGAATTCGGTTAATGGAAGGGATTGCCTTCTGCGCGTTTCCATTACTTAAGTCAACTACAAACCCATCTGATGAATTGATAATGGCTGATTGGTTGATTCATGCCGATGACGCTGTTTTCGGAGCTTAGGTGAACATCTATGTCGGAATAGCTGTCGGAATAACTATCGAAATAGCTATCGGAATCTGAGGGACTCGAACTGGTTGCAGGATTCATCTCGTACGATCATATGAAGGATTTTTGATAAGAAATAGATTATAGGATGTAGATTGGTACCCTGCAATACATAATTTACATATGCATATATAATACTAACATCCCATAAGTTATGGAGGAATCTACGGAAGCTGTCAGGCAAAGTCTACAGTAACAGATATGCTAAGATATGAATTAGCAGATACGCTATGATACGAATTTTGTCTATACACTATTCATGCAATCATTGCGGTAAGATGTGTCTAGACTAGGAATGATAAGCAGGTAATATCCTAAGGATGATAAGCAGATGATTTTCGACAAAAATGGTAAGCAAAACTTTTGACATGCAGACACGGTCGAAGTTCGGACTCACTAATGCATCTAAACAACTATCAGTTAGACACACTAATGCAAGACCTGGTTCGCTAAGACCATCGCTCTGATACCAACTGAAAGGACCCGTCCTAAACCATCTGGACGAAGTCACCAACAACTGGTTCCATTGCGATGATCGACTCCAAATACTGTCTTTAAAATGAGCAAATGCACAGCGGAACGTTTCTTTCATACCTGAGAATAAACATGCTTTCAAGTGTCAACCAAAAGGTTGGTGAGTTCATTAGTTTAACATAAATAATCATTTAATAATTTTAATAGACCACAAGATTTCATATTTCTATTTCTCATAAACATACGTCACATGCATAGAGACAAAAATATCATTCATATGGATTGAACACCTGGTAACCAACATTCACAATATGCATATAAGAATATCCCCATCATTCCGGGATCCTCCTTCGGACATGATATAAATTTCGAAGTACTAAAGCATCCGGTACTTTGGATGGGGCTTGTTGGGCCCGATAGATCTATCTTTAGAGTTCGCGTCAATTAGGGTGTCTGTTCCCTAATTCTTAGATTACCAGACTTAATAAAAAGGGCATATTCGATTAGATAATCCAACCATAGAATGTAGTTTCGATTACTTGTGTCTATTTCGTAAAACAGTTATAAAAGCAGCGCATGTATTCTCAGTCCCAAAAAATATATATTGCAAAAGCATTTAAAAAGGGATTAATGAAACTCACGCATATAAATATTGTAAAACAGTTAATAAAGCATTTGCATGTATTCTCAACCCAAAAATGTAAAGAGTAAAAGGGATTCAAATGAACTCACCTAATGTATTTTGTAGTAAAAATACATAGAACGACATTGAACAAGTATAGGGTTGGCCTCGGATTCACGAACCTATATTAGTTATATATATTAACACATTGTAATCGAACAAATTTATATACCATTATTATTAATGATATATTTGTTATTTTAATAAATTATATGTTTCATTGATTAATGAACTATATTTATTTTATAAATACTTAATATAAAATATCAATGTAGTTAGGTTATATGTTTTAACTATATTTTTATAAAAATATTATTTCTTTGTTAAAATAATAATTATAGTAATGCTACAATAATGATAACAATAATAATATTAATAATGATAAAAATGATAAATTTAGTAATAATGTTATTATAAATGATAATTTTTCTCTAATAATAATAATAATAATAATAATAATAATAATAATAATAATAATAATAATAATAATAATAATAATAATAATAATAATAATAATAATAATAATAATAATAATAATAAATCATAAAAGAGTACAACCTTTGAAGAAAGGAGCTTTTAAAATAAAACGCCACTACCGGGGCTCGAACTCGCGACCTCCCGCTCACCCACAAACACTTCTTAACCAATACACTGCATCTTCTTTTCTGTTATAACACTTAACTAAATTTCATTTAACCTATATCTCTGTCTGCTCTACTTCTTCTTAAAAAAATAAATATGCCATAGTCTGGTTTCGAACTCAAGACCTCTCATTAACCTGCTAACACTCCAAACCGTTCCTCTGCCATATCATTTCTGCTTTTATAACCTCCTAAAATCTTATAACCTGTTTCGTCTTGTTTCTTCTTCATCTTCTAAATTTCAAACCCAATTCATCAACTCATATCATCACCATTTTTCTAAACTAACTCGTCTATCCAATTATATCTCATCTATCTCATCTTCTATTCAGAATCATCTCTTCTCAATCATAACCATCATCACCATTTGTAACCATCCTTCTTACTACCCCCGTATCATTATCATCGCCATGTGCATTAGGTATCTTCTTCTTGGTCCCATCTTCAACTCATCATCTCCTATGCGTAAACCTCAACATTATAGTACATTATATGCGTACACCTTCCTCATTATTTCCACTGCTATTGTTATTCGTTACTTTTTCTCATTGACCCAACCTAAACCATAAATTGCGATCTCACACGACAAAGTTTACGGCCCATCAATTCATCATAGATCACGGCCCATAAAAAGAAGAATTTATAGAACTTTGGTCATGACTTACAATTTCATTCGATTCATTGTATAAAAAAAAAATATTACTTTCAACATGGGATTCAAAGGCCAGCTAGGATTTCCATTTAAACCCACTAATGGATTGGTGGGGTTGTAACATAATGAATGTCTGCCAATAATCTAGAAACCGACACACATATGCGTTTACATATAATTTCCCCTATAACCATGTTTCATCACCTATATAAATATTTCTTTTAAAACATTGCGTTATATTACACAGTAATAACTGCAGCAACTGCAGGAGTAAACGCAGCAATTCAGTGGAAATCGAATGGGTTGTTGGTGATTCTTAGCTTTTGCCGTTAACAGAAACAGAAGAAGAAGAAGAAAAGAAAATATGCGTAGCAGTAGGTGTGCGTTTGATAATGATTATTTATAGTGGTGGGTTGCGAATGATGATTATCAAGTTGATGATTATTGTGGTTGTATGGATCGAACAAGAAGCAGAAAATACTCGTAACAGTGGTGTTTTGATCATGGTGGTTATGGTTGTAGAGTGATGGTTTGTTAGCTTTTCTTTGACTGATCAAAACAGTAAAGTGACGAAGGCATTGGTAGCTTAATATGAAACAATTATATAAAGGATGATGATGTTTGTGGTCGTGTTTTGTTCGAATGTAATCATAAATGAAATAGATGGTGATGGTTTTAAGATGGTGGGTTTCAATTTGGAGAAGGTGGGGGATAGTGCTCCGGTGGTGGTGATAATCCAATGATGGTGGAAGGTCGAGGTGGTTTCGATTTTGGGTTTGCAAGGTGGACGAGGTGGTGGTGTGTAGGAAGTGAGCCAAGGGTGCCAGTGGTGTTCTCGGTTATTAACCAGAAATGGACAGAGATATAGATAGATTCATTATGTATGTATATGTATATCTATATATTTCTAATAGAGATTAGATAGGGACATGAAAGTGAAAGCAAGAATTTGGTACAGTTATCTCAAGCAATTAGATCAATTAAGCATAGTGAGGATTTTGTTATGATATGTGATATTCTTTGATCCTTTTGTTTGCTTGAAGTGGACGTGTAACAAATCAGAAAGAAAACAAAATTAACAATAGTTTTGATGGTGAGGCATAACAAATTTTTGGATTCTTTCTACTGATTGGTACGAATTAAAAGGCATGAACAAATTAGTACCAACAATAATAATAACATTAATACATTTAATTACTAATAATGATAATAATAATAAAATGATAATAATAATCTTATTAGTTATAATAATATGAATATTATTAATGATAATATTAATATTAATATTAATAATGATAATAGTATAACAACTTATACCTATCAAATTATATATATATATATATATATATATATATATATATATATATATATATATATATATATATATATATATATATATATATATATTATATGTATTATCTATTTTAGAAATAATAATATTAATAATAAAAATATTAATATTAATATTAACAATTATAATGACAGTAATGATATTAATAATAATATAACAATTATATTTGACTTTGTAACTACATTTAGTATAATACAATTTATCAATTATGTCATATTTACTTAATTATAATATATTAAATTTTTAATTACATTTTATATAATATTACTCATGTATAGAATTCATATGTATATTTACATATTTATTTACACACAATTGTTCGTGAATCGTCGAAATGGTCAAAGGGTAAATGCATTCATGTAATCCGTTCCAAAATTTTCGAGACTCAACATTACAAACTTCGCTTATCATGTCGAATTTATATTAAGATTCAAGTTTAAATTTGGTCGGAATTTCCCGGGTCATCACACATAATTTCTTTATTTTATATCTCATCGCAATTTTATTTATCGCACTTTTATTTATCGCATTTTAATTTATCGCACTTTAATTATTGTCATTTATTTTACGCTTTAAATTAAGTTATTTGTATATTTAATATTTTACATTAGGTTTTAATTGTGACTAAAGTTTTAAAATCGACAAACCGGTCATTAAACGGTAAAACCCTCTTTTTATAATAATAATAATAATAATAATATATATATATATATATATATATATATATATATATATATATATATATATATATATATATATATATATATATATATATATATATATATATTCAAATATAGTTTTAAAATATACCGATAAACTTGGCTAGTTCCCTGTGGACGAACCGGACTTACTAAAAACTACACTACTGTATGATTAGGTACGCTGCCTAGAAGTGTTGTAGCAAGGTTTAGGTATATCCACTCTTTAAATAAATAAATAACTTGTGTAAAATTGTATAGTATTTAATAGTATTTCATAATAAATATATAACTATTTCGTATACACCTCTGCACACATCATTAATTGAAAATATTAACAAAGTATTAGATGTATAATACTTTACATGAACGTATTTGTTTCAATATATGTTTAATATATTTATCGACGGAATTAAAAGATAATATCAAATTATTGAATTAATAGATACATTGTGATATGATTACGGGTCTATGTTATGAGGTCCACTGTGATTTAAGAAATCTATTCTTTTTTATAACATTCGGAAAATGGTAAAGTGATTTATAAGTAAGAACAAATATGTCAATTAACGGAAACTAGACAAGGGTTAGTAGAGATTCCTGTTTAATTTCCAATTCATGTTTTATAATATTTTCCTCGTGATTTTGATAAGATAACTATGTTAACTTTCATTTTATTTAATATGAAAGTAAGAACGTGGAGTATAAATAACTTAGATGTTGGATATCGACAAGTTAAGTGTGACGATCGCTCCAAATCTATATGGACAAACACGTCATTCATCGATTTCATTGCAAGGTATTTGACCTCTATATGATACATTTTATAAATATTGCATTATTTTGAAAAGGTACACTATAAATGAATATTTAAATCAAAGGTTTTCGACATTTGATGATTTCTACATATAGACAATCACCGTAATATAATAGTTTACAATAGTACTTCCGTTGACAATGCAGTCAAAATAAGATACATGGTGATGATTTGGTGAATGCAACGTTTCCTTGAAAAATATGCCATGTAAGATTCCATGCACATAGCTTGTCTAACATATAAGCAAACAGCGGAAGACTTCTAGGGAATCTGAGAATAAACATAGTAACAAGGGTCAACACAAAGGTTGGTGAGTTCATAGTTTTAATGTTTTGCATAATCTGTACATAAAGGTGGATCACAAGATTTCAGTTGTTTCATCCAGAAACGTTTATCAAAATATTCTACAAGATTGAGCACTCTGGTAACTAAACTTAACGTATATATAATTTGTACCCTTTGTATAATCATATTAATAATACACGCAAACCAACGTGTGTAGTGACCTGACAAAATCGTCATTGACGGCGCTGTCTACTTAGGTCCCGTTACGTGGTCATAAGTCTTTAAAACAACGTTTGACCAAAAGTATGTCGCATTCATTTCAAAAGTAAAGATGTTTCAAGGTTTACAAAGTAGTTCAACAACTAGTTACATTACAAAGTTTAAAGTACAATTGAAACATATGCGAAAACGTTTGACCAAAAGTATGTCGCATTCATTTCAAAAGTAAAGATGTTTCAAGGTTTACAAAGTAGTTCAACAACTAGTTACATTACAAAGTTTAAAGTACAATTGAAACATATGCGAAACAATTTAAAAGTAGCCAAAAGACGCTCCACGTATGCATGTATACTCGACATCCAAGCAAGTATCAAAAGTAATGAGCGGAAGCATGTATCACAAAATGTTCAAGGACCTGAGAAAAACATAGAAATCTATTAACGAAAACGTTGGTGAAATCATAGGTTTAAGTAAATAAGTACAAGTGAACCACAAGATTTGCAACATTGAAATAATAGTAATACATTCTAAAAGTTATTATTGATGAAATTCAACATTACAACAAGTTTTAATGTCAACATAATCACAAAGCCATTTTATGATAGTTAAAGAAAGCGGAAGCATGATTATCAAGAAAACAAGTTTATGTGTTTAACCATTTAAATTGAATTCCATGTTAATATCAAGTCTTGAAAATATGCTTACATATAAGAACAAGGAAGTAAGATATATACCTCTTCAAGTGTGTTTGAGGGCTGATTTGGAACAAGTAAGACGATGATGAAGATGATGAACAATAGCCTCTAACTTGAAGCCTCAAGTGTGAAAATACCCCAAGCTTTTGATGCACCAACACCACATTTGATAAGTTAGGATTTTAGACACTTATTCAACCTAGATTAACATGCAAAACTCTCTTCTTTTTCCTTGAAAAATCTCAGCCAGCAGCACTCAAAAAACAAGAGAGAGTTTTCAAAGAACTTAGTGTATTCTTTAGTCAAAACCTTGGTAAAAGCATGAGCATCTTATTTAGGAAGTGTGCTATATTAATAGTAACAAAATAAAGAAGCATGGGTTGTGTCTTGGAGACACCAAAACCGTCCACCACCTTAGGGGACTTTTAAAAGTGTAATTTTTTTATAAAACTTGATATAAACCATGCATTTTATTAAGCTACTTGTTAATTTTATAAACCATTTATAAAATATAACACAATGTAATTATTTAAACCTATAAATAATTAATTCCTTAAGATTTAAATTATCCAAATAACTTGACTAAAGTGATAATATTTTAGAAACCCGATTTTCTAAAATCTAAGTGTCACGTATTTATTTAATGATCCAATCGTCAAGATTAAATACATATAAGGTGTCGGTAAGCTTGTTATTGGGTATGACCCGACTTGGATCATAACATATTAGCCACATTAATTTAATATGTCTCTTGGGCATACGAAATACCTTCAATCTCCCACTTGCACGAGAAATATAAGAAATTAATGCAAGTGACGGATACCACCTAACGACCGTCCATCACCCCCAATATGTCATGACTTTGTGCCATTCAATAACTTCATCCCTTTCGAGTTCTCATCTCGAATATGAATAGGTGAATCTTTCATTTATCCTTTCATCCTAGATGTCATGTTAAATCCAAGAGACACGGAATGATCACTCTCTTCTAGATTTAACTTTATCAGGCCTTAGACATCTGACTCTCAACGAATAAGAGGGATAAATTCCATCTTGACTACATACGTCCTAGATATATACTTAATGTCACACCTGAGCTCTTCCTTATGAACTACCATATTTCAGAATAGCGAAGGAAAGAATCAAGGCATAATACTTAGTGAATATCCGAACCCAATATGTATCTCAGGTCAGAGGATACAATGATATTCGCCTTTACTCAAGATTACATGTGATCAACCACAAAGGCTCCATTTAGTAAATATTGAGAGCGGTTCTTCCAATATTTGTATCCCACAAATATCTATGAACCTTGGTTGCAACCTTGCCCCGCATTCATCCCGTGAATGTATACCAATCCAAGTTCATAATAGTCTAAACCTCACACTTGTTCCCACAAATGTGATCGACTACGAAATTTAGAATAATTACTTATTCATGGATAAAATATGCAAAATAGGAACCTGACTCAAGATTAATAAATTAACACCATAATTATATTAATGAGTTTAAACCACTTCGTTCTGTTACAATACATAAAACAGATCACAACCAATCACTAGAATATCGAAGCCCTAATGCACTAACATGCCCTTGATGTTTTGCACCATGTAAGAGTTTCATGAGTGGATCCGCTATATTAAGATCTGTGTGAACTTTATGAATACATATCTTTCCCTTTTCAACTTCATCCCTTATGTAGTTGAATCTCCGCTCAATGTGATGGGTCTTTTGGTGAGCACGAGGTTCTTTGATTTGAGCAATCGCACCCTCGTTGTCATAAAAGATCTCAAGAGGGTCCTGAATGGAAGGGAATACTCCTAAGTCGTCGATGAATTTCTTCATCCATGCAGCTTCATGAGCTGCCAATGAGGCGGCGATGTACTCCGACTCTGTAGTGGATAAAGCAACAACATCCTGTTTTGAACTCTTCCAAGAGACCGCACCTCCATTTAACGTGAAGACATAACCAGATTGTGATCGAGAATCATCTCGATCAGTTTGGAAAGTCGCATCCACGTAACCTTTTACTGCTAGTTCCTCCTCACCAGACCCATATATTAGAAACATATCCTTAGTCCTCCTAAGGTATTTCAATATACTTTTAACCGCAATCCAATGATTGTTTCCTGGGTTATTCTGGTATCTACTTGTCAAGCTAATAGTGAAACGCCCCGTCCTAATCTATCCGGACGAAGTCCATATCGATTATAAACGATTCACAACAGTTGATTACATCGCAAGGTACTTGACCTCTATATGATACATTTTACAAACATTGCATTCGTTTTTGAAAAGACCATCTTTCATTACATCGAAAGTTGACGGCATGCATACCCTTTTATAATATATCTAACTATAATTGACTTAATAATAATCTTGATGAACTCAACGACTCGAATGCAACGTCTTTTGAATTATGTCATGAATGACTCCAAGTAATATCTTTAAAATGAACAATTGCACAGCTGAAGACTTCTTTCATACCTGAGAATAAACATGTTTTAAAGTGTCAACCAAAAGGTTGGTGAGTTCATTAGTTTAACATAAATAATCATTTCATAATTTTAATAGACCACAAGATTTCACATTTCCATTTCTCATAACATACGTCCCATGCATAGAGACAAAAATATCATTCATATGGATTGAACACCTGGTAACCGACATTCACAATATGCATATAAGAATATCCCCATCATTCCGGGATCCTCCTTCGGACATGATATAAATTTCAAAGTACTAAAGCATCTGGTACTTTGGATGGGGCTTGTTGGGCCCGATAGATCTATCTTTAGAGTTCGCGTCAATTAGGGTGTCTGTTCCCTAATTCTTAGATTACCAGACTAAATAAAAAGGGCATATTCGATTTCGATAATTCAACCATAGAATGTAGTTTCGATTACTTGTGTCTATATCGTAAAACATTTATAAAAGCAACGCATGTATTCTCAGTCCCAAAAATATATATAAAAAGGGAGTAATGAAAACTCACGCATATAAATATTGTAAAACAGTTAATAAAGCATGTGCATGTATTCTCAGCCCAAAAACTTAAAGAGTAAAAGGGGCAAATGAAACTCACACATATAAATATTGTAAAACAGTTAATAAAGCATTTGCATGTATTCTCAGCCCAAAAATGTAATGAGTAAAAAGGGTGCAAATGAAACTCACACATATAAATATTGTAAAACAGTTAATAAAGCATTTGCATGTATTCTCAGCCCAAAAATGTAATGAGTAAAAAGGGTGCAAATGAAACTCACACATATAAATATTGTAAAACAGTTAATAAAGCATTTGCATGTATTCTCAGCCCAAAAATGTAATGAGTAAAAAGGGTGCAAATGAAACTCACCTATTGTATTTTGTAGTAAAAATACATATTACGATATTGAACAAATGCAGGGTTGACCTCGGATTCACGAACCTATTATTCAATCATGTATATTAATACATGTAATGGTAATCGAACAAATATATGTATTATTAGTGATTTTATTTGTTATTTTATATTATGTGTTTTATTAATAACTTAATTAGATATATTTATCCTTATATAGGTAATTAACATTTATTACAAAAGTATTAATATGGTTAGATTTTATGTCATAAATATACCTTTATATAGAAAAACTTCATTTGATATTTTAATAGTACTAATAATAATAATGATAAAAATAATACTAATTATGATAAAAATTATGATGATTCTAATAATAATAATAATAATGATGATAAAGATAGTACAAATATTAAAAATTGTTTGTAATGATAACACTAATAACGTTTAATGATTATACTAATAATTATGATATAAATTTGGTTAATAATAAATAACCTAACAATACTAACAATAATAATAATAATAATAATAATAATAATAATAATAATAATAATAATAATAATAATAATAATAATAATAATAATAATAATAATAATAATAATAATAATAATAATAATAATAATAATAAATATAATGATAATAATAATAAAATATTGAGTAATAAGTAAACTACCTAAATGAAGTAGCCCTTAAAAGAAAATGCCCAAGTCCGAGTTTGAACCCGTGACGTCCCGCTAACCTAAAAACACCTTTAACCAATCATCTGCCATCTCATTTCTGATTTTAAATCCCCACCTAACAAATATATAACTTATGTTCTTCTGCCTGATTCTTCTTCATTTTCTAAAAAATAAATGCCCCAGCCTGGGCTTGAACCCAAGACCTCTTGCTTAACGAACAACAACCCTAACCATCCTTCTGTTCTTTCATTCTGATTAAAACTCAACCCATAAATATATATCTATAGCTGTCTGATTCATCTTCTTCATTTTCTAAAAATAAAAACGTCCCAGGCCAGGATTGAACCTGTGACCTCTCGGCTAAACCAACCAACACCTTAAACCACTGAACCACCTTGTGACATTTTGTAATAATTCGCACACTTAACTATTTAAACTGCAATAACCGTTTATCATCTATATCATGAAATCATACTCATATTATCATCTATATCAATTGTAATAATAATCATTATATCTTAATCGTCTATCTTCCCATCATCATAAACATGTCATTCATCATCATCATTATCATCCTTTTATTCATCTCATCCTTATCACGATCCTTATATTATCATCACCAATACTTTCATCATCATCATAACGAATCACCTCTTCATCATCATATAACATTATCATAACTTAACCCTCATATCTAATTATCATTATCTTAATGATCATCATTTATATGCGTGTGTTTGTGTGGTCGAATAAAAACCAGAAAATAGAACCGATGGATTTGCAGGTTCCTAGCCTGATATCTCAAGTTATTTCCAAAACTGAATAGCCCAACATTGTATTTGTCTAAAGCCCAACAACATATAATAGAATAGCTAAACTAAATTCCATCAGATAGCAACCAAACCAGCTGGATTCCCTCGATAGAAGTCATCAACTTGGCATAATAAAATCAAATTACGACCCCATCTTAATAAATAAGTCTAATACCTTAACAACTCTGTCGGCCATACGATTATAAATCGTTCCACATGCATTATTGTACAGAATTTTAAAAAATGAGGATGACTAAACAAATAATACTTTCCTCTAGTAGGTTTTCCTTTTTAATGTATGTCGATAAGGAAAAAATAAAAAGCACATACATAGCAGCCTCTTATCATCATGAAAGAGAGAGGTATATAAAGAGGAGAGTGATGGTGGTGAACATGGTGGTGATTTGAGCTGGGCTGATCGAAGAGAATAGAAACATAATAAAGTGTTTGGGTCTGGTTTGTGTCGAGAGTTTATTGCTGAAATAGAGAGGGATCGAATCAAGTGGGTTGTGGTCTTGTTGTAAGTCGAACAAGAAAGATCAAAAGATGGTGATAAGTTGATGAATGGTGTTTTGGTTCTTGTTTTGATATCTAATCGAACTCGTAATAATACAGCAGTAGTACATAACATGATGGTTGTGTGTTAATGGTGATGAAGGTGACGGTGGCTTTTTGGTTCGAATGATTCAACAATTAAGGTGGTTCAAGGTGGTGATTGAAAAAGAATGGTAATGGGTTTGTGGTGTTTAATCTCGGTTTATAGAAACAGAAAAAGAATGAAGCATAATGGTGGTTTCGTGTTTGAGGGTGGTTCAAAGGGGATGAAGGTGGTGGCGAAAATAAAAAGAAAATCAAGCAAGGTAGTGTTTATGGATGTTTATGTAAATCTTCATGTATATATTTATATAGAGGTGGTTTGATTCTTGGTTCAATGATGGGCAGTCCGAGTGGCTATTTCGATGGGATCTGGGTCTCGGTTGCATTCAGGAAGTTTAAAGGTAAGGTTGGTGTAGCGATCAGTATATCAGTGTAGTAAACAAAGATGGTTTGGTTGTTGTTTGAATGTTTTTGGCTAGAATGACAGAAAACAAGAATGAAGATGAAAGATGTTTTCAATTCAAGAATGAAGATGAAAGATGTTTCAATTCTTGCTTAACTATCTGTATTATATGTCTATATATTAAATATTTATTATTTTTTTTAAATGTACCAGTGGATGAAAAGAAATATCAAATACAGTAAAGCAAATAGGTGGCAGCCTTAAATTTTGGAATCACGTAGTCGACATTAATTTCCAATCAGACAGAAAATATGAAAAGTGACAGTGAAGGCTAACGGAATTCATAAAGATTTATATTTAATTTATATTAATAATAAATATAATTATATTAATAATAATAATAATACATTTTATATTAAATAATGAAAGTAATAATAATATTAGTATAACAATTATATTTTAACTTGTAACTACATTTAATATATTAATATTACAAATTATTAATTATGTAATTATATCATTCATTATATGATAATATTCTTTGAATATTTGATACTTATATATTTAATATATATATTACATTTATATATATTTACATATTTATTTACAAGTAAATGTTCATGAATCATTGGGAATAGTCACAGGTCAAATGTATACATGAACAGAGTTACAGACTTTGCTTATCATGTCGGAAATATAAAAAGATTAAGTTTAAATTTGATCGGAAATTCCCGGGTCATCACAGTACCTACCCGTTAAAGAAATTTCGTCCCGAAATTTGAGTGAGGTGGTCATGGTTAACAATAAAAATGTTTTCATGGCGAATATGAGTTGATAAATAGAGTTTTATCATCATCGAGTAATATGGATAAAACAATTCGATTATTCGAAGAGTACGAATGAAGCTATCACAAAATAGTGAAATGAGAAAGGCAAGTTTTATCATAACTTTTGACTAGTCATGGTTGAATTCTGGAATTCAAGGGATTTAAAGAAAATCTTCAAAATCTAAAAGATTTGATTCTTCGGCGAATAAATAAATTAAGATCTCTATAATTAAATATGGGGATCTGCCTTGATTACTCTGTCTGATATTTCCATTATAAATTAAACTCTTCCGTTCTATTTTTCTCACCATTCCTATACTTTCTTTCTTAGTTCTTACATCCAAAAGATTGTGAAAATGCTTAATCCAGTTCTAATCCTTGATATTTTCCTAATTATCATTTCTGTCATTCTTCTTTTCCAACTTCCACCGGAGGAATCTATTTTCTTCTACTTCGCCCTTGGGTTATAGTGTTTTTAATTCTCCCGTGTCTTTATGTTGCGATAAACATTGATATACACGGTTTTTAATTTATGTGTTGTTATTGAGTTTTATATCTCCCCTTATATCTCTATGTCCCTACTTCTGTCTTCTATAATCATTGTCATTCACAGTTAATACTCCCCCCTATTTGCTGTGAATTATAATCTAATTTCTATTTCGGAGCTTTGTCTCTTCGTTTCTTCTTCTTGCGATTGGGCATCTCTTGTAATGGTCCAGAATTCGTAGATATAAGTTTCAGAATGAACATTGTTAATGTTCTAAGAAAGAAATGATAATAGCACAATTTGACTTGTCAAATTACCAGAATTCAAGAAAAATATTTTCTTGATATGTTTATAGATTAGACAAAACGTAAGAGTTGTGTAACATGGCACATGATGACGTTATGATCTGTGAATCATCACGTTCCATTTAAGAACTCAGCATGACTTACTGTAATATAATCACGTTGATCAAGTGTCATTATATTATACTAACTCATGCATCAGTTCCCAACATTACTTCAATAACATTCATATTTTAAGCTCGAAAGTTTACAAAATATAGAAACTAACAGTTTCTATATGATGTAATACTGATAACACGAAGAGATTAATGATTTCAGATAAGAATAGTTATAAAAATATCTCCAGAAATATGGAGGATATTTATAATGAAGGATACGATAATATCTCGGAATATCTAAGATCAGAGGATGATAGAAACTATTGTCTGCAAGGGTTTAGAGTAATGAGCAAGATATTCGCTAAAGACTTCAGCAGACATTGAATCATTTAGATTCTTTGAAGTCAAACTTATTCTTTGTGATTTGTCCACAGCTTTCTTCATAGTTTCGCATAATCTGCTTTTCGGTACTAAATTTTCTCTTGAATGTTTCCAATATAATGATACTCAGGAAGCACAAAGAGGTATATAATTTCGGACGAGAATATTTTTGAAAATATCCTCAGAAATATCGAAGATATTGATGATGATATTTTGGAATTTCTAAGTTCGATGGTTGATGGAGAAAGATTTTCCGCAAGATTTTAACATGACTTCGGAGCAAGATATTCTCTAAAGATTTCATCGGATTCAGAATTACCTGAATTCTTTGAATATAGGGTTTGGTCTTGTATTTGTCCTTGGTCTCCTTCGTGGTTAGCTCAATCCGTTTTTCAGTTCCAACTTTTCTGAGCTTTTCCAACATACTATTCTTTATCATCAAACTTCCGATGATTAAGGTTGTTTACGGTTGTCTATGGTTTCTGCTGCTTCATTCAACTTTTTCGACATTCATAGTATTGATTTATGACTGAGTGTTTTTCAGAATTTCAGAATGAGGGATTATAATTCTAAGAGATAAATGTCATACATATAACTGTTGATGTAGATATGATGTGAGTTTTCAAAGTACTGATTGCTGATTCCCGGTAATTGGTATGGCAGTTCTCGTTACAAGATGCGGATGAGTATATGATAGGGTTTCAATGAATAAATATAATGATTTGTCAGAGAGATCTAAGCCAAGAAGCAACGAGGTTGCTGGTACGTTTGCTAGTAATATGGTGGAATATAAAAGAATTCTCCGGTATCAAAAGGGTAATCGTATATATATCAGGATTATAGTAAGGCTACTTCGAATGAAAAGTTGAAGTTGACTTGTTGGAGCTGTGACAAAATTGGTTAATTTGGAAAGGGATTGCAAAGTTATTTTCGGTAATAACAATGCCAAAGGAGCTAGCATAGATACGTGTTAAACGTTTATTCAGGTTTCGATTATTTTCAGGTGCATAACTATATGCACAAATCTTTCTTCTATAGATGAAGTGCGGTTGGTTCATCTTCTCAGTTGTTTCTTAATTGAGAGGTTTCAAGAATCATGGAAGATTTGAATGCAGATTGTAATCGTCGAGATACAAATGAGGTTTAAGATGGTGGCAAACTTGAAGAAATGTTCAGTTTCATATGTTATAATCAATATTTTAATTCTTTTTAAATTGTCCAATGTTTTTAGTTCACAGTCGATAGTCCACAGTTAACAGTTCAATAATTCATATATAGTTTAATATATAATATTCGAATTAATTAATAAGTATCGTGACCCGTGTACATGTCTCAGACTCGATCACAACTCAAAGTATATATATTATTATAGAATCAACCTCAACCCTGTATAGAGGACTCGATCATTACTGCATATAGAGTGTCTATGGTGATTCCAAATAATATATATATATGCGTCGATATGATATGTCAAAACCTTGTATACGTGTCCCGATATTTAAAGGGCGTAAAATAAATAATAGAAATTAAATGACGATAAATAAAATTGCGAGAACGTAAATTGCGATAATTAAATTGCGATAAATAAAATGTAATCAGTTAGCTAGGAACAATTAGCTAGGAACAGTTAGCGTGGATTCTTAACAAAATTTCTCATAGTTAATTTGTTTGTTTCTAACAAATTTTATTTTGTCAAATGTTTTCTTCATTATGCCACTTGTTGAATTCTGATAAATCAAAATCCAAATATGAAATTGGATGAATATGGTTATTCTGTGGTGAACGGATTTGTATATCGATGGATGTAAGTAGGATAGTATATGACTGTTGAAACAGATTCGAAGAACGTACAATGTAACTTATTAATGTGAAATTTAAATATTCCTCGGGTATTACCTACCCGTTAAAATATTTTCACAATTAACACTTTGTACGAAAGAATTTTTAATTACAATCTTTATGAAAACATATATACATATATATTTTCTTCATTACATGGATTCATTGAGTTAATATGATATTAAACTCATTTGGTTTACTGTTAGAACTAGAATACATAATCTCTAAAACATTTAGAGATTACTTAATCGTCATGAAGAAAGAAGATAATCGATGTAGAACGATACGTAGAACGATGATTATACTCGAGGTACAGAATGAGATGTTGAGGCATGGATTGTTGATGGTACTGGTGCTGTTACAGATGGTACTATTGGTGCCGGTGATGTTGCTGAAGCTGGTACATTTTACACCATGTTCTCCAAATTGATTATTCGAGCGTGAAGTTCGTTGATTTCTTCTATTATTCCGGGATGATTGTCGGTTCGGATGAGCAGATGAATGAGGTTTAGAATCTGAGATAGTATATGATCGTGACGAGATACTTTGGAAATGAGAGAGAATATGGTGTCTCGAACAGGTTAGCCGGTAAACGCTTCAGGTTCATTGTCAAGAGTTGAATTCGGTTGGTGGAAGGGATCGCCTTCTTCGCGTCTCCATTGATTAAGTCGACTACGAATGCATCAGATGAATTGGGGATGGCTGTTTGATTGATTCATTCTGGTGACACCGCTTTCGGAGCTTAGGTGAATATCCATGTCGGAATAGCTGTCGGAATAACTATCGGAATAGCTATCGAAATCAGAGGGACTCGAACTGGTTGAGGGATTCATCTCGTACAATTAGATGAAGGATTTTTGATAAAAAAACAGATTATAGGATGTAGATTAGTACCCTGCAATACATAAGTTACATATGCATATATAATACTAAAATCCCATAAGTTACGGAGGAATATACGGAGTATGTCAGGTAGGGTTTACAGTAATAGATATGCTAAGATATGAATTAGCGAATACGCTAAGATATGAGTTTTGTCTATACACTATTTATGCAATCAATGCAGTAAGATGTGTCTAGACTAAGAATGATAAGCAGGTAATTTCGTAAGGAGGATAAGCAGATGATTTCTGACTAGAAATGATAAGCAAAACTTTTGACATGCAGACACGGTCGAAGTCCAGACTCACTAATACATCCTAACGACTATCAGTTAGACTTACTAATGCAAGACCTGGTTCGCTAAGACCACCGCTCTGATACCAACTGAAACGCCCCGTCCTAATCCATCCGGACGAAGTCCATATCGATTATAAACGATTCACAACAGTTGATTACATCGCAAGGTACTTGACCTCTATATGATACATTTTACAAACATTGCATTCGTTTTTGAAAAGACCATCTTTCATTACATCGAAAGTTGACGGCATGCATACCCTTTTATAATATATCTAACTATAATTGACTTAATAATAATCTTGATGAACTCAACGACTCGAATGCAACGTCTTTTGAATTATGTCATGAATGACTCCAAGTAATATCTTTAAAATGAACAATTGCACAGCTGAAGACTTCTTTCATACCTGAGAATAAACATGTTTTAAAGTGTCAACCAAAAGGTTGGTGAGTTCATTAGTTTAACATAAATAATCATTTCATAATTTTAATAGACCACAAGATTTCACATTTCCATTTCTCATAACATACGTCCCATTCATAGAGACAAAAATATCATTCATATGGATTGAACACCTGGTAACCGACATTCATAATATGCATATAAGAATATCCCCATCATTCCGGGATCCTCCTTCGGACATGATATAAATTTCGAAGTACTAAAGCATCCGGTACTTTGGATGGGGCTTGTTGGGCCCGATAGATCTATCTTTAGAGTTCGCGTCAATTAGGGTGTCTGTTCCCGAATTCTTAGATTACCAGACTAAATAAAAAGGGCATATTCGATTTCGATAATTCAACCATAGAATGTAGTTTCGATTACTTGTGTCTATATCGTAAAACATTTATAAAAGCAACGCATGTATTCTCAGTCCCAAAAATATATATAAAAAGGGAGTAATGAAAACTCACGCATATAAATATTGTAAAACAGTTAATAAAGCATGTGCATGTATTCTCAGCCCAAAAACTTAAAGAGTAAAAGGGGCAAATGAAACTCACACATATAAATATTGTAAAACAGTTAATAAAATATTTGCATGTATTCTCAGCCCAAAAATGTAATGAGTAAAAAGGGTGCAAATGAAACTCACACATATAAATATTGTAAAGCAGTTAATAAAGCATTTGCATGTATTCTCAGCCCAAAAATGTAATGAGTAAAAAGGGTGCAAATGAAACTCACACATATAAATATTGTAAAATAGTTAATAAAGCATTTGCATGTATTCTCAGCCCAAAAATGTAATGAGTAAAAAGGGTGCAAATGAAAGTCACCTATTGTATTTTGTAGTAAAAATACATATTACGATATTGAACAAATGCAGGGTTGGCCTCGGATTCACGAACCTATTATTCAATCATGTATATTAATACATGTAATGGTAATCGAACAAATATATGTATTATTAGTGATTTTATTTGTTATTTTATATTATGTGTTTTATTAATAACTTAATTAGATATATTTATCCTTATATAGGTAATTAACATTTATTACAAAAGTATTAATATGGTTAGATTTTTATGTCATAAATATACCTTTATATAGAAAAACTTCATTTGATATTTTAATAGTACTAATAATAATAATGATAAAAATAATACTAATTGTGATAAAAATTATGATGATTCTAATAATAATAATAATAATAATAATAATAATAATAATAATAATAATAATAATAATAATAATAATAATAATAATAATAATGATAAAGATAGTACAAATATTAAAAATTGTTTGTAATGATGATACTAATAACGTTTAATGATTATACTAATAATTATGATATAAATTTGGTTAATAATAAATAACCTAACAATACTAACAATAATAATAATAATAATAATAATAATAATAATAATAATAATAATAATAATAATAATAATAATAAATATAATGATAATAATAATAAAATATTGAGTAATAAGTAAACTACCTAAATGAAGTAGCCCTTAAAAGAAAATGCCCAAGTCCGAGTTTGAACCCGTGACGTCCCGCTAACCCAAAAACACCTTTAACCAATCATCTGCCGTCTCATTTCTGATTTTAAATCCCCACCTAACAAATATATAACTTATGTTCTTCTGCCTGATTCTTCTTCATTTTCTAAAAAATAAATGCCCCAGCATGGGCTTGAACCCAAGACCTCTTGCTTAACGAACAACAACCCTAACCATCCTTCTGTTCTTTCATTCTGATTAAAACTCAACCCATAAATATATATCTATAGCTGTCTGATTCATCTTCTTCATTTTCTAAAAATAAAAACGTCCCAGGCCAGGATTGAACCTGTGACCTCTCGGCTAAACCAACCAACACCTTAAACCGCTGAACTACCTTGTGACATTTTGTAATAATTCGCACACTTAACTATTTAAACTGCAATAACCGTTTATCATCTATATCATGAAATCATACTCATATTATCATCTATATCAATCGTAATCATAATCATTATATCTTAATCGTCTATCTTCCCATCATCATAAACATGTCCTTCATCATCATCATTATCATCCTTTTATTCATCTCATCCTTATCACGATCCTTATATTATCATCACCAATACTTTCATCATCATCATAACGAATCACCTCTTCATCATCATATAACATTATCATAACTTAACCCTCATATCTAATTATCATTATCTTAATGATCATCATTTATATGCATGTGTTTGTGTGGTCGAATAAAAACCAGAAAATAGAACCGATGGATTTGCAGGTTCCTAGCCTGATATCTCAAGTTATTTCCAAAACTGAATAGCCCAACATTGTATTTGTCTAAAGCCCAACAACATATAATAGAATAGCTAAACTAAATTCCATCAGATAGCAACCAAACCAGCTGGATTCCCTCGACAGAAGTCATCAACTTGGCATAATAAAATCAAATTACGACCCCATCTTAATAAATAAGTCTAATACCTTAACAACTCTGTCGGCCATACGATTATAAACCGTCCCACATGCATTATTGTACAGAATTTTAAAAAATGAGGATGACTAAACAAATAATACTTTCCTCTAGTGGGTTTTCCTTTTTAATGTATGTCGACAAGGAAAAAATAAAAAGCACATACATAGCAGCCTCTTATCATCATGAAAGAGAGAGGTATATAAAGAGGAGAGTGATGGTGGTGAACATGGTGGTGATTTGAGCTGGGCTGATCGAAGAGAACAGAAACATAATAAAGTGTTTGGGTCTGGTTTGTGTCGAGAGTTTATGCCGAAATAGAGAGGGGTCGAATCAAGTGGGTTATGGTCTTGTTGTAAGTCGAACAAGAAAGATCAAAAGATGGTGATAAGTTGATGAATGGTGTTTTGGTTCTTGTTTTAATGTATAATCGAACTCGTAATAATACAGTAGTAGTACATAACATGATGGTTGTGTGTTAATGGTGATGAAGGTGACGGTGGCTTTTTGGTTCGAATGATTCAACAATTAAGGTGGTTCAAGGTGGTGATTGAAAAAGAATGGTAATGGGTTTGTGGTGTTTACTCTCGGTTTATAGAAACAGAAAAAGAATGAAGCATAATGGTGGTTTCGTGTTTGAGGGTGGTTCAAAGGGGATGAAGGTGGTGGCGAAAACAAAAAGAAAATCAAGCAAGGTAGTGTTTATGGATGTTTATGTAAATCTTCATGTATATATTTATATAGAGGTGGTTTGATTCTTGGTTCAATGTTGGGCAGACCGAGTGGCTATTTCGATGGGATCTGGGTCTCGGTTGCATTCAGGAAGTTTAAAGGTAAGGTTGGTGTAGCGATCAGTATATCAGTGTAGTAAACAAAGATGGTTTGGTTGTTGTTCGAATGTTTTTGGCTAGAATGACAGAAAACAAGAATGAAGATAAAAGATGTTTTCAATTCAAGAATGAAGAAGAAAGATGTTTCAATTCTTGCTTAACTATCTGTATTATATATCTATATATTAAATATTTATTATTTATTTTAAATGTACCAGTGGATGAAAAGAAATATCAAATACAGTAAAGCAAATAGGTGGCAGCCTTAAATTTTGGAATCACGTAGTCGACATTAATTTCCAATCAGACAGAAAATATGAAAAGTGACAGTGATGTAGTGACCCGAACTTTTCTATGTTTATATATATTAATTGAGATTGATATTTACATGATTAAATGTTTTCAACATGTTAAGCAATCAAACTTGTTAAGACTTGATTAATTGAAATATGTTTCATATAGACAATTGACCACCCAAGTTGACCGGCAATTCTCGAACGTTAAAACTTTTAAAAACGACATGACGATATATATATGGATATAAATATGGTTAACATGAGATTATGATAAGTAAGTATCTCCATAAGTATATTAACAATGAGTTATATACATATAAACAAGACTACTAACTTAAGAATTTCGAAACGAGACATATATGTAACGATTATCGTTGTAACGACATTTAAATGTATATATATCATATTAAAATATATTAATATATCATAATATCATGATAATATAATAATTTAACATCTCATTAGATATAATAAACAATGGGTTAACAACATTAATTGAGATCGTTAACTTAAAGGTTTCAAAACAACACTTACATGTAACGACTAACGATGACTTAACGACTCAGTTAAAATGTATATACATGTAGTGTATTTAGATGTATTAAAATACTTTTGGAAGACTTCAAGACATATATCAAAACACTCATACTTAACGAAAATGGCTACAGTTACTTTTCCATTCTTTTCTTTCATCAAGAATTCTAGTCGTATTCTTACCCGTATTATACACAGCTTCAAAACGTACTTACTATGGGTATATACCAATAGGAACTAGCATGGGATTCCACTCTTGATTATGTCATGTATGACTAATCAATTTTAACTTCTACCATGAGCTAGTCAACTAACTAGAACTCCTTTTAACCCCACTCACCACTCACTAATTACCACTCATCATTCACTCCATTTCACTTCCAATTCTCTTTCTAATTCTCTCTCAACACACACACACACTATTATGAACGTATTTTTCCAGTAGTTAATCATCATCTTCATCAAAAATCACTTCAAGAATCAAGCTATAATCATCATAGGAAGAACACTTCAAGAACACTTCAAAAATCCCTTCAAGTTTACTAATTTACTTCCAAGCTTTCTAATCCATTCCAAGTAATCATCTAAGATCAAGAAACCTTTGTTATATACAGTAGGTTATCTTTCTTATTCAAGGTAATATTCATATTCAAACTTTGATTCAATTTCTATAACTATAAACTATCTTAATTCGAGTAAAAATCTTACTTGAACTTGTTTTTGTGTCATGATCCTACTTCAAGAACTTTCAAGCCATCCAAGATCCTTTGAAGCTAGATCATTTCTTGTCACTTCCAATAGGTTTACCTACTAAACTTGAGGTAGTAATGATGTTCATAACATCATTCGATTCATATATATAAAACTATCTTATTCAAAGGTTAAACTCGTAATCACTAGAACATAGTTTAGTTAATTCTAAACTTGTTCGCTAACAAAAGTTAATCCTTCTAACTTGACTTTTAAAATTAACTAAACAAATGTTCTATATCTATATGATATGCTAACTTAATGATTTAAAACCTGGAAACACGAAAAACACCGTAAAACCGGATTTACGCCGTCGTAGTAACACCGCGGGCTGTTTTGGGTTACTTAATTAAAAACTATGATAAACTTTGATTTAAAAGTTGTTATTCTGAGAAAATGATTTTTATTATGAACATGAAACTATATCCAAAAATTATGGTTAAACTCAAAGTGGAAGTATGTTTTCTAAAATGGTCATCTAGACGTCGTTCTTTCGACTGAAATGACTACCTTTACAAAAACGACTTGTAACTTATTTTTCCGATTATAAACCTATACTTTTTCTGTTTAGATTCATAAAATAGAGTTCAATATGAAACCATATCAATTTGATTCACTCAAAACGGATTTAAAATGAAGAAGTTATGGGTAAAACAAGATTGGATAATTTTTCTCATTTTAGCTACGTGAAAATTGGTAACAAATCTATTCCAACCATAACTTAATCAACTTGTATTGTATATTATGTAATCTTGAGATACCATAGACACGTATACAATGTTTCGACCTATCATGTCGACACATCTATATATATTTCGGAACAACCATAGACACTCTATATGTGAATGTTGGAGTTAGCTATACAGGGTTGAGGTTGATTCCAAAATATATATAGTTTGAGTTGTGATCAATACTGAGATACGTATACACTGGGTCGTGGATTGATTCAAGATAATATTTATCGATTTATTTCTGTACATCTAACTGTGGACAACTAGTTGTAGGTTACTAACGAGGATAGCTGACTTAATAAACTTAAAACATCAAAATATATTAAAAGTGTTGTAAATATATTTTGAACATACTTTAATATATATGTATATATTGTTATAGGTTCGTGAATCAACAGTGGCCAAGTCTTACTTCTCGACGAAGTAAAAAAATCTGTGAAAGTGAGTTATAGTCCCACTTTTAAAATCTAATATTTTTGGGATGAGAATACATGCAGGTTTTATAAATGATTTACAAAATAGACACAAGTACGTGAAACTACATTCTATGGTTGAATTATCGAAATCGAATATGCCCCTTTTTATTAAGTCTGGTAATCTAAGAATTAGGGAACAGACACCCTAATTGACGCGAATCCTAAAGATAGATCTATTGGGCCTAACAAACCCCATCCAAAGTACCGGATGCTTTAGTACTTCGAAATTTATATCATATCCGAAGGGTGTCCCGGAATGATGGGGATATTCTTATATATGCATCTTGTTAATGTCGGTTACCAGGTGTTCACCATATGAATGATTTTTATCTCTATGTATGGGATGTGTATTGAAATATGAAATCTTGTTGTCTATTGTTACGATTTGATATATATAGGTTAAACCTATAACTCACCAACATTTTTGTTGACGTTTAAAGCATGTTTATTCTCAGGTGAATATTAAGAGCTTCCGCTGTTGCATACTAAAATAAGGACAAGATTTGGAATCCATGTTTGTATGATATTGTGTAAAAACTGCATTCAAGAAACTGATTTCATGTAACATATTTGTATTGTAAACCATTATGTAATGGTCGTGTGTAAACAGGATATTTTAGATTATCATTATTTGATAATCTACGTAAAGCTTTTTAAACCTTTATTTATGAAATAAAGGTTATGGTTTGTTTTAAAAATGAATGCAGTCTTTGAAAAACGTCTCATATAGAGGTCAAAACCTCGCAACGAAATCAATTAATATGGAACGTTTTTAATCAATAAGAACGGGACATTTCAGTTGGTATCAGAGCGTTGGTCTTAGAGAACCAGAATTTTGCATTAGTGTGTCTTATCGAGTTTGTTAGGATGCATTAGTGAGTCTGGACTTCGACCGTGTTTACTTGAAAAATGATTGCTTAACAAATTTTGTTGGAAACTATATATTTTTAACATGTGAATATTATGTGATATATTAATCTCTTAACGCGTTTGATATTATGTGATAGATGTCTACCTCTAGAACAAGTCCCATTGACTCACCTAATAATAATGAAGAGTCAAATGTAAATTGGAATGATTCGTGGACTGATTCACAAGTTCCCGAAGAGGAACCGGAAGAAGAGTCGGAACCAGAAGAAGAATCGGAACCGGAAGAAGAATCGGAACCAGATGAAGAAATAGAACCGGTGGGGGAAATAATAAAACGGTTAAGTAAAAGAAAATCCTCAACCAACCGACCAAGGTTAATTATGGTCAATGGTGTTTCCGCTAAGGAAGCAAAATATTGGGAGGATTACCAATTCTCCGATGAATCGGATTCTGACGAGAATTCCGATGATGTTATAGAAATTACCCCAACTGAATTTAAAAAGGCAAAAGAAAATAATAAGGAAAAGGGCATAAAAATAGAGAAATCTAATTCCAACCCCGATGAACTTTATATGTATCGTCAACCCCCGAAGTCCTTAAGTTGTAACAATGACCCGGGAACCTCTAAACCGCCAGGTTTTTCTAAACCAATGTGGAAAACGACGGCTCGTATTAGGGGAACATCATATATCCCTATAAACTTGGAAAAACGAACCAAAACCGAAGAAGAAGAAACAAGCGAGTCGGAATAAGATAGTTGTATTCGTGTGGTGTAATATATGTAATATAGTGTGCTTATGCTTTATGATATATGTAAAAATTGCTTATATTAATAAGTATTTTTTTTTATGAATCTAACTCTTGTCTATTTTACAGTATAAAAACACAAAATGGATAGACAACCCAATATTTTAAGAGACCTACCCGGAGACATGATTGATGAAATCTTGTCTAAAGTCGGTCAGAATTCTTCGGCACAACTATTTAAGGCGAGATCAGTTTGTAAGACATTCGAAGAACGTTCCAAGAATGGCTTGGTTTATAAAAGGCTTTCGTTCGAAAGATGGGGGATATCACATTGGGAAATCCATAAGTTACGATGTGTTTACTTTGACGCATATATTGCGGGGAACCCAAATGCTATTTTACGCAATGGGTTAAGAAATTATTTTGACTCAATATATCCGAATATTGGACTTCGTGATTTAGAAAAAGCGGCTAACATGCAACATAAAGAAGCATGTTATGCTTACGGATTAGTAATGTTCGCTTCTCACCAAAGTGAGAACAAGAACATCGGCCTACAACTATTAAACAAAACGTTCCCACAAGTGACGGAGTCGGTAATTGGGGTAAGAAATGAGGTTTTTAGATTGTTACGGGACTGTTGGACATTACGTAACCCTCGTCCCTTTGACGACGTTACAACACGCTGTCTTATCAACGGCCATAACGGTTATGTTCCACAAGACCAAGGATGGGAACTTGTCCTAGTAAAACCAAAATGCATGACTTGTTTCTGGACGTATGAATTACGTGTCTTTCTTGCCTTTGCTGAACGACTTGTGTACTAGCTAGAATTATCTTCACAACCATCTTGTATCAAATTTATTGTGTGCTATATTTCATGCTATATGTAAAATAAGCGGTATTGTAAGTTTGTAAAATATTGTATAAAAGTTTGAACGTGAAATATTATTATAATCAGTTTTTCATATAGAATTGTAGTAGTTGAATTGTATATTAGCTACTAAGTATGAACTTAACGGGTAGGTACTACCCGAATTTAAACTTATAAAACGCTAATATGAAGAAAAAGCTTTTATAAATGAGTTCATATTATGCTACGAAATACTATTAACTACTCTTAATATTCTGTATGATTAACTTGTTCCATTTAACTATTTTGAAGGAAATGGCACCGACTACTCGACACATCGTGAATATGAATGAAGAGGAATTCCGTACTTTTCTAGCTTCAAACATAGCCGCAGTACAGGCTGCGCTACATACCAACAATAACCTTGGATCTAGCAGTACAGGAAATTGTGTAGGATGCACCTACAAAGAATTCACTGCCTGCAAACCTTTGGAATTTGATGGAACCGAAGGACCGATCGGATTGAAACGGTGGACCGAGAAGGTCAAATCGGTGTTTGCCATAAGTAAGTGTACTGAAGAGGACAAAGTAAAGTACGCTACGCATACCTTCACAGGTTCTGCATTAACATGGTGGAATACCTATCTAGAGCAAGTGGGACAAGACGATGCGTACGCACTACCGTGGTCAGCATTCAAGCACTTGATGAACGAGAAGTACCGTCCCAGAACCGAGGTTAATAAGCTCAAGACAGAACTTAGAGGGTTACGAACCCAAGGATTTGATATTACTACGTACGAAAGACGATTCACAGAATTATGCCTATTGTGTCCGGGAGCATTCGAAGATGAGGAAGAGAAGATCGACGCGTTTGTGAAAGGATTACCGGAAAGAATTCAAGAAGATATAAGTTCACACGAGCCCGCCTCCATACAACAGGCATGTAGAATGGCTCACAAACTAGTGAACCAGATTAAAGAAAGAATTAAAGAACAGACTGCTGAAGAGGCCAATGTGAAGCAAGTCAAAAGAAAGTGGGAGGAAAATGGTGATAAGAATCACCAATACAACAACAACAGCAATTACAACAATAATCGCAACAATTATCCCAACAATCGCAACATCAATCGCAACTACAACAAATGGCCCAACAACAACAACAACAACAACAACAACAGCAACTACAACAATCATCCCAACAACAATAATAACCGCAACAACAACAACAATCAGAAGCAGCTATGCCAAAGGTGTGAAAAGTATCACTCGGGGTTCTACACCAAATTTTGCAACAAGTGTAAAAGAAATGGTCATAGCGCGGCGAAATGTGAGGTCTACGGACCAGGGGTTAAAAGAATGAAAGGAACAAATGGTGTCAGAACGAGTAATGGCGGAGCAAGTAGTGTCGGAGCAAGTTATGCCAATGTAGTTTGTTATAAATGTGGAAAACCGGGCCACATTATTAGAAATTGCCCGAACCAGGAGAACACGAATGGACAAGGCCGCGGAAGAGTTTTCAATATTAATGCGGCAGAGGCACAGGAAGACCCGGAGCTTGTTACGGGTACGTTTCTTATTGACAATAAATCTGCTTACGTTTTATTTGATTCGGGTGCAGATAGAAGCTATATGAGTAGAGATTTTTGTGCTAAATTAAGTTGTCCATTGACGCCTTTGGATAGTAAATTTTTACTCGAATTAGCAAACGGTAAATTAATTTCAGCAGATAATATATGTCGGAATCGAGAAATTAAACTGGTTAGCGAAACATTTAAGATTGACTTGATACCAGTAGAGTTAGGGAGTTTTGATGTGATAATCGGTATGGACTGGTTGAAAGAAGTGAAAGCAGAGATCGTTTGTTACAAAAATGCAATTCGCATTATACGAGAAAAAGGAAAACCCTTAATGGTGTACGGAGAAAAGGGCAACACGAAGCTACATCTTATTAGTAATTTGAAGGCACAAAAACTAATAAGAAAAGGTTGCTATGCTATTCTAGCACACGTCGAGAAAGTACAAACTGAAGAAAAGAGCATCAATGATGTTCCCATTGCAAAAGAATTTCCCGATGTATTTCCGAAAGAATTACCGGGATTACCCCCACATCGATCCGTTGAATTTCAAATAGATCTTGTACCAGGAGCTGCACCAATAGCTCGTGCTCCTTACAGACTCGCACCCAGCGAGATGAAAGAACTACAAAGCCAATTACAAGAAATTTTAGAGCGTGGTTTCATTCGACCAAGCACATCACCGTGGGGAGCTCCTGTTTTGTTTGTTAAGAAGAAAGATGGTACATTCAGGTTATGTATCGACTACCGAGAGTTGAACAAACTTACCATCAAGAACCGCTACCCACTACCGAGAATTGACGACTTATTTGATCAACTACAAGGCTCGTCTGTTTATTCAAAGATTGACTTACGTTCCGGGTATCATCAAATGCGGGTGAAAGAAGATGATATTCCAAAGACTGCTTTCAGAACACGTTACGGTCATTACGAGTTTATGGTCATGCCATTTGGTTTAACTAATGCACCAGCTGTGTTCATGGACCTTATGAACCAAGTGTGTGGACCATACCTTGACAAGTTTGTCATTGTTTTCATTGATGACATACTTATTTACTCAAAGAATGACCAAGAACACGGTGAACATTTGAGAAAGGTGTTAGAAGTATTGAGGAAGGAAGAATTGTACGCTAAGTTTTCAAAGTGTGCATTTTGGTTGGAAGAAGTTCAATTCCTCGGTCAAATAGTGAACAAAAAAGGTATTAAGGTGGATCCGGCAAAGATAGAAACTGTTGAAAAGTGGGAAACCCCGAAAACTCCGAAACACATACACCAGTTTTTAGGACTAGCTGGTTACTACAGAAGGTTCATCCAAGACTTTTCCAGAATAGCAAAACCCTTGACTGCAATAACGCATAAAGGGAAGAAATTTGAATGGAAGGATGAACAAGAGAAAGCGTTTCAGTTATTGAAGAAAAAGCTAACTACGGCACCTATATTGTCATTGCCTGAAGGGAATGATGATTTTGTGATTTATTGTGACGCATCAAAGCAAGGTCTCGGTTGTGTATTAATGCAACGAACGAAGGTGATTGCTTATGCGTCTAGACAATTGAAGATTCACGAGCAAAATTATACGACGCATGATTTGGAATTAGGCGCGGTTGTTTTTGCATTAAAGACTTGGAGGCACTACTTATATGGGGTCGAAAGTATTATATATACCGACCACAAAAGTCTTCAACACATATTTAATCAGAAACAACTGAATATGAGGCAGCGTAGGTGGATTGAATTGTTGAATGATTACGACTTTGAGATTCGTTACCACCCGGGGAAGGCAAATGTGGTAGCCGATGCCTTGAGCAGGAAGGGCAGAGAACCCATTCGAGTAAAATCTATGAATATAATGATTCATAATAACCTTACTACTCAAATAAAGGAGGCACAACAAGGAGTTTTAAAAGAAGGAAATTTAAAGGATGAAATACCCAAAGGATCGGAGCAGCATCTTAATATTCGGGAAGACGGAACCCGGTATAGGGCTGAAAGGATTTGGGTACCAAAATTTGGAGATATGAGAGAAATGGTACTTAGAGAAGCTCATAAAACCAGATACTCAATACATCCTGGAACGGGGAAGATGTACAAGGATCTCAAGAAACATTTTTGGTGGCCGGGTATGAAAGCCGATGTTGCTAAATATGTAGGAGAATGTTTGACGTGTTCTAAGATCAAAGCTGAGCATCAGAAACCATCAGGTCTACTTCAACAACCCGAAATCCCAGAATGGAAATGGGAAAACATTACCATGGATTTCATCACTAAATTGCCAAGGACTGCAAGTGGTTTTGATACTATTTGGGTAATAGTTGATCGTCTCACCAAATCAGCACACTTCCTGCCAATAAGAGAAGATGACAAGATGGAGAAGTTAGCACGACTGTATTTGAAGGAAGTCGTCTCCAGATATGGAATACCAATCTCTATTATCTCTGATAGGGATGGTAGATTTATTTCAAGATTCTGGCAGACATTACAGCAAGCATTAGGAACTCGTCTAGACATGAGTACTGCCTATTATCCACAAACTGATGGGCAGAGCGAAAGGACAATACAAACACTTGAAGACATGCTACGAGCATGTGTTATTGATTTCGGAAACAGTTGGGATCGACATCTACCATTAGCAGAATTTTCCTACAACAACAGCTACCATTCAAGCATTGAGATGGCGCCGTTTGAAGCACTTTATGGTAGAAAGTGCAGGTCTCCGATTTGTTGGAGTGAAGTGGGGGATAGACAGATTACAGGTCCGGAGATTATACAAGAAACTACCGAGAAGATCATCCAAATTCAACAACGGTTGAAAACCGCCCAAAGTCGACAAAAGAGCTACGCTGACATTAAAAGAAAAGATATAGAATTTGAAATTGGAGAGATGGTCATGCTTAAAGTTGCACCTTGGAAAGGCGTTGTTCGATTTGGTAAACGAGGGAAATTAAATCCAAGGTATATTGGACCATTCAAGATTATTGATCGTGTCGGACCAGTAGCTTACCGACTTGAGTTACCTCAACAACTCGCGGCTGTACATAACACTTTCCACGTCTCGAATTTGAAGAAATGTTTTGCTAAAGAAGATCTCACTATTCCGTTAGATGAAATCCAAATCAACGAAAAACTCCAATTCATCGAAGAACCCGTCGAAATAATGGATCGTGAGGTTAAAAAACTTAAGCAAAACAAGATACCAATTGTTAAGGTTCGATGGAATGCTCGTAGAGGACCCGAGTTCACCTGGGAGCGTGAAGATCAGATGAAGAAGAAATACCCGCATCTATTTCCAGAAGATTCGTCAACACCTTCAACAGCTTAAAATTTCGGGACGAAATTTATTTAACGGGTAGGTACTGTAGTGACCCGAACTTTTCCATGTTTATATATATTAATTGAGATTGATATTTACATGATTAAATGTTTCCAACATGTTAAGCAATCAAACTTGTTAAGACTTGATTAATTGAAATATGTTTCATATAGACAATTGACCACCCAAGTTGACCGGCGATTCACGAACGTTAAAACTTGTAAAAACGACATGACGATATATATATGGATATAAATATGGTTAACATGAGATTATGATAAGTAAGTATCTCCATAAGTATATTAATAATGAGTTATATACATATAAACAAGACTACTAACTTAAGGATTTCGAAACGAGACATATATGTAACGATTATCGTTGTAACGACATTTAAATGTATATATATATCATATTAAGATATATTAATATATCATAATATCATGATAATATAATAATTTAACATCTCATTAGATATAATAAACAATGGGTTAACAACATTAATTGAGATCGTTAACTTAAAGGTTTCAAAACAACACTTACATGTAACGACTAACGATGACTTAACGACTCAGTTAAAATGTATATACATGTAGTGTATTTAGATGTATTAAAATACTTTTGGAAGACTTCAAGACATATATCAAAACACTCATACTTAACAAAAATGGTTACAGTTACTTTTCCATTCTTTTCTTTCATCAAGAATTCTAGTCGTATTCTTACCAGTATTATACACAGCTTCAAAACGTAATTACTATGGGTATATACCAATAGGAACTAGCATGGGATTCCTCTCTTGATTATGTCATGTATGACTAATCAATTTTAACTTCTACCATGAGCTAGTCAACTAACTAGAACTCCTTTTAACCCCACTCACCACTCACCAATTACCACTCATCATTCCCTCCATTTCACTTCCAATTCTCTTTCTAATTCTCTCTCAACACACACACACTATTATGAACGTATTTTTCCAGTAGTTAATCATCATCTTCATCAAAAATCACTTCAAGAATCAAGCTATAATCATCATAGGAAGAACACTTCAAGAACACTTCAAAAATCCCTTCAAGTTTACTAATTTACTTCCAAGCTTTCTAATCCATTCCAAGTAATCATCTAAGATCAAGAAACCTTTGTTATATACAGTAGGTTATCTTTCTTATTCAAGGTAATATTCATATTCAAATTTGATTCAATTTCTATAACTATAAACTATCTTAATTCGAGTAAAAATCTTACTTGAACTTGTTTTTGTGTCATGATCCTACTTCAAGAACTTTCAAGCCATCCAAGATCCTTTGAAGCTAGATCATTTCTTGTCACTTCCAGTAGGTTTACCTACTAAACTTGAGGTAGTAATGATGTTCATAACATCATTCGATTCATATATATAAAACTATCTTATTCGAAGGTTAAACTCGTAATCACTAGAACATAGTTTAGTTAATTCTAAACTTGTTCGCTAACAAAAGTTAATCCTTCTAACTTGACTTTTAAAATTAACTAAACACATGTTCTATATCTATATGATATGCTAACTTAATGATTTAAAACCTGGAAACACGAAAAACACCGTAAAACCGAATTTACGCCGTCGTAGTAACACCGCGGGCTGTTTTAGGTTAGTTAATTAAAAACTATGATAAACTTTGATTTAAAAGTTGTTATTCTGAGAAAATAATTTTTATTATGAACATGAAACTATATCCAAAAATTATGGTTAAACTCAAAGTGGAAGTATGTTTTCTAAAATGGTCATCTAGACGTCGTTCTTTCGACTGAAATGACTACCTTTACAAAAACGACTTGTAACTTATTTTTCTGACTATAAACCTATACTTTTTCTATTTAGATTCATAAAATAGAGTTCAATATGAAACCATAGCAATTTGATTCACTCAAAACGGATTTAAAATGAAGAAGTTATGGGTAAAACAAGATTGGATAATTTTTCTCATTTTAGCTACGTGAAAATTGGTAACAAATCTATTCCAACCATAACTTAATCAACTTGTATTGTATATTATGTAATCTTGAGATACCATAGACACGTATACAATGTTTCGACCTATCATGTCGACACATCTATATATATTTCGAAACAACCATAGACACTCTATATGTGAATGTTGGAGTTAGCTATACAGGGTTGAGGTTGATTCCAAAATATATATAGTTTGAGTTGTGATCAATACTGAGATATGTATACACTGGGTCGTGGATTGATTCAAGATAATATTTATCGATTTATTTGTGTACATCTAACTGTGGACAACTAGTTGTAGGTTACTAACGAGGACAGCTGACTTAATAAACTTAAAACATCAAAATATATTAAAAGTATTGTAAATATATTTTGAACATACTTTAATACATATGTATATATTGTTATAGGTTTGTGAATCAACAGTGGCCAAGTCTTACTTCTCGACGAAGTAAAAAAATCTGTGAAAGTGAGTTATAGTCTCACTTTTAAAATCTAATATTTTTAGGATGAGAATACATGCAGGTTTTATAAATGATTTACAAAATAGACACAAGTACGTGAAACTACATTCTATGGTTGAATTATCGAAATCGAATATGCCCCTTTTTATTAAGTCTGGTAATCTAAGAATTAGGGAACAGACACCCTAATTGACGCAAATCCTAAAGATAGATCTATTGGGCCTAACAAACCCCATCCAAAGTACCGGATGCTTTAGTACTTCGAAATTTATATCATATCCGAAGGGTGTCCCGGAATGATGGGGATATTCTTATATATGTATCTTGTTAATGTCGGTTACCAGGTGTTCACCATATGAATGATTTTTATCTCTATGTATGGGATGTGTATTGAAATATGAAATCTTGTGGTCTATTGTTACGATTTGATATATATAGGTTAAACCTATAACTCCCCAACATTTTTGTTGACGTTTAAAGCATGTTTATTCTCAGGTGAATATTAAGAGCTTCCGCTGTTGCATACTAAAATAAGGACAAGATTTGGAGTCCATGTTTGTATGATATTGTGTAAAAACTGCATTCAAGAAACTGATTTCGATGTAACATATTTGTATTGTAAACCATTATGTAATGGTCGTGTGTAAACAGGATATTTTAGATTATCATTATTTGATAATCTACGTAAAGCTTTTTAAACCTTTATTTATGAAATAAAGGTTATGGTTTGTTTTAAAAATGAATGCAGTCTTTGAAAAACGTCTCATATAGAGGTCAAAACCTCGCAACGAAATCAATTAATATGGAACGTTTTTAATCAATAAGAACGTGACATTTCAAGTGATGGCTAACGGAATTCATAAAGATTTATATTTAATTTATATTAATAATAAATATAATTATATTAATAATAATAATACATTTTATATTAAATAATGAAAGTAATAATAATATTAGTATAACAATTATATTTTAACTTGTAACTACATTTAATATATTAATATTACAAATTATTAATTATGTAATTATATCATTCATTATATGATAATATTCTTTGAATATTTGATACTTATACATTTAATATATATATTACATTTATATATATTTACATATTTATTTACAAGTAAATGTTCGTGAATCATTGGGAATAGTCACAGGTTAAATGTATACATGAACAGAGTTACAGACTTTGCTTATCGTGTCAGAAATATAAAAAGATTAAGTTTAAATTTGATCGGAAATTCCCGGGTCATCACAAATAGCGCATGACACATCCGGTCTAGTACATATCATTGCATACATGATTGACCCAATAGCAGATGCGTACGGGACTTTCTTCATTCTCTCTTGTTCATCTTTTGTGGTAGGGCACTGAGATGAACTGAGAAGCGTTCCTCTTTGAATAGGTACCAAACCTTAACCTATCAGTTTCTTAGATCTATCCCTGTAGATCCCAATCCCCAAAATGTATTGTGCTTCTCCAAGATCCTTAATGGAGAAGCATTTACTTAGCCAAGTTTTAACACCTTGCATTGCCGGAATATCATTTCCAAATAATAATATATCATCCACATATAGTACAAGGAATATGATTGTGCTCCCACTAGCTTTCTTGTATACACAAGATTCATCACCATTTTTAATGAAGCCAAATTTCTTGGCCTCCTCATTAAAACGATGATTCCACATTCTAGATGCTTGTTTCAATCCGTAGATTGACTTCTTTAACTTGCATACCTTTTTAGGATATTTCGGATCAACAAAACCTTCAGGCTGAACCATATAGAGATCTTCCTTAAGATGTCCATTTAGGAAAGTGGTCTTGACATCCATTTTCCATATTTCATAATCATAAGAGCAGCAATGGCAAGTAATATCCTAATTGACTTTAGCATTGCCACAGGCGAAAAAGTTTCATCATAGTCAACCCCTTGAGTTTGAGTGAAACCTTTTGCTACAAGTCTAGCTTTGTATGTATTCAAGTTACCCTGTATGTCGGTTTTCATCTTGAAAAGCCATTTACAATCAACTAGCCTTGAGCCAGTAGGTTGTGCAACAAGTTCCCAAACTTGGTTATCATACATGGATTGCATCTCAGCGTTCATGGCTTCCTGCCATTTATCTTTATCAATCCTTGATAAAGCATCTTGGAAGTTTGTTGGTTCATCCAAATCAACCACGTAGTAACCATCCATGAGAAACCCATATCTCTCAGGAGGATTACTAATCCTACCAGATCTACGAACGTCTTGTATACTTTGATCATCCATTTGATCATTCTCAACATTTTCATGTTGAGTGCTAGTGTCAACCAATTGTGTATCATCTACTTGATCTTGAACCTCTTCAAGATCTATCTTCCTTTCACTATTACCTTCCATTAGGAACTTGGTTTCAAGGAATTTAGCCTTTCGAGCAACAAATACATTTTGCTCGGATGGATCATAGAAATAATATCACATATCATCCTTGGGATATCATATGAAGATACACTTCGTGGATCGAGCATTCAACTTATTAGGGACGTAACGCTTAGGATAAGCTTCACATCCCCATACCTTTAAGTATGACAGAGATGGAGGTTTTCCAAACCACATCTCATGAAGAGTTCGTTCCACTTTCTTGGTTGGGGCCATATTTAAAATACGAGCCGCGGAGCATAGATAATAACCCCAAAATGATATAGGTAACGAGCTTCTAGCCATCATAGATCGAACCATATCCATTAGGGTTCGGTTCCTCCTTTTGGAAACTCCATTAAGTTGGGGTGTTCCAGGAGGAGTGAGTTGCGAGATAATCCCACAACTTTTAAGATGATCTTGGAAAGCATCGCTTAGGTATTCACCTCCTCTATCGGTATGAAGTACCTTGATTGTCTTATTGAGTTGATTTTCTACTTCGTTTTGATATTCCTTGAATGCTTCAAAAGTTTCGTCCTTGTGTCTTAACAAGTAGACATATCTGAAATGACTAAAGTCATCAATGAAAGTGACGAATTATCTTTCACCTTTCCTAGTCATGGACTTAAAGGGTCCACATACATCCGAATGTATTAATCCCAATAAGTCCTTAGCCCTTTCATAGGTCCCTTTGAAAGGTGCTTTAGTCATTTTGTCTTGTAAACAAGATTCACATACATCAAACGAGTCTAGTTCATTTGATTTCAAAAGTCCATTCTTTTGAAGTGTATGCATTCAATTCTTGTTTAAGTGACCAAGGCGACAATGCCATAAGTAGGAATCACTCAAATCCCTTTTGAGTTTCTTGGTGTTTGCATGGAATATTGAGCAATTGTATGATGTGTCATCATGAACCAATTCATAAATACCATTCGAAGGCGAAACCTTGAAATAGACCACATTATCTAAAGAAACATGGATATCATCATTAATAAAATTAAGATTAAAACCACATTGTTTCAAACGGGATACAGAAATAATGTTTCGAGATAAATCGGGTGTATACAAAACATTTTTTCAAAATAAGCTCCAAACCACTTGGTAGCTTCAAAACAAAGTCTCCTTGAGCTTCCACTTGCACCCTTGCTCCATTTCCCATGAAGAGACTTGTTGTTCCCGCATCTTGATTACTTCTTTTGAACCCCTGCAAAGAATTGCAAATATGATTTCCACATCCTGTGTCTAATACCCATGTATTAGAAGAAGTAATACTAAGCTCAATGTATACCATATATACATTACCTGAGGTTTGCCCTGCATCCCTCTTTTCTTTTAACTCCTTTAGGTAGACCGGGCAGTTGCGTTTCCAGTGACCCATTTCACCGCAACCAAAGCACGGATCTTCCTTGGGGTTAGCTTTACCGGCAACCTTTTGCTTCTTATTATTGTTGGTTGGGGTAACCATCTTCCCCTTTCCCTTGCCCTTGCCTTGGTAGGCGGGTCCTTTCCTCTTAGCCGCCTTCGGCTTAGAAGTGTTATGGTTTTTGGACCCACCTTCATTGATCATAAGCACAAGTGAAGCCCTTTTACCCATGCTTGCTTTGGCCATCTTAAGCATGGCATGTAATTCGCCAATGCTCTTATCCCAACCATTCATATTGTAATTCATTACGAATGTGTCAAACCTCTTTGACAAAGAATTAAGGATAAGGTCTGTGGCTAATTCATTAGACACGTTGCAGGTTAGACGGTTCTCTCGATCAATTAGGTTTTTCATCTTAAGGACATAAGATGAAAAGGATTGGGAGTCGTCCATCCGACATGCATGAAGCGCTCGAACCGTTTCGAAGCGCTCGACACGAGCTTGTTGAAGGAACATCTCCTTCAATTGTGTGATCATGCCATATGCACTATGATGCTCGAAGTCTTTTTGGAGTTCGGGTATCATAGTCCCAAGCATAAGGCAAGAGACTTGCACCAAATCGGTGCAATACTTATCCCAATAAGCCACGCCTTCTGTATCATCCTCATCCGGTTGATCGGGAATGGGGTCTTCCAACACATACGCCCTATCCTCTAGTTTGAGGACAATTCTTAGATTGTGAAACCAATCCATGAAGTTCGTATGGTTGAGTTTTTCCTTTTCGAGGATTGACCTCAACGATAGGTTGTTAAAGTTGATAGGTGCGTTTGGAATGTTGTTGTTATTGGCGGCCATCTACAAAATTTAACAAAGTTGTTTAAGTATCAATTTTAATTTAACCATCAATACCCTTTAAATCTAATTGATATTTATTAAATTTTAGAATCCAACGGTAAACCAAATTTCGGTTAGTTGACATTTATCCCGTCATTTGATTTAGCTAGGTAGTCATTATATGACAATTGCAATCCTTTTGCAACTTCTAAGTTATGGGATCATGCAATCCTTTTGCATGGCATATTTATCCCATCAATGCCTATTTGTTCCTCATGCTTTGGTGACCCTAAGTTCATGATTCCCAAATCAAGTCGTCCTACTTGTGTAAATGTGTAAATTTAACATACAAGTGGTTAGGTGACCTTTATCCCACAAGTGTGCGAAATTCACCTTAATCATATTAGTTTGCTCATAACGGTTAGGTGACTTTTATCCCATTATGAGTTCCCTAATATTTTTAAGTGTCACACAAAAGAATGGTGTTTAACTTGTTTGCCTTGTTGATTAAGGGATTTTAAGTTTTCATAATTTATAGTTTAAGAAAACTATTGTACCATACACCAACATGCATTTAGTGTATGGTTTATTTGAAAATCCATTTTTCATGTTATGTAATAAAGCCAATTTCATTACATTGATATAAACCATTTTATATGTGTTATCCTTTTCATGTTCTTAATAACGGTTTATCAATGTCCTTTTGCCACTTTTAATTTAACCAATTAATTTGTCGTTTTTGCGTGTCGTTAATAATGTCTAATTTAACCAATTAAATTGTCATTTTGCTTGTTGTTAACTTGTGATTTACTTGTAGCAACCAAACATACAAACACAATAAACAACCATGCATGCAAAACAAATATGTTCACAATCAAGCCATTTTGGTAGACATTTGTTTAGCCGAAAACAAATGCCACCGGTAAAGGGGTTATAACACAAAGTAGGAGATTTCAAAATCTCCCACTTAATCTTGTATCTTCCGTGTCTTCATCTTGCATCTTCATCTTTTACAAAAAATATATCCTAATACATTTCTTCTAAAAAAAAGAAAGTACAACCTAATCTATTTTACATACCAAATATAAAATAAATTACATAACCAAAATTAATATTACATACCAAATGAATAATTAATATTACAAACCAAATTGAATGAATATTACAACCATATTGAAAGATTAACAAATCAACCAAACAAACATTCATTCAAACACAAGGTCATGGCTATGATTGTGAACATTAATATATCAACAATTATGAACCAAATGGCAAGTCCAAAACCACTTTTGGAACCCCTAAAATTCGGCCAAATTCATAACCCACCCAAACCCGAACATTTTTACATTCTACTTTCATGCATATTAATAGAATGCAAAGTTGGTGGGTTTTAAAGACCATGTATAAAAAGCATATTTCATAGACTTCGGCTCTAGATACCATTGATGGAATTCAACATAACAACAAGTTTTAATGTCAACATAATCACAAAGCCATTTTATGGTAGTTAAAGAAAGCAGAAGCATGATTATCAAGAAAACAAGTTTATGTGTTTAACCATTTAAATTGAATTCCATGTTAATATCAAGTCTTGAAAATATGCTTACATATAAGAACAAGGAAGTAAGATATATACCTCCTCAAGTTTGTTTGAGGGATGATTTGGAACAAGTAAGATGATGATGAAGATGATGAACAATAGCCTCTAACTTGAAGCCTCAAGTGTGAAAATACCCCAAGCTTTTGATGCACCAACACCACCTTTGATAAGTTAGGATTTTAGACACTTATTCAACCTAGATTAAAATGCAAAACTCTCTTCTTTTTCCTTGAAAAATCTCGGCCAGCAGCACTCAAAAAACAAGAGAGAGTTTTCAAAGAACTTAGTGTATTCTTTAGTCAAAACCTTGGTAAAAGCATGAGCATCTTATTTAGGAAGTGTGCTATATTAAAAGTAACAAAATAAAGAAGCATGGGTTGTGTCTTGGAGACACCAAAACCGTCCACCACCTTAGGGGACTTTTAAAAGTGTAATTTTTTTTATAAAACTTGATATAAACCATGCATTTTATTAAGCTACTTGTTAATTTTATAAACCATTTATAAAATATAACACAATGTAATTATTTAAACCTATAAATAATTAATTCCTTAAGATTTAAATTATCCAAATAACTTAACTCAAGTGATAATATTTTAGAAACCCGATTTTCTAAAATCTAAGTGTCGCGTATTTATTTAACGATCCAATCGTCAAGATTAAATACATATAAGGTGTCGGTAAGCTTGTTATTGGGTATGACCCGACGTGGATCATAACATATTAGCCACATTAATTTAATATGTCTCTTGGGCATATGAAATACCTTCAAATATTCACGAGCACCCAATTATCAATGCTTAACATTCCTTCCATAGAACCCCATCACAATAGTGTTAGAACATACACTATTTCTCGAAAATATATTTCATTCGTAGACGGTAGCGAACCGCCTGAATGAGGGTTTGTCAAACCCATATGGATCCATACAACATAAGTTCTCGCTTACACCCAGCAAGTGTAACTAATGATAATCGAATTGAGGATTTTGTTCTAAACTCGTATGTAGAATGTTTGTTTTCCTGTACTTGTGTTCACTTAGTAAAAAGAAACGTTTATGTTTTCTCATCCCAAATGTAAGTTCAAAAGTGTAAAAGTGGGACTATGATCTCACCTTGAGTGCACGTATGTAAAAGTACTTCAACAAGTAAACGTGTGCAAGAACGAATGCTAGTCTTGACCTAAATAAATAGGTTTGTATCAATATCGGTAAACACGGTCGGTCAAAGTGTTCAATTAGTCCTATGGCTCGTTACGACTCGATTACTATAGCATGTGAGTCAAATTGTCACGTTTCATGCAAGATACAAGTATAAAAGCATGTTAGAACGATTGCACAAACATTTGGTTAAGTTTGATTAAAAGTCAACTTTGGTCGGGTCAAAGTCAATGAAAAAGTCAACACATTCGGGTCGGGTCTCGAACTATTTTTCTGAGGTTTTTAATCACATATGAGCATGTTAGAACAAGTTACATGTGAATCAGAGGTGCGTAGCATAGCAAATATTTTTCGTAAAATGGTAAAACAAAACAGTAACTGGCAGTGTAACTGGACGGCGTCCAGATTTGCTGGACGGCGTCCAGCATTGAAGGCCTGGACGGCATCCAATAATCTGGACGGCATCCAGATCAGTAATCAAATCCTGTTTTGCTGCAACACACAAATGCACGAACCAGACTTCAAACATTCATAATTTATGACCCGCAAACAACCAAAACATGTATCTTATATCATCGAAAAGGTATTTTGATGAGGAAAACAACTAAGTACATTTCATCAATCAATCTACCACTTACAACAACCAAAACTGCATTTAATGTTCACCATTAATGAAATTCAAGCTCATAAATGCAAATCAATGATTCGGAAACTTAACACACACAAATTATACGCTGTTTCGTAGGTAATTACGCATACAATACAACCTAACAATAACCAATAGCATTTCATAACATTCAAGGCATCAAAAGTTCATATTTAATTCCATCAAACCCTAACCAACATCATCAAAATCAATAATCAAGTTTATGGAGTTTTCTAAAGCAACCTACACATTAAATTGAAGCTAGTGATACTAGTAACACAATTACAACATGAACTTTTAACATCTAATCACATATAAACCACCAAAACTTAAGATTAAGCAAGTATTCTTTCAAGTTGAGCTAGTTACACCAAAATAGCAAGAACGAGCATACAAATCACATAATCATGCTAGACTCGAGCCATAGACACTAATTAACAACTTTATAAGTTAAAAACATCAAGAACATAAAATCTAGTGATTTTAGAAAGTTACCCAAACTTGATGAAATCGGTATGGAATCGAAGAGGACGATGTAAGGATTCCGAATATGTAATTTGTTTTGCAAAACACTTGCTACATCGGATTTGGATGATGATTCTATGGTTTTGATTTTGAGAGAAAAAGTTGAAGTAGTAAGAGAGAAAGAGATGGATGAATGGATGAGAGTGAATGTTGACTCCTTGACCTAGTCAAAGGTTTGGTCCATTGGCAAGTTTAGTCCCTCAAGTTTCATTCGGGTGCGTGAATTACCTAAACGAAATAATTTAAAACGCGTATCAACAGGAGATGTTATAAATATATAACGGACTTTAAAATGAATAAACAGAAAGTAAACGGAAAAAGGCGGGATGTTACATTACCTACTCCTTAAAAGAAATTTCGTCCCGAAATTTAAGTAGGCGTAGTGGTCGTTGTTTCTTCCTCGAGATCTTGCGTTTCCGAATTCATGAATAGATGAGGATACTTCCTTTGCATTTGATCTTGTCTTTCCCAAGTAAACTGGGTCCCCTTTTGGTGCTCCAACGGACTTTGACAATTGGAATTCGGCTTTGTTTTAACGTTTTGACGGAGGTGTCCACAATTTCAACCGGTTCCTCCACGAAATGAAGTTTGTCATCAATGGTAAGCTCCTCGAGAGGGATGACGATATCGGGTTCGGCAAGGCACTTTTTCAAGTTGGATACATGGAAAGTAGGATGAACGGAGCTCAATTGAGGCCAAAGATCTAAACGATAAGCAACGGTTCCAACACGCTCCAAGATTTCGAAAGGACCAATATACCGCGGATTTAGCTTCTCGTGTTTCCCGAAATGAATTACACCTTTCCAAGGCACGACTTTTAACATTACGCGGTCACTGACTTGAAATTCAAGGTCGTTGCGTCATTTGTCGGTATAGCTCTTTTGACGACTTCGGGCCGTCCTAAGCCTATCTCGGATTTGAACGATCTTCTCGATTGTTTCATGAATGAGTTCGGGTCCGGTGATTTGTGTGTCGCCTACTTCGGCCCAACAAAGAGGTGAACGACATTTTCGGCCATATAAAGCTTCGAATGGTGCGGCGTTAATACTCGCGTGATAACTATTGTTGTAGGAGAATTCAGCGAGAGGCAAGTGCTTATCCCAAGCTTTTCCAAAGTCGATAACACAAGCTCGTAGCATGTCTTCCAAAGTTTGAATTGTGCGTTCGCTTTGTCCATCGGTTTGTGGATGATATGCGGTGCTCATGTCTAAACGCGTTCCCAACGCTTCTTGTAAAGTACGCCAAAATCTAGAAACAAAACGACCATCTCGGTCGAAGATAATCGATAAGGGTACACCGTGTCGGGCTACAATTTCTTTAATGTAAAGTTGTGCAAGTTTTTCCATGTTGTCGGTTTCTTTCATAGCTAGGAAGTGTACGAATTTGGTGAGTCGGTCAACAATAACCCAAATAGTATCATAACCGCCAACCGTCTTTGGTAGTTTGGTGATAAAATCCATCGTTATCCTTTCCCACTTCCATTGCAGGATTTCGGGTTGTTGAAGTAGTCTGGACGGTCTTTGATGTTCGGCTTTGACTTTGGAACAAGTTAGGCATTTTCCAACGTAAGTAGCGACTTCCCTTTTGATGTTCGACCACCAATATTGTTCTCTGAGGTCGTGGTACATCTTATTGGCACCGGGGTTTTCAAAGTACTGATTGCTGATTCCCGGTAATTAGTATGGCAGTTCTCGTCACAAGATGCGGATGAGTATATGATAGGGTTTCAATGAATAAATATAATGATTTGTAAGAAGTAACGAGGTTGCTGGTATGTCTGCTGATACTATGGTGGAATATAAAAGAATTCTCTGGTATCAAAAGGGTAATCATATATATCAGAATTATAGTAAGGCTACTTCGAATGAAAAGTCGAAGTTGACTTGCTGGAGCTGTGACAAAATTGGCTACCTTGAAAAGGGATCGCAAAGTTATTTTTGCTAATAAATGTCAAAGGATCTGACGCGGTTACGTGTTAAACTTTTACTCAGTTGCCGAGAGTTTCTCAGGTGCATAACTATATGCATAAATCTTTCCTTCCATAGATGAAGTGCGGTTGATTCATCCTATCGATTGAGGTGTTTTCAAGAATTATAAAAGGATTGAATGCAAATTGTAATCGACGAGATATAAATGAGGTTTAAGATGAAATCAAGTGGCAAACTTGAAGAATTGTTTAGTTTCATATGTTATAATCAATATTTTAATTCATTTTAATTGTCCAATGTTGGTGGTCCTCAATTGATAGTCCACAGTTAGCAATATATAATTTTCGAATTAATTAATACGTGTCGTGACCCGTATACGTCTCAGACTCGATCACAACTCAAATTATATATATTATTGTAGAATCAACCTCAACCCTGTATAGAGAACTCGTTCAGTACTGCATATAGAGTGTCTATGGTTATTCCAAATAATATATATAAATGTGTCGATATGATATGTCAAAACTTTGTATACGTGTCCCGATATTTAAAGTGCGTAAAATAAATAACAGAAATTAAATAAAGTGCGCAAAGTAAATAACAGAAATTAAATGACTATAAATAAAATTGCGAGGATGTAAACAAACTGCGATAAATAAATTGCGATAATTAAATGGTAATACGGAATTAACAGTTAGCTAGGATTTTGTTAGCGTGGATTCTTAATAGAATTTCATATTGTTAATTAATCTGTTTCTAATCAATTTTTATTTTGTCCATTATTTATTCATTATGCCACTTGTTGGATTCTGATAGGTCAAAATCCAAATATGTAATTGGATGAATATGGTTATTCTGTGGTGAACGGATTTGTATATTGGTAGATGTAAGTAGGATAGTATATGACTGTTGAAACAGATTCAAAGAACGTACAATGTAACTTGTTAATGTGAAATTTAAATAGTCCTCGGGTATTACCTACCCGTTAAAATATTTTCACCATTAACAGTTTGTACAAGAGAATTTTTAATTACGATCTTTATGAAAACATATGTACATATATATTTTCTTCAGATGTATTCATGGATTTAATGAGTTAATATGATATTAAACTCATTTGCTTTTCGGTTGGAACTAGAATAACTAATCTCTAAAACTTTAGAGATTACATATTTGCCATGTCGAACGAAGATAAATGAGGTAGAACGATACGTAGAACGAAGATCATACTCAAAGTACATATGATGATATTGAAGCATGGATTGTTGATGGTAATGGTGCTGTTATTGTTTATACTGTTGGTGCCGGTGATGTTGCTGAAGCTGGTACATTTTGCACCATATTCTCCGAATTGATTATTCGAGCGCGAAGTTCGTTGACTTATTACTCCAGGATGATTGTCGGTCGGAACAACCGGATGAATAGGGTTCAGAATTGTGGATAGAATATAATCTTGTCGAGTTACCCTGGAAATGAGACTGAAAATGGTGTCTCGAACAGGTTCGCCTGTAAACGCTTCAGGTTCATTGTCAAGAGGTGAATTCGGTTGATGGAAGGGATTGTCTTCTGCGCGTTTCCATTAATTAAGTCAACTACGAACCCATTAGATGAATTGATAATGGCTGATTGGTTGATTCATGCCGATAACGCTGTTTTCAGAGCTTAGGTGAACATATATGTCGGAATAGCTGTCGGAATAACTATCCGAATAGCTATCGGAATCTGAGGGACTCGAACTGGTTGTAGGATTCATCTCGTACGATCAAATGAAGGATTTTTCGATAAGAAATGGATTATAGGATGTAGATTAGTACCCTACAACACATAATTTACATATGCATATATAATACTAAAATCCCATGAGTTACGGAGGAATCTACAGAAGCTGTCAGGCAAAGGTAACAATAACAGATACGCTAAGATATGAATTAGCAGATACGCTAAGATACGAATTTTGTCTATACACTAATCATGCACTCAATGCAATAAGATGTGTCTAGACTAAGGATGATAAGCAAGTGATTCTCTAAGAATGATAAGCAAGTAATTTTCGACACGAAATGATAAGCAAAACTTTTGACATGCAGACACGGTCGAAGTCCAGACTCACTAATGCATCCTAACGACTATCAGTTAGACACACTAATGCAAGACCCGGTTCGCTAAGACCACCGCTCTGATACCAACTGAAAGAACCCGTCCTAATCCATCCGGACAATGTCCATATTAATTACGAACGATTCACAATAGTTGGTTACATCGCGAGGTACTTGACCTCTGTATGATACATTTTACAAACATTGCATTCGTTTTTAAAAGACAACCTTTCATTTACATCGAATGTTGACGACATGCATACCATTTCATAATATATTCATCTATAATTGACTTAATAATAATCTTGATGAACTCAACGAATCGAATGCAACGTCTTTCGAAATATGCCATGAATGACTTCAAGTAATATCATTAAAATGAGCTAATGCACAGCGGAAGATTTCTTTCATACCTGAGAATAAACATGCTTTAAAGTGTCAACCAAAAGGTTGGTGAGTTCATTAGTATAACATAAATAATAATTTCATAATTTTAATAGACCACAAGATTTCATATTTCCATTTCTCATAAACATACGTCCCAAGCATAGAGACAAAAAAATATCATTCATATGGATTGAACACCTGGTAACCGACATTCACAATATGCATATAAAAATATCCCCATCATTCCGGGATCCTCCTTCGGACATGATATAAATTTCAAAGTACTAAAGCATCCGGTACTTTGGATGGGGCTTGTTGGGCCCGATAGATCTATCTTTAGGATTCGCGTCAATTAGGGTGTCTGTTCCCTAATTTTTAGATTACCAGACTTAATATAAAGGGGCATATTCGATTTTGATAATTCAACCATATAATGTAGTTTCGATTACTTGTGTCTATTTCGTAAAACAGTTATAAAAGCAGCGCATGTATTCTCAGTTCCAAAAATATATATTGCAAAAGAATTTAAAAAGGGAGCAAATGAAACTCACCTAATGTATTTTGTAGTAAAAATACATATGACTATATTGAACAATGCAGGTTGGGCCTCGGATTCACGAACCTATATCATTTATATATATTAAAATATATAATCGTAATCGAACAACATTATATTTATTTTATTATGTATTAATATTAATATTCATATATATAATTTTATAATATGTTATTATACTTCCTTGATATATAATTCAATTAACGTTATAATATTGTATTATTTAAACATAATTTCATGTAATATTAGTATACTTATATAATAAATATATTTAGTGTTCAAAATATTTATTTGTTAGAATGATAGTTTTTAAAATATTGATTTGCTAATAATAATAATAATAATAATATTATTATTATTATAATAATAATAATAATAATAATAATAATAATAATAATAATAATAATAATAATAATAATAATAATAATAATAATAATAATAAAAACTATGATAATAATAATATTAAAAATAGAAATAATAAGTATCCTACCTTAAGGAATTAGCTATAAATATAGTGTTGCAACCCGGGCTTGAACTCATGACCTCTCGCTAAACCAACAACATCCTTAACCAATGATCTGACTGTTTCTTTTCTGATTCATTTAATACCCAAATTCTTTTAATCCGTTATTTTGCTCAACAGAAAATAATGGTCTCGGCCCAATACTTGTTTATTATTACGGCCCAACTCCATATTTAATATTACGGCCCACTTATTAATTCAGTAGCCTTCGGCCCAATTCAGCTCAGTCCAGCTACTTCGAATAATAAAAAGAAATGTTGTGGTGGCCTGGGTTCGAACCCAGGACCTATTGTTCAACACACAATCACTCTTTACCATTCCTCTATTTATACACTTCTTAAATATTCTATGATTTAAATCTATATAACCTTCTATCTGTATCTTCTTCTTTTTAAATGAAAACCCAGATTATATCTTCATCATCATCCTCATCATTGATCTATTCTCTTAATCACTATCATCATCTAGAAAACATCATCCGAACCGCCATCATTAAAATCAATATCTCCAAATCATTTAAATACATCATCATATTATCATCATCTAAATTATCACCACAATCAAATCATCCTTATCATCGTTATTACCAGAAACATAGCTAATTTCGCACAGTAAATCGTCATAGCTTATATCACCAACATACATCACCAATTTTTAACGAATTAGAAATAAAATAAAAAACGATAGGTTGCAAGTAGTGGCCCAAGGTTACTTCGGCCCAACTGAAACATATAGTATTTCATCCCAACTATATATGCAATTACACGGCCCAATAGAAAGATTAAATGGATCTGAATAAACAGAAACAAATCGTTGAATATTAGAATGATTGAAGTGGGGTTCGTTTGAAGATATACACAACAACACATCATGTTCTATTTTACAGCTCACCATCATATCATTTAATATTATTGTTTCTCATCACTTTTACTTTATCAACATCTTTGCATTATCACAGACCCTATTTGTCATAACCCGTCCTTAACCATAAGAACGTGTTAGATAACGTATGATTTCATTGCGAGGTATTGACCTCTATATGCGACATTTTTAAAAAGGAAAACTGCATATATTATACATTACAAACCAAACCATTATTTTTGTTACAAGCTTTAGACAATAAAAAGATGATTATCGTTTAACGATAATCTTCGACTTACAAACTTTACAAATGATAATAACAACACGATTTCTAGCATATTTTACAACACACGTCCTCGGATATGCAGTTTTATTTTTGACACAAATATGAGTACGCATGATCCTGCTTAGATTCAACATAATGCAGCGGAAGCTTTAAGTATCACCTGAGAATAAACATGTTTAAAAACGTCAACATAAAGTTGGTGAGATATAGGTTTAGTGCGCAGCAATATATATATATAGACCACAAGATTTCGTATATAAACATTTCAATAAAAATATTCTAAGTGATTGAGCACTTGGTAACCATACTTAACATTTAATCACGTCGCATATTCCCTTTAATATGAAATCTTACTACACCGTACCAAGTGTAGTCACAAAACGAAGTACTGTGCAACCGTTGAATACTGGTCGTCCAGTCCGGTTGGGGTTGTCAGGCCCGATAGATCTATCAACAGGATTCGCGTTTACAATACCGCTGTAAATATTAGTTACCAAGCTACAGGGAAGTATGCCAGTGGTACAACTCAACGTAGAATATATTTTTCAGTTACTTGTGTCCATAATGTAAAACATAAAATACATGTATTCTCATCCCGAAATATTTAGAGTTTAAAAGTGGGACTATATACTCACTTTCGTCTTGAAGATATGTAATTTTGACTTGGTCTCCGATTGATATCACGAACCTATCCATATATAATATATCAATACCTTTTCTTTTTAAACAAACGTCACATATATATACTTATAATACTTTTAATACTTTTAATAATTCCTTAGTCCGTAGTTAGCAGTCCGATGTTAGTAATTCAATTTTAATGGTTCATTTTTAGGTGTTTAATAAACCCCCAATGAAATAAATAAAAACCCCCATCGTATTTGTATTGGTCGGGATTAATCTTGACCCATGGTACCGGTGTTGTCAAATGACGTGTTGCGTACATAAAGTACCGGTGTTGTCAAATAACGTGTTGCGTACAATCATGGGATCTTATGATTAATCTTCTCGTGTTGTTTACGGGTGATCCTGAACCATATAAAATTGAATTATAAGTACATATATATAAAATATCATGTTATCTTAGAAATATGTGATTTATATCATTTTTTTCCAATTGATCCCGTAGTTGAAATGATCTAGGATAACCAAATTTGTTTCGGTCATAGTTTCTTCGTTACAAATCCGTTTTCGTTGATTCAACTTGCCATCTTCTTGGATCGAGTTCTTCTTTAAGACTATGAACTGTAAATACCTTGGTTTGTATTCAAAATCATACGGCATAAGTGAAACATTAGTGAAACATATGAAGTTAAACATTTTTGTTACAACAAAATCATTTAATGACCATTTTTCTAAAAATACTTATACTTTGAAAAACCAAGTTTTACCTTGTTAAATTAGCATATACATAAGTTATATTACAGGTCTTGAAGTATTTTAAAAGTTAAGTTAGAAGGATCTATTTAGTTTGCAAACAAGTTTGAAAACATTCAAACTATGTTCTTGTTGTTAAACTTTTGTACCACAAAATAAGATAGCTATATATATATGAATCGAATAAGGTTATGAACATAGTTACTACCTCAAGTTCCTTGGATAAGTTTGCTGTAAAAGAGGAGTAAGAAGCTAGAATCAAAAGGGTGATGGAAGTGGATGAAAGATTGGAAGTAAGTTGGTGTTCTTGGAGGGTTTTCTTGAAGTGTTTTTGTATGGTTTTTGTATGGTGTTTTAGTATGGTTTTTGAAGCTAGATCTTTATGGAACTTTGCTGGATTGTTAGGGAGTTTAGAGAGTAAGAAAGAGTGTGTGTTTTTAGTTAAGAGATTGAAGTAAAAATGAATCAAAAATGATGATACATATATACTCCTAAAAATGTGATCTTTAAGGATAACATGACAAAATTTTAGTTTGTATTTTTGTAATTAGTCAAGTAATCATCCAAAAGTAATTACCTAGCTCTAAGGGCATGAATAATGGCTGGTTAGGTGGTGATTTTGATGTGTATTTACTATTAGTAAATACGTATAGAAGCTTGGTATGATACGAGTACAAATACTCTAGGTATACGTATGGAAATTTTGTGAAAAATGGAATGAGGATTCAAATATAGCTATCTTTTGTGAATACACTTATATGATTTTATGTATTTAAGTTCTTAAAAGTGATTAAATACATTACTTATACAATATATGTATAAACATTATAAATCTTAAGTATATATGTCAAATAACGTTACGTATTGTTATCGTTTTGAAAACTTAAGTTAGTAGTTTCAAAATACACATATAACTTGTTGTTATTAATATAAAATGAGATATTAAAACATTCTTTAATCATGTTAAATATGTATATATACATATATATACACAAACGTATAATTATCATATATTGTATAGTTCGTGATATCATCGGTCAAACTAGACGGTCAAACGTTATGTAAAACTCTTTTCGGAAATATAAATCTCAACAATTTGGATTGCTTATCATGTTGGCAAGGTTTAATTTATGTAAATATTAATCTTATAAGTATAGAACGATCGAAAAAGTGCGGGTCGTTACATTACCTCCCCGTTAAATAAATTTCGTCCCGAAATTTTAAAATTGTACCTATTTTGCGTTATCGAGAAACAAGTGTGGATACTTTTGTTTCATTTGATCCTCTCGTTCCCACGTAAACTCGGGACCTCTTCTAGCATTCCAACGAACCTTAACAATCGGTATGTTGCTCTGTTTGAGCTTTTTAACTTCACGGTCCATGATTTCGATTGGTTCTTCGACGAATTGTAGTTTCTCGTCGACATGGATTTCTTCAAGAGGAATGGTGAGGTCTTCCTTTGCAAGACACTTCTTAAGGTTTGAGACGTGAAAGGTATTATGTACTCCGGCGAGTTGTTGTGGTAACTCGAGTCGATAAGCTACCGGTCCAATGCGTTCGATGATCTTGAACGGGCCTACATATCTTGGGTTCAGTTTACCCCTTTTTCCAAAACGTATTACACCTTTCCATGGTGACACCTTTAACATAACCATGTCACCGATCTGAAACTCTAATGGTTTCCTTCGGACATCGGCGTAGCTCTTTTGGCGACTACGGGCTGTTTTCAATCTCTCCTTGATTTGTACTATCTTTTCAGTAGTTTCATGTATGATCTTGGGACCAGTTAATTGTCGATCTACTACTTCATTCCAACAGATAGGAGATCTACACTTCCTTCCGTACAATGCTTCGAATGGTGCAGCTTTAATGCTCGCATGATAACTATTATTATACGAGAATTCTGCTAATGGTAGATATTTATCCCATCCGTTTCCAAAATCGATCACACATGCCCTGAGCATGTCTTCGAGAGTCTGAATTGTTCTTTCACTCTGCCCGTCAGTTTGCGGATGATATGCGGTACTCATATCCAAACGAGTTCCTAGTGCCTCCTGTAGTGATTGCCAGAACTTTGAGGTAAATCTACTATCACGATCGGATATAATGGAAATAGGTATTCCATGCCTTGAAACTATTTCCTTTATATATAATCGTAATAATTTCTCCATTCTATCTGTTTCCTTTATAGGCAAGAAATGTGCAGATTTGGTAAGACGATCAACAATTACCCAAATGGTGTCATATCCCCAGGCAGTCTTTGGTAACTTCGTGATGAAATCCATGGTAATACCGTCCCATTTCCATTCTGGAATTTCTGGTTGTTGAAGTAACCCTGACGGCTTCTGGTGTTCTGCTTTGACTTTGGAACAAGTTAAACACTCCCCAACATATGTTGCAACGTCTGTCTTTAAATTTGGCCACCAATAATGTGTCTTAAGATCTTGGTACATCTTTCCCACTCCAGGATGTATCGAGTATCTTGTCTTATGTGCCTCGTTCAATATCAACTTCCTTAATCCACCCAACTTCAGTACCCAAATACGATTTGCAAAATATCGAATTCCATCTTCCCGTATAACGAGTTGCTTCTCATACTTCTTCATTATTTCATTTCCTATATTTTCTTTAGTAAGTGCTTCTCGTTGAACTTCTTTGATTTGTGAGTTGAGATTCATGCGAATTTTTATATTCATTGCTCGAACTCGAATTGGTTCTCGTTCCTTTCTGCTTAGAGCATCGGCCACCACGTTCGCCTTCCCGGGATGATAACGAATTTCACAATCATAGTCGTTTATCAGCTCGACCCACCTACGTTGCCTCATGTTCAGCTGTTTTTGATCGAAAATATGTTGAAGGCTTTTATGATCAGTAAACACAGTGAATTTAACCCCATACAAGTAGTGTCTCCATATCTTCAATGCAAACACGACTGCTCCCAGTTCTAGATCATGCGTCGTATAATTCCGCTCGTGAATCTTCAATTGTCGGGATGCGTATGCAATAACTTTCTTCCGTTGCATAAGAACGCAACCAAAACCTTGTCGCGAAGCGTCACAATATATTTCAAAATCATCGTTCCCTTCTGGTAACGATAAAATAGGCGCCGTAGTTAACTTCTTCTTCAGTAATTGAAATGCACTCTCCTGCTCCGAGGTCCATTCGTATTTCTTCCCTTTTTGCGTTAATGCTGTCAACGGCTTAGCTATTCGAGAAAAATCTTGAATAAACCTTCTATAATAACCGGCTAAACCCAAAAATTGGCGTATCTGTGTTGGTGTCTTAGGAGTCTCCCATTTTTCAATAGCTTCAATTTTTGCTGGATCAACCTGAATTCCTTTGCTACTAACAACGTGGCCAAGAAATTGCACTTCTTTCAACCAGAAAGCACATTTAGAAAATTTAGCATATAGCTGTTCTTTTCTCAACAACTCTAATATCAACCTTAAATGCTGCTCATGCTCTTGCTCACTCGTGGAATAGATAAGAATATCATCAATGAAAACGATAACAAACTTATCTAAATATGGACTACAAACTCGATTCATGAGGTCCATGAATACAGCTGGCGCATTCGTCAATCCAAACGGCATAACCAAAAATTCGTAATGACCATAACGTGTCCGAAAAGCAGTTTTCGGAATGTCCTCTTCTTTAACGCGTAGTTGATGATAGCCCGATCTTAGGTCGATTTTCGAATAAATACATGATCCTTGCAGTTGATCAAATAAGTCATCAATTCTCGGTAGTGGATATCGATTCTTGATAGTTAACTTATTTAATTCACGATAGTCTATACACATCCTAAAAGATCCATCTTTCTTCTTAACAAACAAAATTGGAGCTCCCCACGGTGAAGTACTCGGTCGTATGAATCCACGGTCCAGTAATTCTTTTAACTGACTTTGAAGTTCTTTTAACTCGGACGGTGCAAGTCTATATGGAGCACGAGCCACTGGTGCAGCTCCTGGTACTAAATCTATTTGAAATTCTACCGATCTAAATGGAGGTAATCCCGGCAATTCTTCCGGAAAAACTTCAGGAAAATCTCTTGCCACAGGCACGTCGTTGATGCACTTTTCTTTCTTTTCGACTTTATTAACATGTGCTAAAATAGCGTAACATCCCTTTTCTAAACACTTCTTGGCTTTCAAACAGCTAATGAGTTTTAGCTTTGAATCACCCTTCTCTCCGTAAATCATCACCGGCATTTTATCCTTACCAGGAATACGAATTGCCTTCTTGGCACAAACAACTTCCGCTCCTATTTTGGACATCCAGTCCATGCCGACTATTACATCAAAACCTCCTAATTCTACGGGTATTAAGTCGATTTTAAACGTTTCTCCGGCTAGATTTATTTCACAATCACGACAAATTTTATCGGCTTTGATTAGTTTACCATTAGCTAACTCAATCAAGTACTTAGCATCTAGAGGTAATGATGAACAATTCAATTTAGTGTAAAAATTTATACACACGTAACTTCTATCGGCGCCAGTATCAAATAAAATAGATGCTGATAAGTTATTAATGGTAAACGTACCCGTAACAAGCTCCGGGTCTTCTCGTGCCTCTCTAGCATTAATAACAAACGCTCTTCCACGTGCAGGTCCGCCATTCTGATTCGGGCACTGGCTCTTATAATGACCTTGTTTTCCACACCCAAAACAAGTAATGTTAGCCAAAGCAGTTCTATTTGCGTTGGTGGCAGGAGTCTTGTTACCATTTGCATTTGTAACGAGAGCCTTACAATCTTCAGCAAGATGTCCCTGTCTATTGCATTTAGTGCACAACACACTACAGTAACCAAAATGATGTTTGTGACAACGGTTGCATAAAGGACTTTGTCCTTTGTAACCAAAGCCTGAACCGCTACCCGCACCTTTCGTGGTTTCTTGTTTCTTATAAGGTTGTTGTTGGTTACCTCGATCATAATTTCCATTCCACTTTCTTTTGTTACCCAATACCTTCACATCAGTATTGGATGATTTCTTATCCAAGATGACCTGATCCATTAGCTCGTTTGCCATGGTTATAGCTTCATGAATTGTCTTAGGTCTCGATGCTGTAACGTTTGCCTTAACCTTTGTGGGCAAACCATCTTTGTACATTTCAATCTTCCGTTCTTCGGTTGGAACCAATTCAGGACATAGCAAAACTAATTCCATGAATCGCTGATTGTAGTTAGTGATTTCAGTACCAACCACCTTCAAACTTCGTAACTCATCTTCTAACTTAATAACCTCATTCCTTGGACAATACTCGGTGATTATCATTGCTTTGAATTCTTCCCATGGAGTATCATAAGCTACATCTCCTCCTACCGCCTTCACATAATTCTTCCACCATGTGAGTGCACTATCTTGTAAAGTGCACGATGCAAACTTGGTCATGTCTTTTTCATCACAACCGCTGATTTTGAACACCGTCTCCATCTTTTCTATCCATCGGGTTAAACCGATAGGTCCTTCCGTTCCACTGAATGATGATGGCTTGCAAGCTTGGAACGTCTTGTAGGAGCATCCTACACGAGGATTTGGGTTAACTGCAGCAGCTCTTGCAGCTTCGACCCATAACATTCTGTCATTGACTCGCTGGTTGATGAATTCCTCGACTTCTTGTTCCGTCATTCGATTCAATCGCGCCATTTCCTAATGAAAGAAAATAATTATTCACATGGAATATTATAGATGTAGTGTGTATTTATAGTACATTATAGCTTGTTAATAATTTGAACTAGGTATTATTATAAAAGCCTTTTCTTCTTATTAGCGTTTTATAATTATATCTAGGGTAGTACCTACCCGTTAATGTTCATACTTAATAGCTTAGTACAGAACCAATTACTACAATCTAAATAATACTTAACCATGGAAAATTATTGCATTTCATACTTCACTATTTTACATATGCTTATCTTACATCGAACATTAAGCAAACCACTCTAATAATATTATACAAAACATTATATGATCCCATGGTTTAATACGGCAGCGCATCGTTTGGTCTATTTTCTAGGACGTTTAGGTTCAAGGAATGGCCTAACGCTTATCCTAGCTGTCTGCCTATATTTTGGCGGTGGGGCTGAAGAACTGGATGCCGGGATAGAACGAATAGGTATAGCGGGAATAGGGGTGGTAGTGTTTAGTGGAGTTGGTGCCACATCATCCTCACTAAACTCGGGATTTGAATTTTCTAATTCATTAGCCTTTCGTTTCTTTCCTAATTCGAACTTTTCTTTCGTAATTTCCTGTATTTCTTCCTCGGGTTCACTTTCCTCCTCGGGTTCACTTTCCTCCTCGGGTTCACTTTCCGGGTTCCCTATAGTTGGTTCATCCGGAATTTGTGAGTCTTCCCCAAAGATATTATTTTCGTCATCGGATAGGTTAATGACTGAAACGCCATCTGAAGATTCTGATTCGGAGTCGCTGAATGTGATAATAAGTTTCGAGCCCGACATCTATCACATAACAACTAACCCATTAGTACTACATAATATTTACATATAAATTTTAACCAACAATGATAAGCAATGGTTTTTAAATCAGACCCGGTCAAAGTCCAGACTTACTAATGTATCCTAACGACTTCTCGGTTAGACACACTAATGCAGACCTGGTTCGCTAAGACCAACGCTCTGATACCACATGTCATAACCCGTCCTTAACCATAAGAACGTGTTAGATAACGTATGATTTCATTGCGAGGTATTGACCTCTATATGCGACATTTTTAAAAAGGAAAACTGCATATATTATACATTACAAACCAAACCATTATTTTTGTTACAAGCTTTAGACAATAAAAAGATGATTATCGTTTAACGATAATCTTCGACTTACAAACTTTACAAATGATAATAACAACACGATTTCTAGCATATTTTACAACACACGTCCTCGGATATGCAGTTTTATTTTTGACACAAATATGAGTACGCATGATCCTGCTTAGATTCAACATAATGCAGCGGAAGCTTTAAGTATCACCTGAGAATAAACATGTTTAAAAACGTCAACATAAAGTTGGTGAGATATAGGTTTAGTGCGCAGCAATATATATATATAGACCACAAGATTTCGTATATAAACATTTCAATAAAAATATTCTAAGTGATTGAGCACTTGGTAACCATACTTAACATTTAATCACGTCGCATATTCCCTTTAATATGAAATCTTACTACACCGTACCAAGTGTAGTCACAAAACGAAGTACTGTGCAACCGTTGAATACTGGTCGTCCAGTCCGGTTGGGGTTGTCAGGCCCGATAGATCTATCAACAGGATTCGCGTTTACAATACCGCTGTAAATATTAGTTACCAAGCTACAGGGAAGTATGCCAGTGGTACAACTCAACGTAGAATATATTTTTCAGTTACTTGTGTCCATAATGTAAAACATAAAATACATGTATTCTCATCCCGAAATATTTAGAGTTTAAAAGTGGGACTATATACTCACTTTCGTCTTGAAGATATGTAATTTTGACTTGGTCTCCGATTGATATCACGAACCTATCCATATATAATATATCAATACCTTTTCTTTTTAAACAAACGTCACATATATATACTTATAATACTTTTAATACTTTTAATAATTCCTTAGTCCGTAGTTAGCAGTCCGATGTTAGTAATTCAATTTTAATGGTTCATTTTTAGGTGTTTAATAAACCCCCAATGAAATAAATAAAAACCCCCATCGTATTTGTATTGGTCGGGATTAATCTTGACCCATGGTACCGGTGTTGTCAAATGACGTGTTGCGTACATAAAGTACCGGTGTTGTCAAATAACGTGTTGCGTACAATCATGGGATCTTATGATTAATCTTCTCGTGTTGTTTACGGGTGATCCTGAACCATATAAAATTGAATTATAAGTACATATATATAAAATATCATGTTATCTTAGAAATATGTGATTTATATCATTTTTTTCCAATTGATCCCGTAGTTGAAATGATCTAGGATAACCAAATTTGTTTCGGTCATAGTTTCTTCGTTACAAATCCGTTTTCGTTGATTCAACTTGCCATCTTCTTGGATCGAGTTCTTCTTTAAGACTATGAACTGTAAATACCTTGGTTTGTATTCAAAATCATACGGCATAAGTGAAACATTAGTGAAACATATGAAGTTAAACATTTTTGTTACAACAAAATCATTTAATGACCATTTTTCTAAAAATACTTATACTTTGAAAAACCAAGTTTTACCTTGTTAAATTAGCATATACATAAGTTATATTACAGGTCTTGAAGTATTTTAAAAGTTAAGTTAGAAGGATCTATTTAGTTTGCAAACAAGTTTGAAAACATTCAAACTATGTTCTTGTTGTTAAACTTTTGTACCACAAAATAAGATAGCTATATATATATGAATCGAATAAGGTTATGAACATAGTTACTACCTCAAGTTCCTTGGATAAGTTTGCTGTAAAAGAGGAGTAAGAAGCTAGAATCAAAAGGGTGATGGAAGTGGATGAAAGATTGGAAGTAAGTTGGTGTTCTTGGAGGGTTTTCTTGAAGTGTTTTTGTATGGTTTTTGTATGGTGTTTTAGTATGGTTTTTGAAGCTAGATCTTTATGGAACTTTGCTGGATTGTTAGGGAGTTTAGAGAGTAAGAAAGAGTGTGTGTTTTTAGTTAAGAGATTGAAGTAAAAATGAATCAAAAATGATGATACATATATACTCCTAAAAATGTGATCTTTAAGGATAACATGACAAAATTTTAGTTTGTATTTTTGTAATTAGTCAAGTAATCATCCAAAAGTAATTACCTAGCTCTAAGGGCATGAATAATGGCTGGTTAGGTGGTGATTTTGATGTGTATTTACTATTAGTAAATACGTATAGAAGCTTGGTATGATACGAGTACAAATACTCTAGGTATACGTATGGAAATTTTGTGAAAAATGGAATGAGGATTCAAATATAGCTATCTTTTGTGAATACACTTATATGATTTTATGTATTTAAGTTCTTAAAAGTGATTAAATACATTACTTATACAATATATGTATAAACATTATAAATCTTAAGTATATATGTCAAATAACGTTACGTATTGTTATCGTTTTGAAAACTTAAGTTAGTAGTTTCAAAATACACATATAACTTGTTGTTATTAATATAAAATGAGATATTAAAACATTCTTTAATCATGTTAAATATGTATATATACATATATATACACAAACGTATAATTATCATATATTGTATAGTTCGTGATATCATCGGTCAAACTAGACGGTCAAACGTTATGTAAAACTCTTTTCGGAAATATAAATCTCAACAATTTGGATTGCTTATCATGTTGGCAAGGTTTAATTTATGTAAATATTAATCTTATAAGTATAGAACGATCGAAAAAGTGCGGGTCGTTACACTATTAGTTATGCTCAAGAAAAAAAAATATAAACATAGCAGCGGTGGTCGTGATGTGTGGGTGGGTTTCGATATAAATGCCAAGACAGAACTATAAGTATACGGTGGTGGTTCTTGGTTTGATCAGAAACAGAAAAGATTGGTGGGAGATGGTGACTCCACGAAGAAGAAGAAGAAAGAGAGAGGGAAAGAAAGAGAGAAGTGATGGATTCAACATAACAACAAGTTCATAAAGTTTATCAAATCACAAAACCAATTTCATGAGTATAAAGTCAAGCGGAAGCATTATTTCAAATATAAACAAGTGTATATGTTAAACCATTTTATCAATTGAATTCCATGTAATATCAAGTCTTGAAATCATGCTTACAAATAAGACAAGTTTAGATGTTATACCTTCTCCAAGTTAGGAGGTTATTTACTTCCAAGAATGATGGATTTGAAGATGAAAACACCAAGCTTATACTTCTCCAATATCACCCTTAATCTTGGCTAGACTTTGGTACCTTATAACCTTACTAACCAAGCTAGAAAACCACCTTATTAGAACCTTAAAATCTGGACAGCAAGTACCAAGAAAGATGATGATGAATGGAGTTCCAAAAGCATGAAACCTCAAGAGATTATACCCCAAACTTGACACCAACACTTAGTACATTGGTTAGGATTTTTGACACTTGAAATCAAGCTTTCAAAGATGAACTTGAGAACCCCTTTTGGTCCCAAACAGCCCACGGCTGAATGCAGCAGCAGAATGCAGTTTCTTTTGTTGGTTTACTTGATTTAATTGCATGTGTTACTTGCTACTAGTCAAGGGACATGTCTATATGGAGGTGTGTTATGGAAAGCAACAAAATAAGCATGGGATAGACTTTCTTGGAGCTACAAAATCTGCCCACCATCTATTATTTTATAACAAGAGTGTTTTTATAAAACTTGTAACAAATTTTATATAAAAAAACTTGTATAAAACTAATATGTATTTGTTACTTGCAATAATTTTATAAACCATTTTATAAAATATAACATAACATAATTATTTAAACCTATAAATAATTAAATCCACATCATATATAAATTATCCAAATAATTTATCTCAAGTGATTGTAATTTAGAAAACCGATTTTCTAAAGTTCAAGTGTCGCGTATTTATTTAACAATCCAACCGTTAAAATAAATACATATAAAGTGTTGGTAAGCTTGTTATTGGGTATGACCCGACTTGGATCAAAACATATTAGCCACATTAATTTAATATGTCTCTCGGGCATACGAAAAACCTTCAATCTCCCACTTGCACGAGAAAACATAAGAAATTAATGCAAGTGATGGATACAGCCTAACACACCGTCCATCACCCATAATATGTTATGACTTTGTGCCATTCAATAACATCATCCCTTTCGAGCTCCCTACTCGAACTGATATATAGGTGAATCTTTCATTATATCCTTTTGTTGTAGATGTCATGTTAATTCCAAGAGATACAGAGCGATCACTCTCTTTTAGATTTAACTTTATCAGGCCTTAGACATCTGACTCTCAACGAATAAGAGGGACAAATTCCATCTTGACTACATACGTCCTATATATACACGTTGTATTATACCTGAGCTCTTCCTTATGTACTACCATATTTCAGAATAGCGAAGGAAAGAATCAAGGCATAATACTCAGTGAATATCAGGACCCAGTATGTATCTCAGGTCAGAGGATACGATGATATTCGCCTTTACTCAAGATTACATGTGATCAACCACAAAGGCTCCATACAGTAAATCTTGAGAGCGGGTCTTCCAATATTTGTTTCCCACAAATATCTATGAACCTTGGTTGCAACCTTGCCCCACATTCAACCTACGAATGTATACCAATCCGAGTTCATAATAGTCTAAACCTCACACTTGTTCCCACAAATGTGATCGACTACGGAATTTAGAATAATTGCTTATTCATGGATGAAATATGCAAAATAGGAACATAACTCAAATAAATTAACACCATAGTTATATTAATGAGTTTGAATAATTTCGTTCCGGTACAATACATAAAATAAATCACATCCAATCACTAGAATATCGAAGCCCTAATGCACAAACATGTCCCTCATGTTTTGGCCCATGTAAAAGCTTCGTGAGTGGATCCGCAACATTTTGATCTGTGTGAACTTTGTGAATACATATCTTTCCCTTTTCAACCTCATCCCTGATGTAGTTGAATCTCCGCTCAATGTGACGAGTCTTTTGATGAGCACGAGGTTCCTTGATTTGAGCAATCGCACCCTCGTTGTCACAAAAGATCTCAAGAGGGTCCTGAATGGAAGGGACCACTCCTAAGTCGTCGATGAATTTCTTCATCCATGCAGCCTCCTGAGCTGCCAGTGAGGCGGCAATGTACTCCGACTCTGTAGTGGATAACGCAACAACCTCCTGTTTCGAACTCTTCCAAGAGACCGCACCACCATTCAACATGAAGACATAACCGGATTGTGATCGAGAGTCATCTCGATCAGTTTGGAAACTCGCGTCCACGTAACCTTTTACAGCGAGTTCCTCCTCACCAGACCCATATATTAGAAACATATCCTTAGTCCTCCTAAGGTATTTCAATATGCTTTTAACAGCAATCCAATGACTGTTTCCTGGGTTGTTCTGGTATCTACTTGTCAAGCTTAGAGCGCATGACACATCCGGTCTAGTACATATCATTGCATACATGATAGACCCAATAGCAGATGCGTATGGGACTTTCTTCATTCTCTCTTGTTCATCTTTCGTAGCAGGACACTGAGATGAACTGAGAACGGTTCCCTTTTGAATAGGTACCAAACCTCTCTTAGAGTTTTCCATCTTGAACCTTTTCAAGATTTTATCAATGTATGTACTTTGACTTAAACCTATCAATCTCTTGGATCTATTCCTATAGATCCCTATCCCCAATATATATTGTGCATCTCCAAGATCCTTAATGGAGAAGCAACTCTTTAGCCAAGTTTTGACTCCTTGCATTGTGGTAATATCATTCCCAAATAATAATATATCATCCACATATAGTACAAGGAACATGATAGTGCTCCCACTAGCTTTCTTATATACACAAGCTTCATCACCATTTTTAATGAAGCCAAATTTCTCGGCTTCCTCATTAAAACGATGATTCCACATTCTAGATGCTTGTTTCAATCCGTAGATTGACTTCTTTAACTTGCATACACTTTTAGGATATTTTGGATCAACAAAACCTTCAGGCTGGACCATATAGACATCTTCCATAAGATATCCATTTAGGAAAGCAGTTTTGACATCCATTTGCCGTATTTCATAGTCGTAGTGAGCAGCAATGGCAAATAATATCCTAATAGACTTTAGCATTGCCACAGGCGAGAAAGTTTCATCATAATCAACCCCTTGAGTTTGAGTGAAACCTTTTGCAACAAGTCTAGCTTTATATGTATCCAAGTTTCCATGTATGTCGGTTTTCATTTTGAAAAGCCATTTGCAATCAACTAGCTTAGAGCTAGGAGGTTGCTCAACAAGTTCCCACACTTGGTTTTCATACATGGATTGCATCTCGGCGTTCATGGCTTCCTGCCATTTATCTTTATCAATCCTTGATAAAGCATCTTGGTAGTTTGTTGGTTCATCCAAATCAACCGTATAGCAACCATCTATGAGAAACCCATATCTCTCAGGAGGATTGCTAATCCTACCAGATCTACGAATGTCTTGTGTATTTTGATCATCCATTTGATCACTATCAACATTTTCATGTTGAGTGCTAGTGTCAACCAATTGTGTATCATCTACTTGATCTTGAACCTCTTCAAGATCTATCTTCCTTTCACTATTTCCTTCCATTAGGAACTTAGTTTCAAGGAATTCCGCCTTCCGAGCAACAAATACATTCTGCTCGGATGGATCATAAAAATAGTATCCCATATCATCCTTGGGATATCCTATGAAGATACACTTCGTGGATCGAGCATTCAACTTATTAGGGACGTAACGCTTAGGATAAGCTTCACATCCCCATACTTTTAAGTATGATAGAGATGGAGGTTTACCAAACCATGTCTCGTGAGGAGTTCGTTCCACTTTCTTGGTTGGGGCCATATTTAAAATACGAGCCGCGGAGCTTAGACAATAACCCCAAAACGATAGAGGCAACGAGCTTCTTGCCATCATAGATCGAACCATATCCATTAGGGTTCGGTTCCTCCTTTCGGAAACTCCATTAAGTTGGGGTGTTCCGGGTGGAGTAAGTTGTGAGATAATCCCACAACTCCTAAGATGATCTTGGAAGGCATCGCTTAGGTATTCACCTCCTCTATCGGTACGAAGTACCTTAATTGTCCTATTGAGTTGATTTTGTACTTCGTTTTGATATTCTTTGAATGCTTCAAACGTTTCGTCCTTGTGTCTTAATAAGTAGACATATCCGAAACGACTAAAGTCATCAATGAAAGTAACAAAGTATCTTTCACCATTCCTAGTCATGGGTTTAAAGGGTCCACATACATCCGAATGTATTAATCCCAATAAATCTTTAGCCCTTTCATAGGTCCCTTTGAAAGGTGCTTTAGTCATCTTGCCTTGTAAACAAGATTCACATACATCAAACGAATCCATTTCATTTGATTTCAAAAGTCCATTCCTTTGAAGTGTATGCATTCGGTTCTTGTTTATGTGACCAAGGCGACAATGCCATAAGTAGGAATCACTCAAATCCCTTTTGAGTTTCTTGGTGCTTGTATGGTACATTGAGCTACTAGATAATGTGTCATCGTGAACCAATTCATAAATTCCATTTGAAGGTGAAGCCTTGAAATAGAATACATTATCTAAATAAAAGTGGATATCATCATTAACAAAATTAGGATTAAAACCACATTGTTTCAAACGGGAAACAGAAATAATGTTTCGACATAAGTCGGGTGCATACAAAACATCATTCAAAATAAGTTCCAAGCCACTTGGAAGTTTTAACACAAAGTCTCCTTGAGCCTTCACTTGCACTTTGGCTCCATTACCCATGTAGAGACTTGATGTTCCCATTTGCTTGCTACTTCTTTTGAACCCCTGCAATGAATTGCAAATGTGAGTTCCACATCCAGTGTCTAATACCCATGTATTAGAAGAAGTAATACTAAGCTCTATATATACCATATATATATTACCTGAGGTTTGCCCTGCATCCCTCTTGTCCTTCAACTCCTTAAGATAAACCGGACAGTTTCGTTTCCAATGACCCATCTCACCGCAACCGAAACATGGGTCTTCCTTGGGGTTTGCCTTCTCGGCTACCTTTTGCTTCTTATTCTTGTTGATGGTTGGGGTAACCATCTTCCCCTTCCCTTTGCCTTGATAGGCGGGTCCTTTTCTCTTAGCCACCTTTGGCTTAGAGGTCTTACCTTTGGATCCACCTTGATCGATTGTTAACACGGGTAAAGCCCTTTTACCCATGCTAGTTTCCGCCGTTCTAAGCATACCGTGAAGCTCACCTATGCTCTTATCCATCCCATTCATATTGTAATTAATTACAAATTGATCAAACCTTTTTGATAGGGAGTTAAGGATAAGATCGGTGGCTAACTCATTGGAAATGTTTAGGTTAAGACGGTTAGCACGATCGATAAGGCTTTTCATCTTAAGTACATAAGATGAAACCGATTGGGTATCGTCCATACGACAAGCATGTAGCGCCCGAACCGTTTCGAAGCGCTCGACACGCGCTTGTTGAAGGAACATCTCCTTCAATTGCGTTATCATGTCGTATGCACTATGATGCTCGAAATCCTTTTGGAGTTCGGGAATCATAGTCCCAAGCATTAGGCATGAGACTTGAAGGGAGTCGCGGCAATACTTATCGTAAAAGGCCATTGCTTCCTCATCATCCTCATCCGGTTGATCGGGAATGGGGTCCTCAAGTACATACGCTTTATCCTCTTGTTTGAGGACAATCCGAAGATTGCGGAACCAATCCATAAAGTTGGTATGGTTGAGTTTGTCTTTCTCTAAGAGAGACCTTAATGATAGGTGGTTTAGGTTAAGTGGTGCGTTTGGAATGTTGTTGTTGTTATTGGCGGCCATCTACAAAATTAACAAAGTTCGTTTAAGTATCGATTTTAATTTAACATTCAATACCCTTTAAATCAAATTGAATTATTAAATTCTAGAATCCAACGGTAAACCAAATCTCGGTTAGGTGACCTTTATCCCGCAATTTGATTTAGCTAGGTAGTCAATAAATGACAATTGCAATCCATTTGCAACTTCTAGAGTATGGGATCATGCAATCCTTTTGCATGGCATATTTATCCCATCAACGCCTATTTGTTCCTCATGCTTCGGTGACCCTAAGTTCATGATTCCCAAATCAAGTCGTCCTACTTGTATAGACTTGTAAATTTAACATACATGTGGTTAGGTGACCTTTATCCCACAAGCATGCGAAATTTACCTTAATCATATTAGTTTGCTCATAATGGTTAGGTGACCTTTATCCCATTATGAGTTCCCTAATACTTTTAAGTGTCACACAATAGGATGGCGTTTAACTTGTTAATAAGGGATTTTGAGTTTTCGTTAATTCTAGTTTAGGAAAACATTTACACCATACACCAACATGCATTTAGTGTATGGTTTATTTGAAAATCCATTTTCATGTTATGTAATAAAGCCATTTTATTACTTTGATATAAACCATTTTATATGTATGATCCTTATCATGTTCTTAATAACCGATTATAAATGTCCTTTTAGCCGTTTTTAATTTAACCATTTAAATTGACGTTTTGCATGTCGTTAATAATGTCAATTTTAACTAATTTAAATTGCCATTTTAGTTTGTTGTTAACTTGTGTGATTAACTTGTAGCATACAAACATACACTCCACATAATCATACAAAACAACCACGCATGCAAAATCATATGTTCACAATCAAGCCATTTTTGGTAGACATTTGTTTAGCCGAAAACAAATGCCACCGGTTAAGGGTAATAACACAAAGTAGAAGATTTTAAAATCTCCCACTTAATCTTGCATCCAAATGCTTCTTCTTGTGTTCTTCAAGTCTTCATCATCTTCATCATTTTACAAAATATATCCTAATACATTTTGTCTAGAAAATGAAAATACAACCTAATCTATTTTACATACCAAATATAAAATAAATTACATAACCAAATGAATATTATTACAAACCAATTGAATGAATAATTACAACCATATTGAAATTGACAAATCAACCAAACAAACATTCATTCAACCACAAGGTCTTGGCTATGATTGTGAACAACAACATATGAACAAAATATGACCAAAAGGCAAGTTCCAAAACCCATTTGGAACCTTTTAAATTCGGCCATCCAACAAACCCACCCAAAATCCATCAATTTTGCATTCTACTTTCATGCATGTTAATAAAATGCAAAGTTGGTGGGTTTTAAAGACCATATTCAAGAAGCATATTTCATAGACTTCGGCTCTTGATACCATTGATGGATTCAACATAACAACAAGTTCATAAAGTTTATCAAATCACAAAACCAATTTCATGAGTATAAAGTCAAGCGGAAGCATTATTTCAAATATAAACAAGTGTATATGTTAAACCATTTTATCAATTGAATTCCATGTAATATCAAGTCTTGAAATCATGCTTACAAATAAGACAAGTTTAGATGTTATACCTTCTCCAAGTTAGGAGGTTATTTACTTCCAAGAATGATGGATTTGAAGATGAAAACACCAAGCTTATACTTCTCCAATATCACCCTTAATCTTGGCTAGACTTTGGTACCTTATAACCTTACTAACCAAGCTAGAAAACCACCTTATTAGAACCTTAAAATCTGGACAGCAAGTACCAAGAAAGATGATGATGAATGGAGTTCCAAAAGCATGAAACCTCAAGAGATTATACCCCAAACTTGACACCAACACTTAGTACATTGGTTAGGATTTTTGACACTTGAAATCAAGCTTTCAAAGATGAACTTGAGAACCCCTTTTGGTCCCAAACAGCCCACGGCTGAATGCAGCAGCAGAATGCAGTTTCTTTTGTTGGTTTACTTGATTTAATTGCATGTGTTACTTGCTACTAGTCAAGGGACATGTCTATATGGAGGTGTGTTATGGAAAGCAACAAAATAAGCATGGGATAGACTTTCTTGGAGCTACAAAATCTGCCCACCATCTATTATTTTATAACAAGAGTGTTTTTATAAAACTTGTAACAAATTTTATATAAAAAAACTTGTATAAAACTAATATGTATTTGTTACTTGCAATAATTTTATAAACCATTTTATAAAATATAACATAACATAATTATTTAAACCTATAAATAATTAAATCCACATCATATATAAATTATCCAAATAATTTATCTCAAGTGATTGTAATTTAGAAAACCGATTTTCTAAAGTTCAAGTGTCGCGTATTTATTTAACAATCCAACCGTTAAAATAAATACATATAAAGTGTTGGTAAGCTTGTTATTGGGTATGACCCGACTTGGATCAAAACATATTAGCCACATTAATTTAATATGTCTCTCGGGCATACGAAAAACCTTCAAGAAGGTGGTGGAAGGATTATGGATCGAGCAACATAGAGATGGTGGCGGTTGTAGTTTGAATATAACAAGAAGGTGGTAGAAGATGATGATGGTTGGCGGTTTTTTTTTTTTTTTGGACAGGAGAAACAGTAATCGAGTAGTAGGTTGAGGATGGTTTGATGGTCGTTGATTACATGAAGAAACAACATAAAAATATTAAACGCCGGTGGTCGTGTGGTGGCTTGACAGAAACGAACCTGGACAGACGTGCAGTTGGTGTTCGTCAACTAAAACAGTAGGAGGTTGATATGGTAGCGGTTTAGGGTGGTGTTCTTCGTTTGTAACTACACCAAGGTGGAAGTTTAAAGAGAGTTTTCGTTGATGGTTTATTAGAAACAGAAACAATGAGGTGGTCCTCGGCTGAAGTGTAATGGTTCACCAAGATTAGTGTTGGTGATGTTGAAGAAATGGAAATAGTAGTGGGTGTGGTTATACATGAGAAAGGTGTGATTGTTGGCTATCCAAATGTATCTGTATGTAATATAATTTAAAGAGGTGGAAAGAATAGATAAAAGGAAGCAGAAGTGAATTTGATTTGTATGAATATTTCTGACAGTTACACTTCCCCTTTCCAGCTCATTTGATAGCTTTTAGATTGTTATTGTTAGATGAGTGGTAGACAGGAAAATGAGTTTGGATATTGACATATAACAAATTTGATAAGATATGATATATATATATATATATATATATATATATATATATATATATATATATATATATATATATATATATATATATATATATATATATATATATATATAAGTGTTATCTATATATCACTATAATATGATAAAACTATTAATTATAATTAATAATAATAATAATAATAAAGTAATTTTAATCCATGTGAACCAATTGATAAGGAAACAGAATGGGTACGGTGTTAGTTTATTGTATCTCAATATATATGTATATAAATAATGTGCAAGTGGGTTGATTAATAGTTTGCTCTCAAACAAAAAAAAATTAGACACAGTATATGTGGTACATGAATTGAGTTGATGGTCGACAAATCATGTAGTGATAAGATATTTTAATAATAATAATATTTAATATATAATAAGTGTCATAAAACGTGCATTAGAGAAATGAAAAAGAGTCTCCATTATTATTAATCTATCGATAGTTTTCACGGGTAATATTTCGTGCTCCGTTGATAATTAGTGATGGATAAAAAGTCTTTGAAATAAATCCCACGTTTTTAAATTAATCATCTTTATTTATTTTAGTCATTATGATATAACTTTGATCATTAATTTGTTAAATAAAAAAAATTACATCAACTGTCCCTCTCAATTCTGGGTAAAATATAAAAAGTGTTAAATTTTAATAACTAGATCCTAAATACATTTTTAGTAAGCCTATAACTTATCACTCATTTTTGGATCACTATTTATTTTAAAATAATATAAGTTTGAATTTAACTTACTTATTATCAATCGAAACATTAAACGAGTATTACAATCATTTAATATTTATTTTTAATATACTTTATTTATATATAGAGATATATTTTAAATAATTATCATTATAATATCCTATTTTTATTTTATTAATTTTTAATAACTACAACATATAATACTTCAAATTATATTTCGAATTATTAATTATGTATACATACACATATATCTATTTACAATTAATTGTTCGTGAATCGTCGAGAGCAGTCGAAGGTCAATTGAATATATGAACATCGTTTCAAAATTTTCTAGACTCAACATTATATACTTTGCTTATCGTGTCGGAAACATATAAAGATTAAGTTTAAATTTGGTCGGAAATTCCCGGGTCATCATAGTACCTACCCGTTAAAGAAATTTCGTCCCGAAATTTGAGTGAGGTGGTCATGGCTAACCATAAAAATGTTTTTATGCCGAATATGAGTTGATAAATAGAGTTTTATCACAGGGTGTAACCTGGATAGAATAATTCAATTAATCGAAGCGTATGAGTGCAGCTATCACGAAAGAATGAAATGAATAAATAATGTTTTGTCTTAACTTTTGACGTTGTATTGGTTGAATTCCGGAATTCAAGGGATTTAAAGAAAATCTTCGAAATATAAAAGATTTGATTCTTCGGCGAATAAGGAATATTAAGATCTCTATAATTAAATACGGTGATCTGCCTCGATTACTCTGTCTGATATTTCCATTATAAATTAAGCTCTTCCGTTCCATTATTTTCCACCACTCCGATTTTTTTATACTTTCATTCTTAATTCTTACTTCTAAAAGATTTTGAAAATACTTCATCCCGTTCTAATCATTGATATTTTCCTAATTATCCTTTCTGTCATCCTTCTTTTCAATCTTCCACCAGAAGAACATGTTTACTTCTACTATTACCTTGGGGTGATATTATTCTTAATTATACCGTGTCTTTATATTGCTATTCATATTAATATCCATGGTTTGTAATTTCGGTGTTGTTGTTGAGCTTTATATTTTCTCTTATATTTTGGAGCTCTTTGCCTTTTTATTATCCTCCCGACCTCTAGTAAAGCGAGTAACGGTCCAGAATTCGTAGGTATGGAATTTCGAATAAACATCGTGTTCTAAATAAGAACTAATGTATTAGCACGATTTGATTTATCAAATTACCAGAATCAGTGAGAATAGAACTATCAAGAATATACTTTCTTGATATGTTCAGAAGTTAAGCATAGTGAAAGAGTTATGTAACATGGCACGTGATGACGTTAGGATCTGTGAATCATCACGTCCCATTAGAAACTCAGCATGACTTACTGTAATATAATCACGTTGATCAAGTGTCATTATATTATACTAACCCATGCATCAGTTCCCAACATTACTTCAATAACATTCATATTTTTAGCTCGTAAGTTTACAGAATATAGAAACTAACAGTTTCTATATGATGTAATATTGATAGCACGAAGAGATTAATGATTTCAGATAAGAATTGTTATAAAAATATCTCCAGAAATATGGAGGATATTTATAATGAAAGATACGATAATATCTCAGAATATCTAAGATCAGCGGATGATAGAAACTATTGTCTGCAAGGGTTTAGAGTAAGGAGCAAGATATTCACTAAAGACTTTAGCAGACATTGAATCATTTGGATTCTTTGAAGTCAAACTTATTCTTTGTGATTTGTCCATGACTTTCTTCATAGTTTCGCATAATCTGGTTTTCGGTACTAAATTTTCTCTTGAATGTTTCTGATATAATGATACACAGGGAGCACGAAGAAGTATATAATTTCGGACGAGAATATTTATGAAAATATCCTCAGAAATATCTAAGATATTGATGATGATATTTTAGAATTTCTAGGTTCGATGGTTGATGGGGAAAGATTTTCCGCAAGATTTTAACATGAGTACAGAGCAAGATATTCGTTGAAGGTTTCATCGGATCCAGAATTACCTGGATTCTTTGAATATATGGTATGGTCCTTGTATTTGTCCTTGGTCTCCTTCGTGGTTAGCTCAATCCGTTTTCCAGTTCCAACTTTTATGAGCTTTTCCAACATACTATTCTTTATCATCAAACTTTCGATGATTATGGTCGTTTACGGTTGTCTATGGTTTCTGCTGCTTCATTCAGTTTTTTTTTAACATTCAGAGTATTGATTTGTGACTGAGTGCTTTTCAGAATTCCAGAAGGAGAGATCATAATTCTAAGAGATAAATGTCATACATATAACTGTTGATGTAGATATGCTGTGAGTTTTCAAAGTACTGATTGCTGATTCCCGGTAATTGGTATGGCAGTTCTCGTCACAAGATGCGGATGAGTATATGATAGGGTTTCAATGAATAAATATAATGATTTGTAAGAAGTAACGAGGTTGCTGGTATGTCTGCTGATACTATGGTGGAATATAAAAGAATTCTCCGGTATCAAAAGGGTAATCATATATATCAGAATTATAGTAAGGCTACTTCGAATGAAAAGTCGAAGTTGACTTGCTGGAGCTGTGACAAAATTGGCTACCTTGAAAAGGGATCGCAAAGTTATTTTTGCTAATAAATGTCAAAGGATCTGACGCGGCTACGTGTTAAACTTTTACTCAGTTGCCGAGAGTTTCTCAGGTGCATAACTATATGCATAAATCTTTCCTTCCATAGATGAAGTGCGGTTGATTCATCCTATCGATTGAGGTGTTTTCAAGAATTATAAAAGGATTGAATGCAAATTGTAATCGACGAGATATAAATGAGGTTTAAGATGAAATCAAGTGGCAAACTTGAAGAATTGTTTAGTTTCATATGTTATAATCAATATTTTAATTCATTTTAATTGTCCAATGTTGGTGGTCCTCAATTGATAGTCCACAGTTAGCAATATATAATTTTCGAATTAATTAATACGTGTCGTGACCCGTATACGTCTCAGACTCGATCACAACTCAAATTATATATATTATTGTAGAATCAACCTCAACTCTGTATAGAGAACTCGTTCATTACTGCATATAGAGTGTCTATGGTTATTCCAAATAATATATATAAATGCGTCGATATGATATGTCAAAACTTTGTATACGTGTCCCGATATTTAAAGTGCGTAAAATAAATAACAGAAATTAAATAAAGTGCGTAAAGTAAATAACAGAAATTAAATGACTATAAATAAAATTGCGAGGATGTAAATTGCGATAAACAAACTGCGATAAATAAATTGCGATAATTAAATGGTAATACGGAATTAACAGTTAGCTAGGATTTTGTTAGCGTGGATTCTTAATAGAATTTCATATTGTTAATTAATTTGTTTCTAATCAATTTTTATTGTGTCCATTATTTCTTCATTATGCCACTTGTTGGATTCTGATAGGTCAAAATCCAAATATGTAATTGGATGAATATGGTTATTCTGTGGTGAACGGATTTGTATATTGGTGGATGTAAGTAGGATAGTATATGACTGTTGAAACAGATTCAAAGAACGTACAATGTAACTTGTTAATGTGAAATTTAAATAGTCCTCGGGTATTACCTACCCGTTAAAATATTTTCACCATTAACAGTTTGTACATGAGAATTTTTAATTACGATCTTTATGAAAACATATGTACATATATATTTTCTTCAGATGTATTCATGGATTTAATGAGTTAATATGATATTAAACACATTTGCTTTTCGGTTGGAACTAGAATAACTAATCTCTAAAACTTTAGAGATTACATATTTGCCATGTCGAACGAAGATAAATGAGGTAGAACGATACGTAGAACGAAGATCATACTCAAAGTACATATGATGATATTGAAGCATGGATTGTTGATGGTAATGGTGCTGTTATTGTTTGTACTGTTGGTGCCGGTGATGTTGCTGAAGCTGGTACATTTTGCACCATATTCTCCGAATTGATTATTCGAGCGCGAAGTTCGTTGACTTATTACTCCAGGATGATTGTCGGTCGGAACAAGCGGATGAATAAGGTTCAGAATTATGGATAGAATATAATCTTGTCGAGTTACCCTGGAAATGAGACTGAAAATGGTGTCTCGAACAGGTTCGCCTGTAAACGCTTCAGGTTCATTGTCAAGAGGTGAATTCGGTTGATGGAAGGGATTGTCTTCTGCGCGTTTCCATTAATTAAGTCAACTACGAACCCATCAGATGAATTGATAATGGCTGATTGGTTGATTCATGCCGATAACGCTGTTTTCAGAGCTTAAGTGAACATATATGTCGGAATAGCTGTCGGAATAACTATCCGAATAGCTATCGGAATCTGAGGGACTCGAACTGGTTGTAGGATTCATCTCGTACGATCAGATGAAGGATTTTTCGATAAGAAATGGATTATAGGATGTAGATTAGTACCCCACGGTGATGTGCTTGGTCGAATGAAACTAGGCTCTAAAAGTTCTTGTAATTGGCTTTGCAGTTCTTTCATCTCGCTGGGTGCGAGTCTGTAAGGAGCACGAGCTATTGGTGCAGCTCCTGGTACAAGATCTATTTGAAATTCAACGGATCGATGTGGGGGTAATCCCGGTAATTCTTTCGGAAATACATCGGAAAATTCTTTTGCAATGGGAACATCATTGATGCTCTTTTCTTCAGTTTGTACTTTCTCGACGTGTGCTAGAACAGCATAGCAACCTTTTCTTATTAGTTTTTGTGCCTTCAAATTACTAATAAGATGTAGCTTCGTGTTGCCCTTTTCTCCGTACACCATTAAGGGTTTTTCTTTTTCTCGTATAATGCGAATTGCATTTTTGTAACAAACGATCTCTGCTTTCACTTCTTTCAACCAGTCCATACCGATTATCACATCAAAACTCCCTAACTCTACTGGTATCAAATCAATCTTAAATGTTTCGCTAACCAGTTTAATTTCTCGATTCTGACATATATTATCTGCTGAAATTAATTTACCATTTGCTAATTCGAGTAAAAATTTACTATCCAAAGGCGTCAATGGACAACTTAATTTAGCACAAAAATCTCTACTCATATAGCTTCTATCCGCACCCGAATCAAATAAAACGTAAGCAGATTTATTGTCAATAAGAAACGTACCCTTAACAAGATCCGGGTCTTCCTGTGCCTCTGCCGCATTAATATTGAAAACTCTTCCGCGGCCTTGTCCATTCGTGTTCTCCTGGTTCGGGCAATTTCTAATAATGTGGCCCGGTTTTCCACATTTATAACAAACTACATTGGCATAACTTGCTCCGACACTACTTGCTCCGCCATTACTCGTTCTGACACCATTTGTTCCTTTCGTTCTATTAACCCCTGGTCCGTAGACCTCACCCTTCGCCGCGCTATGACCATTTCTTTTACACTTGTTGCAAAATTTGGTGCAGAACCCCGAGTGATACTTTTCACACCTTTGGCATAGCTGCTTCTGATTGTTGTTGTTGTTGCGGTTATTATTGTTGTTGAGATGATTGTTGTAGTTGCTGCTGTTGTTGTTGTTGTTGTTGTTGTTGGGCCGTTTGTGTAGTTGCGATTGATGTTGCGATTGTTGGGATAATTGTTGCGATTATTGTTGTAATTGCTGTTGTTGTTGTATTGGTGATTCTTATCACTGTTTTCCTCCCACTTTCTTTTGAATTGCTTCACATTGGCCTCTTCAGCAGTCTGTTCTTTAATTCTTTCTTCAATCTGGTTCACTAGTTTGTGAGCCATTTTAAATGCCTGTTGTATGGTGGCGGGCTCGTGTGAACTTATATCTTCTTGGATTCTTTCCAGTAATCCTTTCACAAACGCGTCGATCTTCTCTTCCTCATCTTCGAATGCTCCCGGACACAATAGGCACAATTCTGTGAATTGTCTTTCGTATGTGGTAATATCAAATCCTTGGGTTCGTAACCCTCTAAGTTCTGTCTTGAGCTTATTGACCTCGGTTCTGGGACGGTACTTCTCGTTCATCAAGTGCTTGAATGCTGACCACGGTAGTGCGTACTCATCGTCTTGTCCCACTTGCTCTAGATAGGTATTCCACCATGTTAACGCAGAACCTGTGAAGGTATGCGTAGCGTACTTCACTTTGTCCTCTTCAGTACACTTACTTATGGCAAACACCGATTCGACCTTCTCGGTCCACCGTTTCAATCCGATCGGTCCTTCGGTTCCATCAAATTCCAAAGGTTTGCAGGCAGTGAATTCTTTGTAGGTGCATCCTACATGATTTCCTGTACTGCTAGATCCAAGGTTATTGTTGGTATGTAGCGCAGCCTGTACTGCGGCTATGTTTGAAGCTAGAAAAGTACGGAATTCCTCTTCATTCATATTCACGGTGTGTCGAGTAGTCGGTGCCATTTCCTTCAAAATAGTCAAATGGACTAAGTTAATCATACAGAATATTAAGAGTAGTTAATAGTATTTCGTAGCATAATATGAACTCATTTATAAAAGCTTTTTCTTCATATTAACGTTTTATAAGTTTAAATTCGGGTAGTACCTACCCGTTAAGTTCATACTTAGTAGCTATTATACAATTCAACTACTACAATTCTATATGAAAAACTGATTATAATAATATTTCGCTTTCAAACTTTTACACAATATTTTACAAACTTACAATACCGCTTATTTTACATATAGCATGAAATATAGCACACAATAAATTTGATACAAGATGGTTGTGAAGATAATTCTAGCTAGTACACAAGTCGTTCAGCAAAGGCAATAAAGACACGTAATTCATACGTCCAGAAACAAGTCATGCATTCTGGTTTTACTAGGATTACTTCCCATCCTTGGTCTTGTGGAACATAGCCGTTATGGCCGTTGATAAGACAGCGTGTTGTAAGTCGTCAAAGGGACGAGGGTTACGTAATGTCCAACAGTCCCGTAACAATCTAAAAACCTCATTTCTTACCCCAATTACCGACTCCGTCACTTGTGGGAACGTTTTGTTTAATAGTTGTAGCCCGATGTTCTTGTTCTCACTTTGGTGAGAAGCGAACATTACTAATCCGTAAGCATAACATGCTTCTTTATGTTGCATGTTAGCCGCTTTTTCTAAATCACGAAGTCCAATATTCGGATATATTGAGTCAAAATAATTTCTTAACCCAATGCGTAAAATAGCATTTGGGTTCCCCGCAATATATGCGTCAAAGTAAACACATCGTAACTTATGGATTTCCCAACGTGATATCCCCCATCTTTCGAATGAAAGCCTTTTATAAACCAAGGCATTCTTGGAACGTTCTTCGAATGTCTTACAAACTGATCTCGCCTTAAATAGTTGTGCCGAAGAATTCTGACCGACTCTAGACAAGATTTCATCAATCATGTCTCCGGGTAGGTCTCTTAAAATATTGGGTTGTCTATCCATTTTGTGTTTTTATACTGTAAAATAGACAAGAGTTAGATTCATAAAAAAAATACTTATTAATACAAGCAATTTTTACATATATCATAAAGCATAAGCACACTATATTACATATATTACACCACACGAATACAACTATCTTATTCCGACTCGCTTGTTTCTTCTTCTTCGGTTTTGGTTCGTTTTGCCAAGTTTCTAGAGATATATGATGTTCCCCTAATACGAGCCGTCGTTTTCCACATTGGTTTAGAAAAACTTGGTGGTTTAGAGGTTCCCGGGTCATTGTTACAACTTAAGGACTTCGGGGGTTGACGATACATATAAAGTTCATCGGGGTTGGAATTAGATTTCTCTATTTTTATGCCCTTTCCCTTATTATTTTCTTTTGCCTTTTTAAATTCAGTTGGGGTAATTTCTATAACATCATCGGAATTCTCGTCGGAATCCGATTCATCGAAGAATTGGTAATCCTCCCAATATTTTGCTTCCTTGGCGGAAACACCATTGACCATAATTAACCTTGGTCGGTTGGTTGAGGATTTTCTTTTACTTAACCGTTTTATTATTTCCCCACCGGTTCTATTTCTTCATCCGGTTCCGATTCTTCTTCCAGTTCCGATTCTTCTTCCGGTTCCGACTCTTCTTCCGGTTCCTCTTCGGGAACTTGTGAATCAGTCCACGAATCATTCCAATTTACATTTGACTCTTCATTATTATTAGGTGAGTCAATGGGACTTGTTCTAGAGGTAGACATCTATCACATAATATCAAACGCGTTAAGAGATTAATATATCACATAATATTCACATGTTAAAAATATATAGTTTCCAACAAAATTTGTTAAGCAATCATTTTTCAAGTAAATACGGTCGAAGTCCAGACTCACTAATGCATCCTAACAAACTTGATAAGACACACTAATGCAAAATTCTGGTTCTCTAAGACCAACGCTCGGATACCAACTGAAATGTCCCGTTCTTATTGATTAAAAACGTTCCATATTAATTGATTTCGTTGCGAGGTTTTGACCTCTATATGAGACGTTTTTCAAAGACTGCATTCATTTTAAAACAAACCTTAACCTTTATTTCATCAATAAAGGTTTAAAAAGCTTTACGTAGATTATCAAATAATGATAATCTAAAATATCCTGTTTACACACGACCATTACATAATGGTTTACAATACAAATATGTTACAACAAAATAAGTTTCTTGAATGCAGTTTTTACACAATATCATACAAGCATGGACTCCAAATCTCATCCTTATTTAAGTATGCGACAGCGGAAGTGAAAGGATCCGTTCATATACATTATAAACGATTCACAAGAGTTGATTACATCGCGAGGTATTTGACCTCTATATGATTCATTTTACAAACATTGCATTCGTTTTTAAAAGACAAACTTTCTTTACAACGAAAGTTGACGGCATGCACACCATTTCATAATACATCCAACTATAATTGACATAATAATAATCTTGATGAACTCAATGACTCGAATGCAACGTCTTTCAAAATATGCCATGAATGACTCCAAGTAATATCCTTAAAATGAGCTAATGCACAGCGGAAGATTTCTTTAATACCTGAGAATAAACATGCTTTAAAGTGTCAACCAAAAGGTTGTTGAGTTCATAGGTTTATCATAACAATCATTTCAATATATTAATAGACCACAAGATTTCCGTTTATAAATATATGTACACTCGCAAGTGTATAAAAGTATTCTATAAGTTGTAGGCACCCGGTAACAAGCCTTAACGTTCATGTTTTACCCTCTAAAGTACACCAGATCAGGTGTGTTTAATATAACTTCGAAGTACTAAAGCATCCCATAGTCAGGATGGGGTTTGTCAGGCCCAATAGATCTATCTTTAGGATTCGCGCCTACCGTACATAGACAAGTAGTTTAATGTTACCAAGCTAAGGGTATATTTCTGGTTTAAACCCACATAGAATTTGTTTTAGTACTTGTGCCTATTTCGTAAAACATTTATAAAACAGCGCATGTATTCTCAGTCCAAAAATATATATTGCAAAAGCAATTAAAAAGGGAGCAAATGAAACTCACTCTACAATTTTTTGTAGTAAAAAAATATTCATACGACGATACTGAACAATGCAGGGTTGGCCTCGGATTTGCGAACGTATCAATATTGAGATTCAATATTGCAGGAAAGTACGTAGACGCAACGGAGACGATAAATACTCGGTTGACCTCACGAGCTATACCCCTGATCCATACCCATAACCTCCATAGCTATAACCCATAATTTCCTTAGCTCTATCCCGCTCATAAAAACCCGTTTTGAGATAGCTCGCTCATTACCTCGTCGTAGTATTTTATGTATAATACTAATAATAATAAGATTTTATAACAATAATAATAATAATAATAATAATAATAATAATAATAATAATAATAATAATAATAATAATAAATTTAATATAAATAATACGGAGTATGATATATGTGTGTGTGCATGATTTGTGTGTGAGATTGTGATGGAAAAGAAAATTATAAATTGATACTCATATCCAAGTGTGTGTGTGAGATTGTATCAAGAAAATGTAATATATATTATGTATTATGTGTGGGTAAGTATTCTTCCCTTTAGAGCCGATCGGGGTTTATATCCCCTTATCAAACATCATACGTGTAAAAACACTGACTCAAACTTGTTTCCATGTGTCACGGGTTGCTAAAAAAAACAAATGAACATGATACTTGTTGATTTATTCGGCCCACACATATACCCCGCATATATCTCGGACCATTATTGTATCCATATATATATCTTTCATTCGGTTCCAAATTAATATCGCAATGTGCCAAAATTATAACAACATGTCACCCTTTATTTTGTTTCTACATCTCATTAGATTCAACATGAGATCCCACCAGCTAGAATGGTAAAATTTCAAGGTTTAAAATATTTGACAAAGAAAATTATAGGATAACATGAGACATTTTTAGTGCGGATTATATTGCCATGTCAAATCACTTTTAAAACAATCTTTTGGGATCAAATCATAGACCAAACATATGTAGTAATATATATGTGGTGGGTTTGTTGACACAATAAAATGACTCGTAAAAAAAAAAATGTGTCCGTCCCATAACTCTAGAAAAATGTAAGTTTAATATTTATAACACGTTTAATTAAATTTAAAGAACAACGAGTGTTGCTATAAAAGCTTTGTAAATATGTAGTTATGACGTAAAAAAATTATCTACATAATCAATTTGAAATAACGTGTGCGATAAATTATTAAAAAAATACAAAGCATATTCTACGGACAAAAAGATCTTGACAAAAATTTTGGACGCAAGGCTTGATGACAATTTAAAATCACATCACAAAGCATTAGTTAAGCCATGTTTAACAATTAACATAATAGTAATAGTAAGAATTAGCATGCAAATAAAAAAATGTAAGTGTAATGCACTCAAAGACACATATAATGCAGCAACAAAACGAAGTGCAATAAATAAGAACTTTTGAAAACTTTAAAAATCTTTATTTTATAACATTACGATATATCTCTTCAACAACAACAACAACAAAACCCAATACCACATGAGTGGTGTATGTGAGAGGTGAGATGTAGACAATCTTTCCCCTATCCGAGAATAAAGACAAGTCATTTCTTCACCTAGAGTGAAAAACACTCAAAAGTAGAGAAAGTCATCCCCCTCACCATTTGACGGATAAAGAGATTACTTCCGAGTAAACCTCCGGTCAATAAGTAAATTAAAATTAAATTAAATTAAATTAAAAATAAAATTGAGACGCCATGAAAATAGTAAAATCAAATTTCCATGGGTTTTAAATCCTGCTTGAAATTTACTTTAGGCTCTAAGAGTTAGTCAAGTCGCCAATAAATCGACGCTTGCTATTGACTCTTCAAAACTAATTATATCCAAATTACTTTATATATATTTAAAAACGTTTTAATAATAAAAATTATTTTGTCGTAAAATGTTTTTTCGTATTTTTGAAACTAATGATATTCAATTTACTATAGATATTTAAAAACATTTTAATAATAGAATTTACTATAACTCAAAAACCTTTTCCTCTTAAGAAAGTCAAGTCATATAACATTTTGTTATCAATTTCGTATGTATACAAATGTTATGTTCGTGAATTTTTGAGAGAGTCCAATGGTAAAAAAACATATTTAAATGCAACACAATAATTTGGAATTATAATAAGATTAAGTTTAAATTTAGTTGAAAATTTTCGGGTCGTCACAGTACCTACCCGTTAAAGAAATTTCGTCCCGAAATTTGAGTGGAATGGTCATGGATGTTAATAAGTATGTTTTCATGACGCATACGAGTTGATAGTTAGAGTTTTATCATCATTGAGTAATATAGACAAAACAAATCGATTATTCGAAGTGTATGAGGGAAGTTATCGCAAAAGAGTGAATTGAAGAAATAAAGTTTCGTCTTAACTTCTGACGTAGTCAGGATTGAATTCCGGAATTCAAGGGATTTAAAGAAAATCTTCAAAATCTAAAAGATTTAATTCTTCAGTGATTAAGGAAATTAAGATCTCTATAATTAAATGAGGTTATCAGTCCTGATTGCCCTGTCGAATATTTTCACTATAAATCAACTTCTTTCGTTCCATTACTTTCACCATTTCAATACTTTCTTTCTTAATTCATACATCCAAAAGATTGTGAAATGCTTAATCCCGTTCTAATCCTTGATATTTTTCTAATTTTTATTTCTGTCATCCTTCTTTTCAATCTTCCTTCAGAAAAATTTGTTTACTTCTACTATTACCTTGGGATGATACTATTCTTAATTCTACCGTGTCTTTATATTGCTATTCTTATTAACATCCACGGTTTGTAACCTCCGTGTTGTTATTGAGCCTTATATTTTCTCTTATATATTGGAGCTCTTTGCCTTTTTATTCTCTTCTCGACCTCTAGTAAAGCGAGTAATGGTCCAGAATTCGTAAGTATGGAGTTTCGAATGAACTTAATGTTCTAAACAAGAAAGAGCGAAATCGCACGATTTGATTTTGTTAATTTACATGAATCACTGAGAATAGAACTATCAAGAATATACCTTCTTGATATGTTCCAAAGTTAAACAGAGTGAAAGAGTTATGTAACATGGCACATGATGACGTTATGATCTGTGAATCATCACGTTCCATTAGAAACTCAACATGACTTACTGTAATATAATCACGTTGATCAAGTGTCATTATATTATACTAACTCATGCATCAGTTCCCAACATTATTTCAATAACATTCATATTTTAAGCTCGAAAGTTTACAGAATAAAGAAACTAACAGTTTCTATATGATGTAATACTGATAGCACGAAGAGATTAATGATTTCAGATAAGAATAGTTATAAAAATATCTTCAGAAATATGGAGGATATTTATAATGAAAAGTACGATGATATCTTAGAATTTCTAATATCGAAGGATGGTGAACAAAATTTGTCCGTAAGAGTTTGGAGTCAAAAGCAAGGTATTCGCTAAAGATTTCATCAGAAACAGAATCATCAGGATTCTTAATGTACAAGTTTAGTCCCTGTGATTTGTTCAGAGACTCCTTCGTAGTTTGCTCAATCAGTTTTTCATTTTCAAACTTTTTCTGAGCTTTGCCAACATACAATTCTTTATCATCAACTTTTGGCTGTTGAGGTCGTTTACAGTTTTTGTTGCTTCATTCAACTTTTCAAAATTCAGAGTATTAATTCACAGACTTGGTGCTTTTCAGAATTTCAGGATGGAAGATCATAGTTCTAAGAGATAAATGTTATCTAGATACATATAACTGTTGATGTAGACATGCTGCGAGGTTTCAAAATACTGATTGTTAATTCCCGATAGTTGGTATAGTAATTCTCGTTATAAGATGTAAATGAGTAAATGATAGGGTTTCACTGAATATAGTGATTTTTCGGAAAGTCAAAGATCAACGGAGTTGTTGGTAAATTTACTGCTAATGTGGTGAGATATAAACGGTTTCCCGGTATCGATGACGAAAGACAACTTATATATATCAGGATTATAATAAGCTAATCCGGGTGAAAAGTCGAAGTTGACTTGTTGGAGCTGTGACAAAATTGGCTAATTTGGAAAGGGATTGCAAAGTTATTTTGGGTAATAATAACACTAAAGGAATTAACACAGCTATGTGTTAAACGTTTACTCAGTTTCTGAGAGTTTTTCAGGTGTATAACTATATACGTCAATCTCTTCTTCCGTAGATGAAGTGCGGTTGGTTCATTCTCTCGGTTGAGGTATTTTCAAGAATTATGAAAGGTTTGAACGCAGATTGTAATCGTTAAGATACAAATGAGGTTTAGGATGAAATCAAGTGGCAAACTTGAAGAATTGTTTAGTTTCATATGTTATAATTAATATTTTAATTCATTTTAATTGTCCAATGTCGGTAGTCCACAGTTAACAGTCCAATAATTCATATATAGCTTAATATATAATATTCGAATTAATTAATACGTATCGTGACCCGTGTACATGTCTCAGACTCGATCACAACTCAAACTATATATATTATTATAGAATCAATCTCAACCCTCTATAGCGAACTCGATCATTACAGCATATAGAGTGTCTATGGTTATTCCAAATAATATATATAGATGCGTCGATATGATATGTCAAAACCTTGTATACGTGTCCCGATATTTAAATGCGTAAATAACAGTATTTAAATGACGATAATTAAAGTGCATAAAATAAATAACATAAATTAAATGACGTTAAATAAAATTGCGAGAATTAAAATTGCGATAAAATAAATTGCGATAAATAAATTGCGATAAATAAAAGGTAATACGGAATTAACAGTTAGCTAGGAATAGTTAGCGTGGATTCTTAACAAAATTTCTCATAATTAATTTGTTTGTTTCTAACAAATTTTATTTTGTAAAATGTTTTCTTCATTATGCCACTTGTCGGATTCTGATAGGTCAAAATCCAAATACGAAATTGAATGAAAATGGTTATTCTGCGGTGAACAGATACGTATATCGATGGATGTAAGTAGGATAATAAATGACCGTTGAATTAGATTCAAAGAATGTACAATGTAACTTATTAATGTGAAATCTAAATATTCCTCGGGTATTACCTACCCGTTAAAATATTTTCACCATTAACAGTTTGTACGAAAGAATTTTTAATTACAATCTTTATGAAAATATATATACATATATATTTTCTTCAGATGTAATCATGGGTTTAATGAGTCAATATGATATTAAACTCATTTGATTTTCCATTTGAACAAGAATATATAATCTCTAAAACATTAGAGTTTACATAATCATCATGTCGAACGAAGATAAATGATGTAGAACGTCATGTAGAACGATGATTATACTCGAGGTACAGAATGAGATGACGAAGCTGGTGATGCGAATGTTGTTGTTGGTGGTACTAGTGCTGTTGGTGCTAAGGTTGGTGATGTGACTGGTGTTGTGATACTGATGGTTCTTGCAAACTGTGTACCGTGCTCTCTAAAGTTAACACTCGAGCTCGGAGTTCTTTAACTTCTTCTACTAACCCTGGTTGGTTATCAGTGTGAGGTAGATATCGGATATCTTCTCTAGTTCTGTTAATGGTAGTCTCAAGATGAAAAATTCTGGCAAAAAGGGTATAAACGGTGTTGCGAGCAGGTTCGCCAGTGAGCGGGTCGAGTACTCCAAGTTTAGGTGGTAGATTAGGTTCATGATATGGAATACCTTCTTCCCTTCTCCACAGGGTGAGTATGTCGCGAACCCACCCCCATTTTCTCCAGTAATCACGGTAGTTGATTGGTTGGTGTGCTCCTGTCACGCTGTCTTCGGAGTCAGAGAAACTTGGTCGATTCGTAGAGGCCATCTTACGCGATCTCAGGTAAGATTTTTGGTATGAAGAGTTTAGTGACAGCAATTGATAGTTGGATGGTATTCTCAATGCATAATTTGCATAGATATATATAGTAACAGGATCCCTTAAATTAAGGAAAAATTTACGAGAGATATCAGGCAAGGTCTACAGTAACAAATACGCTAAGATATGAATTGTCTATACACTATTCATGCAGTCAATGCAGTAAAACGTGTCTAGACTAAGAATAATGAGTAGGTAATTTCCTAAGGATGAAAAGCAGATGATTTTCGACAAAAATGATAAGCAAAACTTTTGACATGCAGACACGGTCGAAGTCCAGACTCACTAATGCATCCTAACGACTATCAGTTAGACACACTAATGCAAGACCTGGTTCACTAAGACCACCGCTCTGATACCAACTGAAAGGATCCGTTCATATACATTATAAACGATTCACAAGAGTTGATTACATCGCGAGGTATTTGACCTCTATATGATTCATTTTACAAACATTGCATTCGTTTTTAAAAGACAAACTTTCTTTACAACGAAAGTTGACGGCATGCACACCATTTCATAATACATCCAACTATAATTGACATAATAATAATCTTGATGAACTCAATGACTCGAATGCAACGTCTTTCAAAATATGCCATGAATGACTCCAAGTAATATCCTTAAAATGAGCTAATGCACAGCGGAAGATTTCTTTAATACCTGAGAATAAACATGCTTTAAAGTGTCAACCAAAAGGTTGGTGAGTTCATAGGTTTATCATAACAATCATTTCAATATATTAATAGACCACAAGATTTCCGTTTATAAATATATGTACACTCGCAAGTGTATAAAAGTATTCTATAAGTTGTAGGCACCCGGTAACAAGCCTTAACGTTCATGTTTTACCCTCTAAAGTACACCAGATCAGGTGTGTTTAATATAACTTCGAAGTACTAAAGCATCCCATAGTCAGGATGGGGTTTGTCAGGCCCAATAGATCTATCTTTAGGATTCGCGCCTACCGTACATAGACAAGTAGTTTAATGTTACCAAGCTAAGGGTATATTTCTGGTTTAAACCCACATAGAATTTGTTTTAGTACTTGTGCCTATTTCGTAAAACATTTATAAAACAGCGCATGTATTCTCAGTCCAAAAATATATATTGCAAAAGCAATTAAAAAGGGAGCAAATGAAACTCACTCTACAATTTTTTGTAGTAAAAAAGTATTCATACGACGATACTGAACAATGCAGGGTTGGCCTCGGATTTACGAACGTATCAATATTGAGATTCAATATTGCAGGAAAGTACGTAGACGCAACGGAGACGATAAATACTCGGTTGACCTCACGAGCTATACCCCTGATCCATACCCATAACCTCCATAGCTATAACCCATAATTTCCTTAGCTCTATCCCGCTCATAAAAACCCGTTTTGAGATAGCTCGCTCATTACCTCGTCGTAGTATTTTATGTATAATACTAATAATAATAAGATTTTATAACAATAATAATAATAATAATAATAATAATAATAATAATAATAATAATAATAATAATAATAATAATAATAATAATAATACGGAGTATGATATATGTGTGTGTGCATGATTTGTGTGTGAGATTGTGATGGAAAAGAAAATTATAAATTGATACTCATATCCAAGTGTGTGTGTGAGATTGTATCAAGAAAATGTAATATATATATTATGTATTATGTGTGGGTAAGTATTCTTCCCTAGAGAGTCGATCGGGGTTTATATCCCCTTATCAAACATCATACGTGTAAAAACACTGACTCAAACTTGTTTCCATGTGTCACAGGTTGCTAAAAAAAACAAATGAACATGATACTTGTTGATTTATTCAGCCCACACATATACCCCGCATATATCTCGGACCATTATTGTATCCATATATATATCTTTCATTCGGTTCCAAATTAATATCGCAATGTGCCAAAATCATAACAACCTGTCACCCTTTATTTTGTTTCTACATCTCATTAGATTCAACATGAGATCCCACCAGCTAGAATGGTAAAATATCAAGGTTTAAAATATTTGACAAAGAAAATTATAGGATAACATGAGACATTTTTAGTGCGGATTATATTGCCATGTCAAATCACTTTTAAAACAATCTTTTGGGATCAAATCATAGACCAAACATATGTAGTAATATATATGTGGTGGGTTTGTTGACACAATAAAATGACTCGTAAAAAAAAAAAAAAAAAATTGTCCGTCCCATAACTCTCGAAAAATGTAAGTTTAATATTTATAACACGTTTAATTAAATTTAAAGAACAACGAGTGTTGCTATAAAAGCTTTGTAAATATGTAGTTATGACGTAAAAAAAATATCTACATAATCAATTTGAAATAACGTGTGCGATAAATTATTAAAAAAATACAAAGCATATTCTACGGACAAAAAGATCTTGACAAAAATTTTGGACGCAAGGCTTGATGACAATTTAAAATCACATCACAAAGCATTAGTTAAGCCATGTTTAACAATTAACATAATAGTAATAGTAAGAATTAGCATGCAAATAAAAAAATGTAAGTGTAATGCACTCAAAGACACATATAATGCAGCAACAAAACGAAGTGCAATAAATAAGAACTTTTGAAAACTTTAAAAATCTTTATTTTATAACATTACGATATATCTCTTCAACAACAACAACAACAAAACCCAATACCACATGAGTGGTGTATGTGGGAGGTGAGATGTAGACAATCTTTCCCCTATCCGAGAATAAAGACAAGTCATTTCTTCACCTAGAGTGAAAAACACTCAAAAGTAGAGAAAGTCATCCCCCTCACCATTCGACGGATAAAGAGATTGCTTCCGAGTAAACCTCCGGTCAATAAGTAAATTAAAATTAAATTAAATTAAATTAAAAATAAAATTGAGACGCCATGAAAATAGTAAAATCAAATTTCCATGGGTTTTAAATCCTGCTTGAAATTTACTTTAGGCTCTAAGAGTTAGTCAAGTCGCCAATAAATCGACACTTGCTATTGACTCTTCAAAACTAATTATATTCAAATTACTTTATATATATATAAAAACGTTTTAATAATAAAAATTATTTTGTCGTAAAATGTTTTTTCGTATTTTTGAAACTAATGATATTCAATTTACTATAGATATTTAAAAACATTTTAATAATAGAATTTACTATAACTCAAAAACCTTTTCCTCTTAAGAAAGTCAAGTCATATAACATTTTGTTATCAATTTCGTATGTATACAAATGTTATGTTCGTGAATTTTTGAGAGAGTCCAATGGTAAAAAAAACATATTTAAATGCAACACAATAATTTGGAATTATAATAAGATTAAGTTTAAATTTAGTTGAAAATTTTCGGGTCGTCACAGGAAGCTCTTAATAATCACCTGAGAATAAACATACTTAAAACGTCAACAAAAATGTTGGTGAGTTATAGGTTTAACCTATATATATCAAATCATAATAATAGACCACAAGATTTCATATTTCAATACACATCCCATACATAGAGATAAAAATCATTCATATGGTGAACACCTGGTAACCGACATTAACAAGATGCATATATAAGAATATCCCCATCATTCCGGGACACCCTTCGGATATGATATAAATTTCGAAGTACTAAAGCATCCGGTACTTTGGATGGGGTTTGTTAGGCCCAATAGATCTATCTTTAGGATTCGCGTCAATTAAGGTGTCTGTTCCCTAATTCTTAGATTACCAGACTTAATAAAAAGGGGCATATTCGATTTCGATAATTCAACCATAGAATGTAGTTTCACGTACTTGTGTCTATTTTGTAAATCATTTATAAAACCTGCATGTATTCTCATCCCAAAAATATTAGATTTTAAAAGTGAGACTATAACTCACTTTCACAGATTTTTACTTCGTCGGGAAGTAAGACTTGGCCACTGGTTGATTCACGAACCTATAAGAATATATACATATATATCAAAGTATGTTCAAAATATATTTACAACCCTTTTAGTATATTTTGATGTTTTAAGTTTATTAAGTCAGTTGTCCTCGTTAGTAACCTACAACTAGTTGTCCACAGTTAGATGTACAGAAATAAATCGATAAATATTATCTTGAATTAATCCACGACCCTGTGTATACGTATCTCAGTATTGATCACAACTCAAACTATATATATTTTGGAATCAACCTCAACCCTGTATAGCTAACTCCAACATTCACATATAGAGTGTCTATGGTTGTTTCGAAATATATATAGATGTGTCGACATGATAGGTTGAAACATTGTATACGTGTCTATGGTATCTCAAGATTACATAATATACAATACAAGTTGATTAAGTTATGGTTGGAATAGATTTGTTACCAATTTTCACGTAGCTAAAATGAGAAAAATTATCCAATCTTGTTTTACCCATAACTTTTTCATTTTAAATCCGTTTTGAGTGAATCAAATTGCTATGGTTTCATATTGAACTCTATTTTATGAATCTAAAAAGAAAAAGTATAGGTTTATAGTTGTAAAAATAAGTTACAAGTCGTTTTTGTAAAGGTAGTCATTTCAGTCGAAAGAACGACGTCTAGATGACCATTTTAGAAAACATACTTCCACTTTGAGTTTAACCATAATTTTTGGATATAGTTTCATGTTCATAATAAAAATCATTTTCTCAGAATAACAACTCTTAAATCAAAGTTTATCATAGTTTTTAATTAACTAACCCAAAACAGCCCGCGGTGTTACTACGACGGCGTAAATCCGGTTTTACGGTGTTTTTCGTGTTTCCAGGTTTTAAATCATTAAGTTAGCATATCATATAGATATAGAACATGTGTTTAGTTGATTTTAAAGTCAAGTTAGAAGGATTAACTTTTGTTTGCGAACAAGTTTAGAATTAACTAAACTATGTTCTAGTGATTACAAGTTTAAACCTTCGAATAAGATAGCTTTATATGTATGAATCGAATGATGTTATGAACATCATTACTACCTTAAGTTCCTTGGATAAAACTACTGGAAAAGAGAAAAATGGATCTAGCTTCAACGGATCCTTGGATGGCTCGAAGTTCTTGAAGCAGAATCATGACACGAAAACAAGTTCAAGTAAGATCATCACTTGAAATAAGATTGTTATAGTTATAGAAATTGAACCAAAGTTTGAATATGATTATTACCTTGTATTAGAATGATAACCTACTGTAAGAAACAAAGATTTCTTGAGGTTGAATGATCACCTTACAAGATTGGAAGTGAGCTAGCAAACTTGAAAGTATTCTTGATTTTATGTAACTAGAACTTGTAGAATATATGAAGAACACTTAGAACTTGAAGATAGAACTTGAGAGAGATCAATTAGATGAAGAAAATTGAAGAATGAAAGTGTTTGTAGGTTTTTTTGGTCGTTGGTGTATGGATTAGATATAAAGGATATGTAATTTTGTTTTCATGTAAATAAGTCATGAATGATTACTCATATTTTTGTAATTTTATGAGATATTTCATGCTAGTTGCCAAATGATGTTTCCCACATGTGTTAGGTGACTCATATAGGCTACTAAGAGCTGATCATTGGAGTGTATATACCAATAGTACATACATCTAAAAGCTGTGTATTGTACGAGTACGAATACGGGTGCATACGAGTAGAATTGTTGATGAAACTGAACGAGGATGTAATTATAAGCATTTTTGTTAAGTAGAAGTATTTTGATAAGTGTATTGAAGTCTTTCAAAAGTGTATAAATACATATTAAAACACTACATGTATATACATTTTAACTGAGTCGTTAAGTCATCGTTAGTCGTTACATGTAAGTGTTGTTTTGAAACCTTTAGGTTAACGATCTTGTTAAATGTTGTTAACCCAATGTTTATAATATCAAATGAGATTTTAAATTATTATATTATCATGATATTATCATGTATGAATATCTCTTAATATGATATATATACATTAAATGTCTTTACAACGATAATCGTTACATATATGTCTCGTTTAAAAATCGTTAAGTTAGTAGTCTTGTTTTTACATATGTAGTTCATTGTTAATATACTTAATGATATGTTTACTTATCATAGTATCATGTTAACTATATATATATCCATATATATGTCATCATATAGTTTTTACAAGTTTTAACGTTCGTGAATCACCGGTCAACTTGGGTGGTCAATTGTCTATATGAAACATATTTCAATTAATCAAGTCTTAACAAGTTTGATTGCTTAACATGTTGGAAACATTTAATCATGTAAATTTCAATCTCAATTAATATATATAAACATGGAAAAGTTCGGGTCACTACACTGTTGGTCATTACGTAACCCTCGTCCCTTTGACGACGTTACAACACGCTGTCTTATCAACGGCCATAACGGTTATGTTCCACAAGACCAAGGATGGGAAGTAGTCCTAGTAAAACCAGAATGCATGACTTGTTTCTGGACGTATGAATTACGTGTCTTTATTGCCTTTGCTGAACGACTTGTGTACTAGCTAGAATTATCTTCACAACTATCTTGTATCAAAGTTATTGTGTGCTATATTTCATGCTATATGTAAAATAAGCGGTATTGTAAGTTTGTAAAATATTGTGTAAAAGTTTGAACGCGAAATATTATTATAATCAGTTTTTCATATAGAATTGTAGTAGTTGAATTGTATAATAGCTACTAAGTATGAACTTAACGGGTAGGTACTACCCGAATTTAAACTTATAAAACGCTAATATGAAGAAAAAGCTTTTATAAATGAGTTCATATTATGCTACGGAATACTATTAACTACTCTTAATATTCTGTATGATTAACTTGTTCCATTTGACTATTTTAAAGGAAATGGCACCGACTACTCGACACACCGTGAATATGAATGAAGAGGAATTCCGTACTTTTCTAGCTTCAAACATAGCCGCAGTACAGGCTGCGCTACATACCAACAATAACCTTGGATCTAGCAGTACAGGAAATCGTGTAGGATGCACCTACAAAGAATTCACTGCCTGCAAACCTTTGGAATTTGATGGAACCGAAGGACCGATCGGATTGAAACGGTGGACCGAGAAGGTCGAATCGGTGTTTGCCATAAGTAAGTGTACTGAAGAGGACAAAGTGAAGTACGCTACGCATACCTTCACAGGTTCTGCGTTAACATGGTGGAATACCTATCTAGAGCAAGTGGGACAAGATGATGCGTACGCACTACCGTGGTCAGCATTCAAGCACTTGATGAACGAGAAGTACCGTCCCAGAACCGAGGTCAATAAGTTCAAGACAGAACTTAGAGGGTTTTTAACCCAAGGATTTGATATTACCACGTATGAAAGACGATTCGCAGAATTGTGCCTATTGTGTCCGGGAGCGTTCGAAGATGAGGAAGAGAAGATCGACGCGTTTGTGAAAGGATTACCGAAAAGAATCCAAGAAGATATAAGTTCACACGAGCCCGCCTCCATACAACAGGCATGTAGAATGGCTCACAAACTAGTGAACCAGATTGAGGAAAGAATTAAAGAACAGACGGCTGAAGAGGCCAATGTGAAGCAAGTCAAAAGAAAGTGGGAGGAAAACGGTGATAAGAATCACCAATACAACAACAACAACAATTACAATAATAATCGCAACAATTATCCCAACAATCTGTCATAACCCGACCTTAACCATAAGGACGAATACAATAACATATGATTTCATCGCGAGGTATTGACCTCTATATGCGACATTTTTCAAAAACTGCATTCGTTTTTACAATACAAACCATAGCTTTTATTACAAATACAAGGTTTAAACAACTTAATAATGATTATCGTTTAGCGATAATCTTAGACTTACAAACTTTACATGTGATAATAACAATACGACCTCCAACATATTTTACATTACAAATCCTCCGATATGCAGTTTTATTTTTGACACAAATATGCATGCTCAAGATCTTGCTTAAATTCAACATGTTGCAGCGGAAGCTTTTAGTTATCACCTGAGAATAAACATGCTTAAAACTTCAACATAAAGTTGGTGAGATATAGGTTTAATGCCGGCAGCGTTATAAATATAGACCACAAGATTTCATATATAAACGTTTTAATAAAAATATTCTAAGTTGTTGAGCACTTGATAACCATACTTAACATTTAATCAACGTCGCATATTCCCTTTATTATGAAATCTTACTACACCGTACCAAGTGTAGTTACCGAAACGAAGTACTGTGCAACCGTTGAATACTGGTCGTCCAGTCCGGTTGGGGTTGTCAGGCCCGATAGATCTATCAATAGGATTCGCGTTTACAATACCTCATGTAAATAATAGTTACCAAGTTACAGGGAAGTATGCCAGTGGTACAACTCAACGTAGAATATATATTTTTAATCACTTGTGTCCATAACGTAAATCATAAAATGCATGTATTCTCATCCCGAAATATTTAGAGTTTAAAAGTGGGACTATATACTCACCTTTTCCTTGAAGGTATTTAACTCGACTTGGTCTCCGATAGATATCACGAACCTAACCATATATATAATATATCAACATATTTTCTTTTCAAGTAATCGTTACATATATATATATACTTATAATACTTTTAATATTTTCTTAGTCCGTAGTTAGCAGTCTGTTGTTAATGGTCCACAATTAGTTGCTCAATAAAATAAATAAAGACCCCGTCGTATTCGTATTGATCAGAATTAATCCCGACCCATGGTACCATGTTGTCAAATGACGTGTTGCGTACATAAAGTCAGATGACGTGTTGCGTACAATCATGAGGTCTTATGATTAATCTTCTCGTGTTGTTTACGGGTGGTCCTGGAATATATAAAATCAAATCATAAGTAAATATATATTAAATATTATGTTAATTAGCCAATATATGATTAATCCGATTTTGTCATAATATGATATATTACAGGTTTTGAAGTGTTTTAAAAATCAAATTAGAAGGGTCTATTTAGTTTGCGAACAGGTTTGAAATCATTCAAACTATGTTCTTGTTGTTAAAAATTTTATAACACAAAATAAGATAGCTATATAAATATGAATCGAATAAGATTATGAATAAGGTTACTACCTCAAGTTACTTGGATAAAGCTACTGGAAAAGATAGAAAATAATCTTGATCAAACTTTCTTATGATGATTATAGGTTGTTCATGAAGCTAGTTCTTCATGAGTATTTGCTGAGATTGTGAAGAACACTTAGAGTTCCTAAGAGTGTATTTTTTTGTTTTTGTTAGAGAAAGATGGTTGTAAGAATGAAATGAAAAACCAAGGTGATGGTGATACTTATAGGACAGTCTGGTTGTTGAGGGAACAAGGACAACTTATTGTGTTGAATTTTTGAGTAATAATGTATGCTAGCTTACAAATAAGATTCCCTCTTATCTAGGGCAGATCTAAAGCTGATAAGGATATTGATTTGATGTGTATTTACCAATAGTAAATACGTATGGATGATGAGTATGATACGGTAAAAGAAGCTCAAAATCGGGCTTTTATTTTGGGTCCAACCGGGCCAAAAATAAAATTTTAAGACATTTTTAATAAAGCCCCTTGGACCCCGCCAGGGGTTGCCACCCCTTGGACCTCGCTTATCGGGGGCGCTGCCCCCGAACCCTCGTCATAATCAAGATAAGTTCAAAAAAGTGTGCACTCCACACTTCCCTAAACTTGTTCGATATTTATCAAGATTATTTTGGTTACAAATTAATCCTATTACACTTAAATCATATTGGTGACATAAATCACAACACATTATAGATTGTAAGTATATATGTCAAAGAACGTTACATATAGTTATCGTTTTGAAAACTTAAGTTAGTAGTCTCTAAGTATACTTATAACTCATTGTTGTTAGTTCACAATGAAATGTTAAACCATCCTTAAATCATGTTAAATATGTATAGATATGTACATATACATAATCGTATAATTATCGTGTGTTATATAGTTCGTGATATCATCGGTCAAATTGGACGGTCAAACGTTGTGTAAAACTCTTTTCAAAAATATAAGTCTCAACAGTTTGGATTGCTTATCATGTTGGTAAGGTTTAATTTATGTAAATATTAATCTCATAAGTATAGAACGATCGGAAAATTCCGGGTCGTTACACAATCGCAACATCAATCGCAACTACAACAAACGGCCCAACAACAACAACAACAACAACAACAACAACAACAGCAGCAGCAGCAGCAGCAGCAGCAGCAGCAGCAGCAGCAGCAGCAGCAACAGCAACAACAACAACAACAACAACAACAACAACAACAACAACAACAACAACAACAACAACAACAACAACAACAACAACAACAACAACAACAACAACAACAACAATAATCATCCCAACAACAATAACAACCGCAACAACAACAACAATCAGAAGCAGCTATGCCAAAGGTGTGAAAAGTATCACTCGGGGTTCTGCACCAAATTTTGCAACAAGTGTAAAAGAAATGGTCATAGCGTGGCGAAGTGTGAGGTCTACGGACCAGGGGTTAATAGAACGAAAGGAACAAATGGTGTCGGAACGAGTAATGGCGGAGCAAGTAGTGTCGGAGCAAGTTATGCCAATGTAGTTTGTTATAAATGTGGAAAACCGGGCCACATTATTAGAAATTGCCCGAACCAGGAGAACACGAATGGACAAGGCCGCGGAAGAGTTTTCAATATTAATGCGGCAGAGGCACAGGAAGACCCGGAGCTTGTTACGAGTACGTTTCTTATTGAAAATAAATCTGCTTAAGTTTTATTTGATTCGGGTGCGGATAGAAGCTATATGAGTAGAGATTTTTGTGCTAAATTAAGTTGTCCATTAACGCCGTTGGATAGTAAATTTTTACTCGAATTAGCAAACGGTAAATTAATTTCAGCAGATAATATATGCCGGAATCGAGAAATTAAACTGGGTAGCGAAATATTTAAGATTGATTTGATACCAGTAGAGTTAGGGAGTTTTGATGTAATAGTTGGCATGGACTGGCTGAAGAAGGTGAAAGCAGAGATCGTATGTTATAAAAATGCAATTCGCATTGTACGAGAAGAAGGAGAACCCTTAATGGTGTACGGAGAAAAGGGCAACATGAAGCTACATCTTATTAGTAATTTGAAGGCACAAAAACTAATAAGAAAAGGTTGCTATGCTGTTCTAGCACACGTCGAGAAAGTACAAACTGAAGAAAAGAGCATCAATGATGTTCCCGTCGCAAAAGAATTTCCCGATGTATTTCCGAAAGAATTACCGGGACTACCTCCACATCGATCTGTTGAATTTCAAATAGATCTTGTACCAGGAGCTGCACCAATAGCTCGTGCTCCTTATAGACTCGCACCCAGCGAGATGAAAGAACTGCAAAGCCAATTGCAAGAACTATTAGAACGTGGTTTCATTCGACCAAGCACATCACCATGGGGAGCTCCTGTTTTGTTTGTCAAGAAGAAGGATGGTACATTTAGGTTGTGTCATTCGAACGTGGTTTCATTAGAACGTGGTTTCATTCGACCCCAGCCAGGGGCTCTGCCCCTTGGACCCTGCCAGGGGTTGCCACCCCTTGGACCCCGCTTATCGGGGGCGCTGCCCCCGAACCCCCGTCATAATCAAGATAAGTTCAAACAAGTGTGCACTCCACACTTCCCCAAACTTGTTCGATATTTATCAAGATTATTTTGGATACAAATTAATCCTATTACACTTAAATCATATTGGTGACATAAATCACAACACATTATAGATTGTAAGTATATATGTCAAAGAACATTACATATAGTTATCGTTTTGAAAACTTAAGTTAGTGGTCTCAAAGTATACTTATAACTCATTGTTGTTAGTTCACAATGAAATGTTAAACCATCCTTAAATCATGTTAAATATGTATAGATATGTACATATACATAATCGTATAATTATCGTGTGTTATATAGTTCGTGATATCATTGGTCAAATTGGACGGTCAAACGTTGTGTAAAACTCTTTTCAAAAATATAAGTCTCAACAGTTTGGATTGCTTATCATGTTGGTAAGGTTTAATTTATGTAAATATTAATCTCATAAGTATAGGACGATTGGAAAATTCCGGGTCGTTACAGTACCTACCCGTTAAATAAATTTCATCCCGAAATTTTAAAATTGTACCTATTTTGCGTTCTCGGGAAACAAATGTGGGTACTTTTGTTTCATCTGATCCTCTCTTTCCCAAGTAAACTCGGGACCCCTTCGAGCATTCCAACGAACCTTAACGATTGGTATGTTGCTCTGCTTGAGTTGTTTAACTTCACGGTCCATGATTTCGACTGGTTCTTCTATGAATTGTAGTTTCTCGTCGACTTGGATTTCTTCAAGAGGAATGGTGAGGTCTTCCTTTGCAAGACACTTCTTAAGGTTTGAAACGTGAAATGTATTATGTACTCCGGCGAGTTGTTGTGGTAATTCGAGTCGATAAGCTACCGGTTCTATGCGTTCGATGATCTTGAACGGGGCCTACATACCTTGGGTTCAGTTTACCTCTTTTTCCAAAACGTATTACACCTTTCCAAGGTGACACCTTTAACATAACCATGTCACCGATCTGAAACTCTAATGGTTTCCTTCGGACATCGGCGTAGCTCTTTTGGCGACTACGAGCTGTTTTCAATCTCTCCTTGATTTGTACTATATTCTCAGTCGTTTCGTGTATGATCTCGGGACCAGTTAATTGTCGATCTCCTACTTCATTCCAACAGATAGGGGATCTACACTTCCTTCCATACAGTGCTTCGAATGGTGCAGCTTTAATGCTCGTATGATAACTGTTATTATACGAGAATTCTGCTAATGGTAGATATTTATCCCATCCGTTTCCAAAATCGATCACACATGCTCTGAGCATGTCTTCAAGAGTCTGAATTGTTCTTTCACTCTGCCCGTCAGTTTGTGGATGATATGCGGTGCTCATATCCAAACGAGTTCCCACGGCCTCCTGTAGTGATTGCCAAAACTTTGATGTAAATCTACTATCACGATCGGATATAATGGAAATAGGTATTCCATGCCTTGAAACAATTTCCTTTATGTATAATCGTAATAGTTTCTCCATTCTATCCGTTTCCTTTATAGGCAAGAAATGTGCAGATTTAGTGAGACGATCAACTATTACCCAAATGGTGTCATAACCCCAGGCAGTCTTAGGTAACTTTGTGATGAAATCCATGGTAATACCGTCCCATTTCCATTCTGGGATTTCTGGTTGTTGAAGTAATCCTGAAGGCTTCTGGTGTTCTTCTTTGACTTTGGAACAAGTTAAACATTCCTCAACATATGTTGCAACGTCTGTCTTCAAATTAGGCCACCAATAATGCGTCTTAAGATCTTGATACATCTTTCCAACTCCAGGATGTATCGAGTATCTTGTCTTATGTGCCTCATTCAATATCAACTTCCTTAATCCACCCAACTTTGGTACCCAAATACGGTTTGCAAAATATCGAATTCCATCTTCCCGTATAACGAGTTGTTTCCCATACTTCTTCATTATTTCATTCCTATGTTTTCTTTAGTAAGAGCTTCTCGTTGAGCCTATTTGATTTGTGAGTTGAGATTCATGCGAATTTTTATGTTCATTGCTCGTACTCGAATTGGTTCCCGTTCCTTTCTGCTTAGAGCATCGGCCACTACATTCGCTTTCCCAGGATGATAGCGAATCTCACAATCATAGTCGTTTATCAGCTCGACCCACCTACGTTGCCTCATGTTCAGCTGTTTCTGATCGAAGATATGTTGAAGGCTTTTATGATCGGTAAACACAGTGCATTTAACCCCATATAAGTAGTGTCTCCATATCTTCAATGCAAACACTACTGCTCCCAGTTCTAAATCATGTGTCGTATAATTCTGCTCATGAATCTTCAATTGTCGGGATGCGTATGCTATAACTTTCTTCCGTTGCATAAGGACGCAACCAAAACCTTGTCGCGAAGCCTCACAATATATCTCAAAATCATCGTTCCCTTCAGGTAACGATAAAATAGGTGCTGTAGTTAACTTCTTCTTCAGTAATTGAAATGCACTCTCCTGCTCAGAAGTCCATTCGTACTTCTTCCCTTTTTGTGTTAACGCTGTTAATGGTTTAGCTATTCGGGAAAAATCTTGAATAAACCTTCTATAATAACCAGCTAAACCCAAAAATTGGCGTATCTGCGTTGGTGTCTTAGGAGTCTCCCATTTTTCAATGGCCTCAATTTTAGCTGGGTCAACCTGAATTCCTTTGCTACTAACAACATGGCCAAGAAATTACACTTCTTTCAACCAAAACGCACACTTAGAAAATTTGGTGTATAATTGTTCTTTTCTTAACAATTCTAATACCAATCTTAAATGCTGCTCATGCTCTTGCTCACTCTTAGAATAGATAAGAATATCGTCAATGAAAACGATAACAAACTTATCTAAATACGGACTACAAACTCGATTCATGAGGTCCATGAATATAGCTGGTGCATTCGTTAATCCAAATGGCATGACCAAAAATTCATAATGACCGTAGCGTGTCCGAAAAGCAGTTTTCGGAATATCTTCTTCTTTGACGCGTAGTTGATGATAGCCCGACCTTAGGTCGATTTTCGAGTAAACACATGATCCTTGCAATTGATCAAATAAGTCATCAATTCTCGGTAGTGGATACCGATTCTTGATAGTTAACTTATTTAATTCACGATAATCTATACACATTCGGAAAGATCCGTCTTTCTTCTTGACGAATAAAATCGGAGCTCCCCACGGTGAAGTGCTCGGTCGAATGAAACCACGGTCCAGTAATTCTTATAACTGGCTTTGTAACTCTTTCATCTCAGATGGTGCAAGTCTATATGGAGCACGAGCCACTGGTGCAGCTCCCGGTACTAGATCTATTTGAAATTCTACAGATCTAAATGAAGGTAATCCTGGTAACTCTTCCGGAATTACTTCAGGAAAATCTCTTGCCAAAGGCACGTCGTTGATGCTCTTCACTTTTTCCTTCGTTTCGACTTTATTAACATATGCTAAGATAGCATAGCACCCTTTCTTCAAGCACTTTTGAGCTTTCAAATAACTAATGAGTTTTAGCTTTGAGTTACCCTTCTCTCCATAAATCATTACTGGCGTTTTATCCTTACGAGGAATGCGAATTGCCTTCTTGGCACACACAACTTCAGCTCCTATTTTGGACATCCAGTCCATGCCGACTATTACATCAAAACTTCCTAATTCTACGGGTATCAAATCAATCTTAAATGTTTCTCCGGCTAAATTTATTTTACAATCACGGCAAATTTTATCGGCTTTAATTAGTTTACCATTAGCTAACTCAATCATGTACTTAGCATATAGAGGTAATGATGAACAATTCAATTTAGCGTAAAAGTCTCTACTCACGTAACTTCTATCGGCACCAGTATCAAATATAATAGATGCGGATAAGTTATTAATGGTAAACGTACCCGTAACAAGCTCCGGGTCTTCACACGCCTCTCTAGCATTAATAACAAATGCTCTTCCACGTGTAGATCCATTATTCTTCTCTGGATTCGGACACTGGCTCTTATAATGACCCTGTTTCCCACACCCATAACAAGTAACAGTGGCCAAGGCAGTTCTATTTGCATTGGTGGCAGGAGTCTTGGTACCGTTTGTATTTGTAGCAGGAACCTTACAATCTTCAGCAAGATGACCTTTTCGATTACAATTGTTGCACACCACATTACAATAACCAGAGTGATGTTTGTGGCATCTGTTACATAAAGGATTTCGTCCTTTGTAACCTGAGTTTGAACCGCTACCCGCACCTTGCGTGGTTTCTTGTTTCTTGTTGGATTGTTGATGATTACCTTTCCACTTTCTTTTGTTTCCCGATGTCTTGACATCGGTGTTCTTATCCAGAATAATCTGGTCCATCAATTTGTTCGCCATGGTGATAGCTTCATGAATAGTCTTGGTTTTGGATGCTGTAACATTTGCCTTGACCTTTTTAGGCAAACCGTCTTTGTACAGTTCAATCTTCCGTTCTTCGGTTGGTACCAATTCGGGACATAGCAAAGCTAATTCCATGAATCGCTGATTGTAGTTGGTGAGTTCAGTACCAACAGCTTTCAGGCTTCGTAATTCAGCTTCCAACTTCCTAACCTCGTTCCTTGGACAATATTCGCTGATTAGCATTGTTTTGAATTCTTCCCAAGGAGTATCATAAGCTACATCTCCTCCTACGGCCTTCACATAGTTTTTCCACCACGTGAGTGCACTATCTTGTAGGGTGCACGATGCATACTTGGTCATGTCCTTCTCAATACAACCACTGATTTTAAACACAAACTTGATCTTTTCGATCCACCGGGTTAAACCGACCGGTCCTTCTGTTCCACTGAATGATGAGGGCTTGCAACCTTGAAAAGTTTTGTAAGTGCACCCCACAAGAGGATTTGGGTTAACTGCAGCACCTCTTGCAGCCTCGACCCATAACATTCTGTCGTTCACTCGCTGATTGATGAGTTCCTGGATTTCTTGTTCCGTCATTCGGTTCAATCGCGCCATAATCTTCAATAAGAATGAAAAAATAATTATTCACATGGAATATTATAGACGTAGTATGTATTTACAGTACATCGTAGCTTATTAATAATATGAACCAGTTATTATTATAAAAGCCTTTTCTTCTTATTAGCGTTTTATAATTATATCTAGGGTAGTACCTACCCGTTAAAGTTCATACTTAATAGCTTAGTACGAAAATCAATTACTACCACCCAAATAATACTTAACCATGGAAAATTATTGCATTTCACACTTCACTATTTTACATATGCTTATCTTACATCAAACATTAAGAAAAACACACTAGTAATATTATACAAAACATTATATAATCCCATGGTTTAAAACAACAGCGCATCATTTAACCCAAAGCGTTTGTGTTCAAAGAAATCGCTTAAAGGTTATCCTGGTTGTCTCCCTGCGTTTTGGCTGAGGAACCGAAGAACTGGATGTCGGGATAGAACTAATAGGAATAGCGGGAATAGGTGTGGAAGTATCTGGTGGAGTTGGTGCCACAACATCCTCTCTAGACTCGGGATTTAGATTTTCCATTTCAGTAGCCTTTCGTTTCTTTTCTAGTTCGAACTTGTCTTTCGTAATTTCCTGTATTTCTTCCTCCTCAGGATCACTTTCCAGTTCCTCTTCAATTGATTCATCCGGAACTTGTGAGTCTTCCCCAAAGGTGTCGTTTTCATCATCAGATAGATTAATGACTGGAACACCATCTGAAGAGTCTGGTTCGGAGTCGCTGAATGTGATAATAAGTTCTAAGCCAGACATCTATCACATAACAACTAGCACGTTAATACCACATAATATTTACATATTAATTTTTAACCAACAAGGATAAGCAATAGTTTTCGAAATCAAACACGGTCAAAGTCCAGACTCACTAATGCATCCTAACAAACTCGATAAGACACACTAATGCAAATTCTCTGGTTCTCTAAGACCAACGCTCTGATACCACATGTCATAACCCGACCTTAACCATAAGGACGAATACAATAACATATGATTTCATCGCGAGGTATTGACCTCTATATGCGACATTTTTCAAAAACTGCATTCGTTTTTACAATACAAACCATAGCTTTTATTACAAATACAAGGTTTAAACAACTTAATAATGATTATCGTTTAGCGATAATCTTAGACTTACAAACTTTACATGTGATAATAACAATACGACCTCCAACATATTTTACATTACAAATCCTCCGATATGCAGTTTTATTTTTGACACAAATATGCATACTCAAGATCTTGCTTAAATTCAACATGTTGCAGCGGAAGCTTTTAGTTATCACATGAGAATACACATGCTTAAAACGTCAACATAAAGTTGGTGAGATATAGGTTTAATGCCGGCAGCGTTATAAATATAGACCACAAGATTTCATATATAAACGTTTTAATAAAAATATTCTAAGTTGTTGAGCACTTGATAACCATATTTAACATTTAATCAATGTCACATATTCCCTTTATTATGAAATCTTACTACACCGTACCAAGTGTAGTTACCGAAACGAAGTACTGTGCAATCGTTGAATACTGTTCGTCCAGTCCGGTTGGGGTTGTCAGGCCCGATAGATCTATCAACAGGATTCGCGTTTACAATACCTCATGTAAATAATAGTTACCAAGTTACAGGGAAGTATGCCAGTGGTACAACTCAACGTAGAATATATATTTTTAATCACTTGTGTCCATAACGTAAATCATAAAATGCATGTATTCTCATCCCGAAATATTTAGAGTTTAAAAGTGGGACTATATACTCACCTTTTCCTTGAAGGTATTTAACTCGACTTGGTCTCCGATAGATATCACGAACCTAACCATATATATAATATATCAACATATTTTCTTTTCAAGTAATCGTTACATATATATATATACTTTTAATACTTTTAATATTTTCTTAGTCCGTAGTTAGCAGTCTGTTGTTAATGGTCCACAATTAGTTGCTCAATAAAATAAATAAAGACCCCATCGTATTCGTATTGATCAGAATTAATCTCGACCCATGGTACCATGTTGTCAAATGACGTGTTGCGTACATAAAGTACCGTGTTGTCAGATGACGTGTTGCGTACAATCATGAGGTCTTATGATTAATCTTCTCGTGTTGTTTACGGGTGGTCCTGGAATATATAAAATCAAATCATAAGTAAATATATATTAAATATTATGTTAATTAGCCAATATATGATTAATTCGATTTTGTCATAATATGATATATTACAGGTTTTGAAGTGTTTTAAAAATCAAATTAGAAGGATCTATTTAGTTTGCGAACAGGTTTGAAATCATTCAAACTATGTTCTTGTTGTTAAAAATTTTATAACACAAAATAAGATAGCTATATAAATATGAATCGAATAAGATTATGAATAAGGTTACTACCTCAAGTTACTTGGATAAAGCTACTGGAAAAGATTGAAAATAATCTTGATCAAACTTTCTTATGATGATTATAGGTTGTTCATGAAGCTAGTTCTTCATGAGTATTTGCTGAGATTGTGAAGAACACTTAGAGTTCCTAAGAGTGTATTTTTTTTTGTTAGAGAAAGATGGTTGTAAGAATGAAATGAAAAACCAAGGTGATGGTGATACTTATAGGACAGTCTGGTTGTTGAGGGAACAAGGACAAATTATTTTGTTGAATTTTTGAGTAATAATGTATGCTAGCTTACAAATAAGATTCCCTCTTATCTAGGGCAGATCTAAAGCTGATAAGGATATTGATTTGATGTGTATTTACCAATAGTAAATACGTATGGATGATGAGTATGATACGGTAAAAGAAGCTCAAAATCGGGCTTTTATTTTGGGTCCAACCGGGCCAAAAATAAAATTTTAAGACATTTTTAATAAAGCCCCTTGGACCCCGCCAGGAGTTGCCACCCCTAGGACCCCGCTTATCGGGGGCGCTGCCCCCGAACCCCCGTCATAATCAAGATAAGTTCAAAAAAGTGTGCACTCCACACTTCCCCAAACTTGTTCGATATTTATCAAGATTATTTTGGTTACAAATTAATCCTATTACACTTAAATCATATTGGTGGCATAAATCACAACACATTATAGATTGTAAGTATATATGTCAAAGAACGTTACATATAGTTATCGTTTTGAAAACTTAAGTTAGTGGTCTCAAAGTATACTTATAACTCATTGTTGTTAGTTCACAATGAAATGTTAAACCATCCTTAAATCATGTTAAATATGTATAGATATGTACATATACATAATCGTATAATTATCGTGTGTTATATAGTTCGTGATATCATCGGTCAAATTGGACGGTCAAACGTTGTGTAAAACTCTTTTCAAAAATATAAGTCTCAACAGTTTAGATTGCTTATCGTGTTGGTAAGGTTTAATTTATGTAAATATTAATCTCATAAGTATAGAACGATCAGAAAATTCCGGGTCGTTACACAATCGCAACATCAATCGCAACTACAACAAACGGCCCAACAACAACAACAACAACAACAACAACAACAACAACAACAACAACAACAACAACAACAACAACAACAACAACAACAACAACAACAACAACAACAACAACAACAACAACAACAACAACAACAACAACAACAACAACAACAACAACAACAACAACAACAACAACAACAACAAAAACAACAACAACAACAACAACAACAACAACAGCAACTACAACAATCATCCCAACAACAATAACAACCGCAACAACAACAACAACAATCAGAAGCAGTTATGCCAAAGGTGTGAAAAGTATCACTCGGGGTTCTGCACCAAATTTTGCACCAAGTGTAAAAGAAATGGTCATAGCGCGGCGAAGTGTGAGGTCTACGGACCAGGGGTTAATAGAACAAAAGGAACAAATGGTGTCGGAACGAGTAATGGCGGAGCAAGTAGTGTCGGAGCAAGTTATGCCAATGTAGTTTGTTATAAATGTGGAAAATCGGGCCACATTATTAGAAATTGCCCAAACAAGGAGAACACGAATGGACAAGGCCGCGGAAGAGTTTTCAATATTAATGCGGCAGAGGCACAGGAAGACCCGGAGCTTGTTACGAGTACGTTTCTTATTGAAAATAAATCTGCTTAAGTTTTATTTGATTCGGGTGCGGATAGAAGCTATATGAGTAGAGATTTTTGTGCTAAATTAAGTTGTCCATTGACGCCGTTGGATAGTAAATTTTTACTCGAATTAGCAAACAGTAAATTAATTTCAGCAGATAATATATGCCGAAATCGAGAAATTAAACTGGGTAGCGAAATATTTAAGATTGATTTGATACCAGTAGAGTTAGGTAGTTTTGATGTAATAGTTGGCATGGACTGGCTGAAGAAGGTGAAAGCAGAGATAGTATGTTATAAAAATGCAATTCGCATTGTACGAGAAGAAGGAGAACCCTTAATGGTGTATGGAGAAAAGGGCAACATGAAGCTACATCTTATTAGTAATTTGAAGGCACAAAAACTAATAAGAAAAGGTTGCTATGCTGTTCTAGCACACGTCGAGAAAGTACAAACTGAAGAAAAGAGCATCAATGATGTTCCCGTCGCAAAAGAATTTCCCGATGTATTTCCGAAAGAATTACCGGGACTACCTCCACATCGATCTGTTGAATTTCAAATAGATCTTGTACCAGGAGCTGCACCAATAGCTCGTGCTCCTTATAGACTCGCACCCAGCGAGATGAAAGAACTGCAAAGCCAATTGCAAGAACTATTAGAACGTGGTTTCATTCGACCAAGCACATCACCATGGGGAGCTCCTGTTTTGTTTGTCAAGAAGAAGGATGGTACATTTAGGTTGTGTATTGACTACAGAGAATTGAACAAACTTACCATCAAAAACCGTTATCCATTGCCGAGAATTGACGACTTATTTGATCAACTACAAGGCTCGTCGGTTTATTCGAAGATCGATTTACGTTCTGGATATCATCAAATGCGAGTAAAGGAGGATGATATTCCAAAAACTGCTTTTAGGACGCGTTATGGTCATTACGAGTTTATGGTTATGCCGTTTGGATTGACTAACGCACCAGCTGTGTTCATGGACCTTATGAACCGAGTGTGCGGGCCATATCTTGACAAGTTTGTCATTGTTTTCATCGATGACATACTTATTTACTCAAAGAATGATCAAGAGCATGAAGAACATTTGAGAAAAGTGCTAGAAGTATTGAGGAAAGAAAAACTGTACGCTAAGTTTTCAAAGTGTGCATTTTGGTTGGAAGAAGTTCAATTCCTCGGTCACATAGCGAACAAAGAAGGTATCCAGGTGGACCTGGCAAAGATCGAAACTGTTGAAAAGTGGGAAACCCCAAAAACTCCGAAGCATATACGTCAATTTTTAGGATTGGCTGGTTACTACAGAAGATTCATCCAAGATTTCTCCAAAATAGCAAAACCCTTGACTGCATTAACGCATAAAGGGAAGAAATTTAAATGGAAGGATGAACAAGAGAAGGCGTTTCAATTATTGAAGAAAAAGCTAACTACGGCACCTATATTGTCATTGCCTGAAGGGAATGATGATTTTGTGATTTATTGTGACGCATCAAAGCAAGGTCTCGGTTGTGTATTAATACAACGGACGAAGGTGATTGCTTATGCGTCTAGACAATTGAAGATTCACGAGCAAAATTATACGACGCATGATTTGGAATTAGGCGCGGTTGTTTTTGCATTAAAGACTTGGAGGCACTACTTATATGGGGTCCAAAGTATTATATATACCGACCACAAAAGTCTTTAACACATATTTAATCAGAAACAACTGAATATGAGGCAGCGTAGGTGGATGGAATTGTTGAATGATTACGACTTTGAGATTCGTTACCACCCGGGGAAGGCAAATGTGGTAGCCGACGCCTTGAGCAGAAAGGACAGAGAACCCATTCGAGTAAAATCTATGAATATAATGATTCACACTAACCTTACTACTCAAATAAAGGAGGCGCAACAAGGAGATTTAAAGAGGGAAATTTAAAGGATGAAATACCCAAAGGATCGGAGAAGCATCTTAATATTCGGGAAGACGGAACCCGGTATAGGGCTGAAAGAATTTGGGTACCAAAATTTGGAGATATGAGAGAAATGGTACTTAGAGAAGCTCATAAAACCAGATACTCAATACATCCTGGAACGGGGAAGATGTACAAGGATCTTAAGAAACATTTTTGGTGGCCAGGTATGAAAGCCGATATTGCTAAATATGTAGGAGAATGTTTGACGTGTTCTAAGGTCAAAGCTGAACATCAGAAACCATCAGGTCTACTACAACAACCTGAAATCCCGGAATGGAAATGGGAAAACATTACCATGGATTTCATTACTAAATTGCCAAGGACTGCAAGTGGTTATGATACTATTTGGATAATAGTTGATCGTCTCACTAAGTCAGCACACTTCCTGCCAATAAGAGAAGATGACAAGATGGAGAAGTTAGCACGACTGTATTTAAAGGAAGTCGTCTCCAGACATGGAATACCAATCTCTATTATCTCTGATAGGGATGGCAGATTTATTTCAAGATTCTGGCAGATATTACAGCAAGCATTGGGAACTAGTCTAGACATGAGTACTGCCTATCATCCACAAACTGATGGGCAAAGCGAGAGGACGATACAAACGCTTGAAGACATGCTACGAGCTTGTGTTATTGATTTCGGAAACAGTTGGGATCGACATCTACCGTTAGCAGAATTTTCCTACAACAACAGCTACCATTCAAGTGCAGGTCTCCGATTTGTTGGAGTGAAGTGGGGGATAGACAGATTACGGGTCCGGAGATAATACAAGAAACTACCGAGAAAATCATCCAAATTCAACAAAGATTGAAAACCGCCCAGAGTCGACAAAAGAGCTACGCGGACAGTAAAAGAAAAGATATTGAGTTTGAAATTGGAGAAATGGTCATGCTTAAGGTTTCACCTTGGAAAGGCGATGTTCGATTTGGTAAACGGGGGAAACTAAATCCAAGGTACATTGAACCATTCAAGATTATAGATCGTGTCGGACCAGTAGCTTACCAACTGGAGCTACCTCAACAACTCGCGGCTGTACATAACACTTTCCACGTCTCAAATTTGAAGAAATGTTTTGCTAAAGAAGATATCACTATTCCGTTGGACAAAATCCAAATCAATGAAAAACTTCAATTCATTGAAGAACCCGTCGAAATAATGGATCGTGAGGTTAAGAGACTTAAACAAAACAAGATACCGATTGCTAAGGTTCAATGGAATGCTCGTAGAGGACCCGAGTTCACCTGGGAGCGTGAAGATCAGATGAAGAAGAAATACCCGCATTTATTTCCAGAAGATACGTCAACACCTCCAACTACTTAAAATTTCGGGACGAAATTTATATAACGGGTAGGTACTGTAGTGACCCGAACTTTTCCATGTTTATATATATATTAAATGAAATTGTTATTTACATGATTAAGTGTTTCCAACATGTTAAGCAATCAAACTTGTTAAGACTTGATTAATTGAAATAGGTTTCATATAGACAATTAACCACCCAAGTTGACCGGTGATTCACGAACGTTAAAACTTGTAAAAACTATACGATGACATATATATGGTTATATATATAGTTAACATGATTTTATTATAAGTATGTATCTCATTAGGTATTTTAACAATGAGTTATATACATAAAAATGAGACTATTAATTTAAGAAACTCGAAAACGATATATATAACGATTATCGTTATAACAACGTCTTACTAGGTACATATGAATCATATTAAGATATTGATATACTTGGTTAATTATGTTTAATAATAAGTAAATATATTATTAAGTGTATTAACAATGAAATACATATGTAAAAATAAGACTACTAACTTAATGATTTCGAAACGAGACATATATGTAACGATTATCGTTGTAACGACATTTAACTGTATATATATCATACTAAGATATATTATATATCATAATATCATGATAATATAACAGTTTAAAATCTCATTTGTTATAATAAACAATGGGTTAACAACATTCAACAAGATCGTTAACCTAAAGGTTTCAAAACAACATTTACATGTAACGACTAACGATGACTTAACGACTCAGTTAAAATGTATATACATGTAGTGTTTTAATATTCATTCATACACTTTTGAAAGACTTCAAGACACTTATCAAAATACTTCTACTTAACAAAAATGCTTACAATTACATCCTCGTTCAGTTTCATCAACAATTCTACTCGTATGCACCCGTATTCGTACTCGTACAATACACAGCTTTTAGATGTATGTACTATTGGTATATACACTCCAATGATTAGCTCTTAGCAGCCCATGTGAGTCACCTAACACATGTGGGAACCATCATTTGGCAACTAGCATGAAATATCTCATAAAATTACAAAAATATGAGTAATCATTCATGACCTATTTACATGAAAACAAAATTACATATCCTTTATATCTAATCCATACACCAATGACCAAAAACACCTACAAACACTTTCATTCTTCAATTTTCTTCATATAATTGATCTCTCTCAATTTCTATCTTCAAGTTCTAAGTGTTCTTCATAAATTCCAAAAGTTCTAGTTTCATAAAATCAAGAATACTTCCAAGATTGCAAGTTTACTTCCAAGTTTTCTAAATCCATTCCAAGTAATCATCCAAGATCAAGAAACCTTTGTTACTTACAGTAGGTTATCTTTCTAATACAAGGTAATAATCATATTCAAACTTTAATTCAATTTCTATAACTATAACAATCTTATTTCGAGTGGAAATCTTACTTGAAATTGTTTTCGTGTCATGATTATGCTTCAAGAACTTTCAAGCCATCCAAGGATCCTTTGAAGCTAGATCTATTTTTCTCATTTCCAATAGGTTTATCCAAGGAACTTGAGGTAGTAATGATGTTCATAACATCATTCGATTCATACATATAAAGCTATCTTATTCGAATGTTTAAACTAGTAATCACTAGAACTTAATTCTAAACTTGTTCGCAAATAAAAGTTAATCCTTCTAACTTGACTTTTAAAATCAACTAAACACATGTTATATATCTATATGATATGCTAACTTAATGATTTAAAACCTGAAAACACGAAAAACACCGTAAAACCGGATTTACGCCGTCGTAGTAACACCGCGGGCTGTTTTGGGTTAGTTAATTAAAAACTATGATAAACTTTGATTTAATAGTTGTTATTCTGGGAAAATGATTTTTATTATGAACATGAAACTATATCCAAAAATTATGGTTAAACTCAAAGTGGAAGTATGTTTTCTAAAATGGTTATCTAGACGTCGTTCTTTCGACTGAAATGACTACCTTTACAAAAATGACTTGTAACTTATTTTTCCGACTATAAACCTATACTTTTTCTGTTTAGATTCAAAAAATAGAGTTCAATATGAAACCATAGCAATTTTATTCACTCAAAACGGATTTAAAATGAAGAAGTTATGGGTAAAACAAGATTGGATAATTTTTCTCATTTTAGCTACGTGAAAATTGGTAACAAATCTATTCCAACCATAACTTAATCAACTTGTATTGTATATTATGTAATCTTGAGATACCATAGACACGTATACAATGTTTTTACCTATCATGTAGACACATCTATATATATTTCGGAACAACCATAGACACTCTATATGTGAATGTTGGAGTTAGCTATACAAGGTTGAGGTTGATTCCAAAATATATATAGTTTGAGTTGTGATCAATACTGAGATACGTATACACTGGGTCGTGGATTGATTCAAGATAATATTTATCGATTTATTTCTGTACATCTAACTGTGGACATCTAGTTGTAGGTTACTAACGAGGACAGCTGACTTAATAAACTTAAAACATCAAAATATATTAAAAGTGTTGTAAATATATTTTGAACATACTTTGATATATATGTATATATTGTTATAGGTTCGTGAATCAACCAGTGGCCAAGTCTTACTTCCCGACGAAGTAAAAATCTGTGAAAGTGAGTTATAGTCCCACTTTTAAAATCTAATATTTTTGGGATGAGAATACATGCAGGTTTTATAAATGATTTACAAAATAGACACAAGTACGTGAAACTACATTCTATGGTTGAATTATCGAAATCGAATATGCCCCTTTTTATTAAGTCTGGTAATCTAATAATTAGGGAACAGACACCCTAATTGACGCGAATCCTATAGATAGATCTATTGGGCCTAACAAACCCCATCCAAAATACCGGATGCTTTAGTACTTCAAAATTTATATCATATCCGAAGGGTGTCCCGGAATGATGGGGATGTTCTTATATATGCATCTTGTTAATATCGGTTACCAGGTGTTCACCATATGAATGATTTTTATCTCTATGTATGGGATGTGTATTGAAATATGAAATCTTGTGGTCTATTGTTACGATTTGATATATATAGGTTAAACCTATAACTCACCAACATTTTTGTTGACGTTTAAAGCATGTTTATTCTCAGGTGAATACTAAGAGCTTCCGCTGTTGCATACTAAAATAAGGACAAGATTTGGAGTCCATGTTTGTATGATATTGTGTAAAAACTGCATTCAAGAAACTGATTTCGATGTAACGTATTTGTATTGTAAACCATTATGTAATGGTCGTGTGTAAACAGGATATTTTAGATTATCATTATTTGATAATCTACGTAAAGCTTTTTAAACCTTTATTTATGAAATAAAGGTTATGGTTTGTTTTAAAAATGAATGCAGTCTTTGAAAAACGTCTCATATAGAGGTCAAAACCTCGCAACGAAATCAATTAATATGGAACGTTTTTAATCAATAAGAACAGGACATTTCACATAAGGTCCATGAACACCGCCAGTGCCTTAGTGAGACCAAATGGCATAACAATAAATTCATAACTACCATAACGAGTTCGGAAAGCGGTTTTGGAGATATCTTCCCCCTCAACCCTTAATTGATGATAACCCGAGCGGAGATCGATTTTTGAATATACACGAGATCCTTATAGTTGATCAAAGAGGTCATCGATGCGAGGAAGAGGATATCGGTTCTTAACCGTCAATTTATTTAGTTCATGATAATTGATGCACATTCGTAGGGATCCATCTTTCTTTTTAACAAACAAAATCGGAGCGCCCCATGGCGAATGGCTAGGTTGGATAAAACCACAGACAAGTAGTTCTTGGATTTGATTTTGCAATTCTTGCATTTCGGAGGGAGCAAGTCTATACGGTGCACGTGCTACGGGTGCGGCTCATTCTACCGGTCGATGAGGTGGGAGACCCGGCAATTCGTCGGGAAATACATCGAAAAAGTCACTAACAATTGGCACATCATCGATATGCTTCTCATTGGACTCGACTTTCTTAACATGGGCAAGGATCGCAAAACAACTCTTACGGAGTAATTTTCTAACTTTAAGGCACGAAACGAGGTTGACTCCGGAGCAACTATTATCGTCATAAACAATCAAGGGTTCACCATTCTCTATAGGAATTCGGATTGCATTAAGATCACAAAGGATGTGAGATTTCGTTTTGGCTAACCAATTCATACCGATTATTACATCAAAGCTTCCTAGTTCCATGGTTATTAAGTCAATTTCAAACTCATTACCCAAAATGTTTAACGTACACCCCCGGTAATATGTGTCGGCACTCAATAGTTTCCCGTTGGCCACTTCAATGGTATAAGTGGTATCTAGTGGAAGTGGTGGAGTGCTAAAAGAATGAGTCAAAGTCTTGGATACAAAACTCTTATCGGCACCCGAATCGAATAAACAAGTAACATAAGTGTTGTTGAGAAGAAACGTACCCGTGACTAATTCATTGTCATCTCGGGCTTCCTCGGTATTGATGTTGAAAGCTCGGCCGCGCGTATTGGGGTTATCTTTCTTCTTTGGGCATGCATTTCTATAATGGCCCGTTTGGCCACATTCGTAACAAGTGACCGTCTTTGGTGCATTGGGCCCCTTTCGAGCGATGGGGGCGACACTTTTACATTCGTTGGCCTTATGACCAACTCCTTGGCACCAATGGAGAATTAGCTTGCCACATTCACCAAAGTGGTACTTGCTGCATTTGTTGCAAAGAGGTAGGTTTCCGGCATAACCCTTCTTGCCGTCGGAGGTGAAAGGCTTCTTGGAAAAGTTGTTGTTGCTTGATTGGGGGCTTCCCATTTTCTTTTGTTGCTACCCGACTTATCCTCGGCTTTAGGTGCCGGCACTATAATTTCGTCCACCGTTTCTATCAACTTGCGAGCCATGTTCAAAGCTTCTTGATGATTAGTGGGTTTGGATGACATTACCCCGTGTTTGATGCTCTTTGGATGACCATCCATGTAAAGTTCAACCCTTAAAGATTCGGGGTTCATAAGGTTTGGGCACATCAAGGCTAGTTCGTAAAATCGTTGATTATAAGCCTTGAGATCGTTTCCGACCGCTTTCAAAGTTCTTAGCTCTTGTTCGAGCCTTCGGGTTTCTTCACGAGGGAAATATTCGACGATCATCTTTTCCCTTAAGTCGGCCCAAGAGAGGGCGTGAGCTTCATCGGTACCCACCGATTGTACATAGGTGTTCCACCATGTGAGGGCGACACCGGCGAAAGTGTGAGTGGAGTATTTGACCTTATCTTGGTCCCAACAACTGCTTATGCTAAAAATGGCCTCCGTTTGTTCTAACCATCGAGTGAGAGTAACCGGTCCCCCGGTCCCATCAAAAGTATGAGGTTTGCACCCCATGAAGGCTTTGTAGGAGCACCCTTCATTTAAGTTACCGGCCCCTTGATTGTTGTTGTTGTGGTTGTTGTTATTGTTGTTGGAGGAGGAGTGACCGGCCATGGCCGCATCCACGGCGGTGGCTATCATTCGTTGAAGAGCTTGTTCGGGAGTCTCATGGCGCGGCACACGGCGAGGAGGCATTGTTCCTTCAAAACACAAGAATACCGTTGATTAGTATTTTCAATAATACTAATCATGATATGGAATAAGGATAGAGAGAAAATTTTCCTTGACTCGCCTTAAATTCTTTATGTCATAATGTCAGAACGTTCATATGAGTCACCGTAATATAATCCCAGAAATTATATTACCCTAATTCATATGTGCATTCGACATTATTTCACTAAGTCAAGGTGGCGCGTCAATCAAATTAAATAGCGTGAGATTAAGATAAAATAAGAGTAGATATGAGTAGAAACGTTCGAGTATAAATGCACAAGTATTCAAGTAATTTCTACTTCAAGTCTATATGTCGGTTGTAGTCTAGACTCACTAATGTACCCTAAACTCAGGGTTGACACCAATGAACTCTAAATCCCTACAACGAACGCTCTGATACCATCTGTAGCGACCCGACAAAATCATCATTGACGGCGCCGTCTACTTAGGTCCCGTTACGTGGTCATAAGTCTTTAAAACAACGTTTTACCAAAACTATGTCGCATTCATTTCAAAAGTAAAGATGTTTCAAGGTTTACAAAGTAGTTCGACAACTAGTTACATTACAAAGTTTAAAGTACAATTGAAACATATGCGACACAATTTAAAAGTAGCCAAAAGACGCTCCACGTATGCATGTATACTCGACATCCAAGCAAGTATCAAAAGTAATGAGCGGAAGCATGTATCACAAAACGTTCAAGGACCTGAGACAAACATAGAAATCTGTCAACGAAAATGTTGGTGAAATCATAGGTTTAAGTAAGTAAGTACAAGTGAACCACAAGATTTGCAATATTGAAATAATAGTAATACATTCTAAAAGTTTATATTCACGAGCACCCAATTATCAATGCTTAACATTCCTTCCATAGAACCCCATCACAATAGTGTTAGAACATACACTGTTTCTCGATAATATATTTCATTCGTAGACGGTAGCGAACCGCCTGAATGAGGGTTTGTCAAACCCATATGGATCCATACAACATAAGTTCTCGCTTACACCCGGCAAGTGTAACTAATGATAATCGAATTGAGGATTTTGTTCTAAACTCGTATGTAGAATGTTTGTTTTCCTGTACTTGTTTTCACTTAGTAAAAAGAAACGTTTATGTTTTCTCATCCCAAATGTAAGTTCAAAAGTGTAAAAGTGGGACTATGATCTCACCTTGAGTGTACGTATGTAAAAGTACTTCAACAAGTAAACGTGTGCAAGAACGAATGCTAGTCTTGACCTAAACAAATAGGTTGGTATCAATATCAATAAACACAGTCGGTCAAAGTGTTCAATTAGTCCTATGGCTCGTTACGACTCGATTACTATTGCATGTGAGTCAAATTGACACGTTTCATGCAAGATACAAGTATAAAAGCATGTTAGAACGATTGCACAAACATTTGGTTAAGTTTGATTAAAAGTCAACTTTGGTCGGGTCAAAGTCAACGAAAAAGTCAACACGTTCGGTTCGGGTCTCGAACTATTTTTCTGAAGTTTTTAATCACATATGAGCATGTTAGAACAAGTTACATGTGAATCGGATGTGCGTAGCATAGCAAACATTTTTTGTAAAATGGTAAAATAAAACAGTAACTGGCAGTGTAACTGGACGGTGTCCAAATTTGCTGGACGGCGTCCAATAATCTGGACGGCGTCCAGATCAGTAATCAGATCCTGTTTTGCTGCAAAACGCAAATGCACGAACCAAACTTCAAACATTCATAATTTATGACCCGCAAATAACCAAAACGTGTATCTTATATCATCGGAAAGGTATTTTGACGAGGAAAACAACTAAGTACATTTCATCAATCAATATACCACTTACAACAACCAAAACCGCATTTAATGTTCACCATTAATGACATTCAAGCTCATAAATGCAAATCAATGATTCGGAAACTTAACACACACAAATTATATGCCGTTTCGAAGGTAATTACGCATACAATACAACCTAACAATAACCAATAGCATTTCATAACATTCAAGGCATCAAAAGTTCATATTTAGTTCCATCAAACCCTAACCAACATCATCAAAATCAATAATCAAGTTTATGGAGTTTTCTAAAGCAACCTACACATCAAATTGAAGCTAGTGATACTAGTAACACAATTACAACATGAACTTTTAACATCTAACCACATATAAACCACCAAAACTTAAGATTACGCAAGTATTCTTTCAAGTTGAGCTAGTTACACCAAAATAGCAAGAACGAGCATACAAATCACATAATCATGCTAGACTCGAGCCATAGACACTAATTAACAACTTTATAAGTTAAAAACATCAAGAACACAAAATCTAGTGATTTTAGAAAGTTACCCAAACTTGATGAAATCGGTATGGAATCGAATAGGACGATACAAGAATTCCGAATATGTAATTTGTTTTGCAAAACACTTGCTAGATCGGATTTGGATGATGATTCTATGGTTTTGATTTTGAGAGAAAAAGTTGAAGTAGTAAGAGAGAAAGAGATGGATGAATGGATGAGAGTGAATGTTGACTCTTTGACCTACTCAAAGGTTTGGTCCATTGGCAAGTTTAGTCCCTTAAGTTTCATTCGGGTGCGTGAATCACCTAAACGAGATAATTTAAAACGCGTATCAAAGGGAGATGTTATAAATATATAACGGACTTTAAAATGAATAAACGGAAAGTAAACGGAAAAAGGCGGGATGTTACAACGTGTACGCTTCTCAATTAGCATACGTCCATTAAAAGGCTAGTGCTCTAGCTCGAACGGGGATATCAAGCCCTATGGATCCATATACTACTACTCGCGCCCACCAGTTCTTATAACTGGCAGTTACTAGTTACCAAAGCTAAGGAATTTTCGGTTTAAACTCAGTGTAGAATTTAGTATGTACTTGTATCCATTGCGTTTAAAATAAATTGCATGTATTCTCAGCCCAAAAATATTGATTGCAAAAGCAATTAAAAAGGGAGTAAATGAAACTCACCTTAGCAGCACATAAAGTCGTTCATCGAAATGTGACCGAAACTTGGTATACCAAATAACCGTAGATCTCAACCTAGAGAACATATGTTGGTCAATAATTATCTATCAAGCTAGGTCAGGTCATAGTGTATCATAATCTGAATGCTCGAGATCGACATACAAAAGTTATCCAAAGTCGTTTCAAAAAGTCAATTTTGACAATAGTTCAACAAAACGAGACGTACCTTATATAAGGATTCATTTACTCGGTTGGTAATATTCAAAAATCCAATTTATCAATCTTATAAACAAGTTGTTTAAATATTAATTGCAGATTCAAAAGCAATTCCAATTAACGTCAATCATAATTCAGTTGACCATATCTTTTGATTCGTTCATCAAAATTACGCGATTTCTAAATGAAAAGTTATTGATTTTTTGCCAGCTTTCCAAAAACATGTATATCATATTCCTTTTACCAGTAATATATGTATTAAATTCGTGATTCATCATAAACTGTTTAACGAAAAAATTTAGCATACAAGCATGCATAAACATATATACTCGAGCACTACACATGGATACACTATTAATATATAAAAGATAAGATATGAATGCTCACATATCAATATTGTGATTCAATATTGCAAGAAAGTACGTAGACGCAACAGAGATGATAAACACTAGGTTTGACTTGCGAACAATACCCATGAACATTACCCATAACCTCCATAGCTATAATCCATATTTTCCTTAGCTCTATCCCGCTTGAAAACCCATTTTGAAAGTGACACGCTCATGACTTCGTCGTAGTATTTTATGTATAATACTACTAATAAAAATAATAAGATTAATAATAATAATAATATTAATCTTAATATATATACGAGTGTAATATGTATTTGTGCAAACAAAATGGAACGAATTCGACTGAATTTATAGATCCTGACATGTTCCAGCCCTTCATGCGATCGCATGGTTTATGGGCATCATGGCCATGCGATCACATGGCCCTATGATCCAGCTCACAATTGTTTATCTCGTTGTTTGTCGACATAATATTTAATTATATTTATAATATAATTAATTTATATAATTATTTATATATTATATTAAATTCACGTACATAATTGACTTGTAATTTTTGGTCCGATGACTCGTACGTTGTCACTCGACTTATGTCCCGGTTTCGATTTCTCGAATGCATTTTCGTACTCTTAGAAAACTAGTACTTTTCGTTACGCGACGTGTACCTTTATCAAAAATTAAACTTAATCATTGATAAACTATGTCACTCGAAGTGTAGCTTTAATCAATTAAGTGTTTTGGTTATTTGCTTCTATAAATCATCGTCTCGTAGTATATACATATACATATATATATTTTCATTTTAAAATAGTGTTTTACTGTAGCAAATTTTTTTTACTGTAGCAAATAGTGATTTTTGAAAACACTGTAGCTTTTTTAGTACTGTAGCAAATCGAAAATACTGTAGCAAATTAGTGTTTTACTGGTTCATCTTAAACGTTTTAGTTAACTTATCTAAATATTAATCGAATCAATAATCGAATGTTACTATCTTTTACTAAATAACTTGAAATCATATATATATATATATATATATATATATATATATATATATGTATATGCACATTAAGTTATATATATGTTGTTCGTGAATCTTCGAGAACAGTCAAAGAATAATTGATTACATAAATATAGTTCCAAACCTTTGAGACTCAACATTACAGACTTTGCTTATCGTGTCGAAAACATTAAATCATTTAAAGTTTAAATTTGGTCAGAAATTTCTGGGTCGTCACATTAAGTAACTCGACATTTTTCATTAAGATGATTTCATACTTTTATTTAACCTTTGTACTTTATCTCATGCTTCACCAACAGGCTATAATTTAAAATCTTGAAACCTATTATGAATATATATAATTCTACTTTTCTAAAACGTTTTATGATATAACGATTTCCATTATTTTAACCTTTTAACAAAATGATTCTTAAATATATTTAGTTTTGGAAAACAAAATTATCATATTTATTTAATTTAGTTTCAGACGTACAAAAATGTTTTCAGTTTAAAAAGAACTTATTTATTATTAAAACGTATATAACTTTTATACATATCTAGAACCACTTTTGACAACTCATTACTTAACCAGTATGATAAAGATAACGATATTTATATTTTATTTTATTAAATATATATAACGAATTAAATTAATATTATATATTTATACGCGTATTATACGTACATAGTTTTATACTTTTACTATTCTTTAACTTTCCCTTTACTTTACTTTTACTTTACTTTAACTTTAATAATTCACTTTAATAATTCATACTTTAATAATTTACTTTAATAATTAATACTTTAATAATTCACTTTAATAATTCATACTTTAATAATTCAAAAATCTATTATAAATAGAATTCAATAGGTTTCATTATTTCATAGAAACTTGAAAATATATTTCTCTAAACTCTCTCAATCGATTTATATATATATATAAATATATATATATATATATATATATATATATATATATATATATATTTACTCTGTATTATTTCAAGATATTATTAGTATACATAAAATACTACGACGAGGTTCTGCTCGCATGTTTTCAAAATGGGTTTTGCGAGCGGGAAAGGGCTAAGGAAATTATGGGTTATATCTATGGAGGTTATGGATAATGTTCGGGAGTATGCTCATGAGGTCAAACTAGTGTTTATCATCTCCGTTGCGTCTACATACTTTTCTGCAATATTGAATCATAATATTGATATGTGAGCACTCATAACTTAACTTTTATATATTAGTAATGTATCCCTAACTAGTGCTCGAGTATATATAATTATGAATGCTTGTATGTTTAATTTTGTCGTTAAATAGTTTATGATAGATCATGAGTTTAATACACATACTACTGAGATAAGGTATATGATATGCATGTCGTTGGAAAGTTGGCGAAAAATCAATAACTTTTCATTTATATATCGAATAGTTTCGATGAACGGATTAAAAGATGTAGTCAATTGAATTATCCATAATTTTAAGTATTATTGTTAAAATAATTATTATTATTATTACTATCGTCGTTATTATTATTATCTAGATTATTATTATTATTATTATTATTATTATTATTATTATTATTATTATTATTATTATTATTATTATTATTATCATTATCAATATTAGTATAAATATTATCATTAAAAATTGTTATTGTTATTACTATCGTTATTATCATTAAAAGTTATTGTTAATATTATTGATAATATTAATATTATTATTAGTATTATCATTAATATTTATTATTACTAGTATCATTATCAATTAAAACTAATATTAGTATCATCTAATTATTATGACTAATATTATTATCAATATTATGAATGCGATTTAAAAGAGGACTAAAAGCTATTAAACAAATCGATTAGGAAATAACGAGTATAAGTATCATGATGAAATTAAAATATTGTATGATATTGATTTAAAAGAAAAATATCCTTTTTCATTATTTTTATCATTATTATTATTATTAAAAGTATCATTTATATTAAAACTATCATTTTTATTAAAATTATCATTTTTAATAGAAATATCATTGTTATTATAAAATATCATTTTTATTATCATTTTAGTATATTAAAAATTATCATTTTGAATAGAATTATTACTATTATATAAGATATTATTATTATTACAGTTAATATTAAAAAGTATCGTTATAATTATCATGATTAGAATTATCATTTTATCATAATTAATATCATCATTTGTAAATATAAATATTGTTATTATTATTAGTAGAATAATAATAATTATTATTATTATTGTTACAAAATAATACAACTGTTACTTATTATTATTATTATCAATATTATTTTATCAAACAAATATGTGATACAAAGATATTTTTACCACACATAATATAATTACATTAATAATACATACCACCATGTTTTTATAATATTGAGTGAACTGTATAAATTTTATTACTTAAAATATATAAAAGTATATTTTTATATATAAATTTTAATATAAAATTTTATTTATTAATAAATGACTTGTATTATTATTTACTCTAATAAAATTTGATAAATATATTTAAATATATATAACAAATATATTTATGCTATATAATAAACACGTTTGAATTTTTGGAAGTCATTTTGGGTCAAATTGATTTTTGTTGACTTTTGCATGATAATCTCGAGCATTATGATTGTGATACACTACGACTTGACCTGAATTTGTTAGACATATATTGACCAATATATAAATATATATACTTAATATAGGTTTGTGAATCCGAGGTCAACTTTGCACTTGTTCAATGACGTCATATGTATTTTTAATACGAAATACATTATAGTGAGTTTCATTTGCTCCCTTTTTAAATGCTTTTGTAATATACATTTTTGGGACTGAGAACACATGCACTTTTATAAATGTTTGACGAAATAGACATAAGTAATCGAAACTACATTCTGTGGTTGAATTGTTATACCGGATATCGTCCTTGTTGAACTTGGTAGCCTAAGAATTGGTGTTTATTATAATTGCCACCAATTGACGCGAATCCTAAAGATAGATCTATGGGCTTTGACACACCCCAGTCAGAGAATTTGAACCGCTTTAGTACTTCGATGTTTATATGTTTAGGGATATTCTAGATGCATTTTGTTAATGTCGGTTACCAGGTGTTCAATCCATATGAATGAATTTTAAACACTTGCGAGTGTATGATTGTTGAATAAATGAAATCTTGTGGTCTATTAAAATTATGGAAATGATTGATTACGATAAACTAATGAACTCACCAACCATTTGGTTGACACTTTAAAGCATGTTTATTCTCAGGTATTAAATAAATCTTCCGCTGTGCATTAGCTCATTTTAAGGATATTACTTGGAGTCATTCATGGCATATTTTGAAAGACGTTGCATTCGAGTTGTTGAGTTCATCAAGATTATTATTAAGTCAATTATAGTTGGATGTATTATGAAATGGTATGCATGCTGTCAACTTTCGATGTAAAGAAAGTTTGTCTTTTAAAAACGAATGCAATGTTTGTAAAATGTATCATATAGAGGTCAAATACCTCGCGATGTAATCAACTATTGTGAATCGTTTATAATGTATATGAACGGGTCATTTCAATCGTATGTATAGACATAATCCACACGCGACAGACGCGTCATTCACACATATATACAAAAATTTCTTCTTAACCGTATGTATATACATAATCCACACGCCGACTGTCTTCACTCACTCGGTCGAGTGTCTAGTCACTCGGTCGATGGTCTCTCACATACACAATCGATCGTGGGTCAAACACACTCGGTCGATGTTCGAGTGTCAAGAGACACTCGGCCGACTAGCTGAAGAACAAAATCACGAGTTTCACCCAAAATCGACCAATTCTTGCTCTAGAGCTCGATTATGACCTCAAAACTGACCAAATTGAAGACACTAAACATGTAGAAACATAACCCACAAGATTTGGACTCAAACAACATTAAATCTAACCATTTTGACCCAAATTACTCTTTTTGTAAAACCTTACACAAAAACTCAAATTTCTCAAAGATTAAAGCATGAAATCTTGTGATTCTTACCTTGATAGAATCAGTAAATCACAAGGAACAAGATAATGTAAAAGATTTGAGCTCAAGAACAAGGATTAAAGATTAGAGTTTGAAGTAGGTGAAGGAGATGAAGAACGAGTGTGTTTTGGAAAGAATATGGAAAATGCAAGAAATGGTAACACTAGGCATCATATTTGAGTTCAATTCCCACACTGTGCAACACACGGGTATTTATTAGTTATCTGATATCTTCCGTACATCATTTGGCAATCCAAACGAAGTCCAAATTAAATAAACAAACCTGTTCTGTGACCCTTGTCACAAACTGGTCCTAACCACATCATTAAATAATAATAAACATTAAATAAAAATAAAAGCATATAATAACACAACACCAACTTAAGGGCAATTTAGTAATCTTACAGCTAGGCCCAATTGAGGATGTTACAGAAAGCTTGATGAGTGTCGGCCATCCTGTGCCCGAATTGACCTTAAAGATAGAGTAACCAGTCCCCTACGCTTTGGCGCACCCACTTTAACCTAATTTTGGAATTGACGATTATATTTGGAATTGACGAATCATTGGTGTTTTGGGGGGCATGGAGGTGAAAGAGGGATAGCCAACACGGGTTGATTAGAGGAGCATATTTTTGGAGGCGTACATTTATTGCATAACTGACTCCTTGGTGAATGGTAATTTTTGTGATACTTAAAGTTTTGCTCATTTTGGTTATACTTTATGATTTTCAAGGTGACTATAATTCATGATACATATTGATTGATACCTTGAACTTATTTTGGTGAAATTGAGTAAATTGTTAACGATATTGAGGACGATTTTGATTGGTATTTTGTTGAGTCAATGGCTATCCCGTGAATCCTACGTAATTGGTCAAAGTCAAGGAGGTCAACTTTTGAAATATGAAAAGTATTTACTTGATGATTGATGTTTTGACGACCTTTTAGAAGATGGAGTTGACTTTGGCCGGGGGAATGATTGTTTTGGGTAGACTTAGGCTTGAATGGGTGTTGAATGTTGATGGTTTTGATTGAAGACTTGAGCCTTGTACTAATTTTGTTAAAGACTACACGATATAGAGTTAATGATTTTTGAAGACGATATCGGTATGTTCTTGATTCTATTACTTTTGAAGAATTGTTTAAGTTTGTTTATCTTTATTCGAGTTAATATTATTTGAGGATAGACTTGCTTGAGGACAAGCAAGGTTCAAGTGTGGTGGATTTTGATATTGCTCCGTTTATACATATTTTTACTCGCAATATCGGTTAGTTTCTATTGAATTTTGGTTAATAATTGAGGAAATGGTGAAGGAAATGTTAATGTTTGAGTTAAAACGTTCTTATAAAATGGTTTGAACAGTTATATGGTTTTAGAAGTTATTTGGTTAAAAGTTCTGCTGTTTTGAAGAAGAAATCGTGAGCTGAAGCGGAGTGCCAAGTGAAGAATTAAAACAGAAAAAAATACTGGTCGAATGCATGCATCTCGCGGCAGCGATTCCCTTAAATGCGGTCGCGAGGTTGGGATTTGCTCGTGATAAAAATCTCGCGTTCGCAGTACGTTAACAGAACTTCGGAAGCCATGAACAAGGTAACCTCGCGGTCGCGATTGTTAGATGCGGTCGCGATTTTGATGAAGGCTCGCGACCGCGATTCCTCTAATGTGGTCGCGAGATTTAGCAGCCGACTCAGTTTTTGGGATTAGTATAAATATGTGTTTTTAACCCTTTTTAGGGTAACCATTTTATTATTTACGATTTTTATTGTTCCGGCCACTAGGGTACGAATTTCAAAGTCTTTCATTCAGTTTTTCATTATCTTTTCAACACAACAACATTTGTGGTTAGTTTAATCTTGCTATTACTTTTATTCTTACTTATGTTAATGGATTCAATGGTTTATTTTGCATGTTCTTGTGTTCTTTATTTTATTATGAGTAGCTAAATTAGTTATATCTACTTAGATGATTGAACTAAGGTGAAGGCTTGCTATCTTTATGATTTGAACAATTGGATCTTATTATTTCATGTATTGTTTGGCTAAGAACGATTGTTATTGTGATTTATCATTATTTGAAGTTGCGGGGATTATTAACTAGTCAACGAGAGTTGAATAAGTAGTGATCTTCATTAGGTTATTGAACGTGAATAGCTTAGGCCTTTGGTTGATTATATACAGGAGACCGGTATAATTAATTAATTAGTAATTAAACTGTGATAGAACTTAGTAATTGTGGAATTGTTAGAGAGACTTAAGCAATTCAAGTTAAATTGATATATTGATTAATACATTGGTAACTAGATTAGAGAATTAGGATCAACGAGAGTTGGGCTAATGATTTAGTCAATAATCTGTGAGAATCGAGAGATAATCATAGTGTTACCACCAATACAATTGTTTGAAATGAACTTAACAGCAATCCTGATCCGAGGGAATTGAATCTAAGTGGATACCTTTGTCTTTATTGATTTTAATTTAATTTTATTACGCGTTTAAACTCTAAACAAAACAACCTTAATTTTACTAGAATAATTACAAGTTAAAGTTTCTGATAAAACTGCTCTGTGTGGACGAACTGGTCAATTTTACTCATGAATTGCTGCACGATCGGGACTAGTTGCCTATATTGTGTGATAATTATTGGGTGATATTTACTAGTTATTTTTAGAGTATAAAACACACATCACCAACTAAAGTTTTTCCACCATGAGAGCAGATGCTGCATTTGCACAGCTGCCTCCATCAACAATCAGGTTACATACTTTGTCTTTGATTGTGCACCTTGAATGAAAGATGTTTTCACACTGGCTCTTATCTTTAATAGTTTCTGCTGTGTGCATTACTCTTCGAATCATCAAAAACTCTCCAATATCAGCAACAACAAACTCTTCATTATCAGACTCATCATATGCTGGTTCAGTTCCAAAACTCCTTTCCAAATCTTCAACCTCCTTCAAAGTAAGAGCACGCTGGTTGGGGCATTGAGCTTGAAAATTTCCAAATCCATGACATTTGAAGCATTTCCTTCTATCATATTTGGGACCACCAGCTACAATATGTTCTTTGCCTTTAAAGGCTTTTGATGTTGTTTGGAATAAGACTTAAAATGATTGACCATTCATAGGCAGCACTGCTGGTTTGGAATAAGACTTAAAATGATTTTTCTTTTTGCTTGTTTCTCCACTTGAATAGCCAGCTTGTAAGCACTCTCAAAAGTTCATAGAGGCTGCATTTCAACTTGATCAGCAATAGAAACATTTAAGCCTCCAAAAAATCTTACTATAGTGTGTTCTTCAGCTTCTTTGACATTGGTACGAATTTTGAGCTGCTCAAACTCTCTAATGTAATCAACAACATTCATGCTGCCTTGCTTTAGTATATTCATTTGGATATACATATCTTTCTTGTAAGCTTGAGGAACAAACCTCTTCTGCATACAGACCAGGTTTTGATTGTCTTCTTTCCTTCATACTGCCTTTCCTTTTTCAAATTATCATACCAAATTGAAGTATACTTCTTTAGTCTGATTACAACAACTTTCAAGCCCTTTTTATCATCATAGCCTTTAACCTCCATAATTTGATCCATGGTCTGAACTCATTCATAGTAATCTTTAGGATTAGAAGACCCGTCAAAATCAGGTGGATCTATCTTGATATCTTTCAAATCATCAGCTCGTTTCCTATGCCTTCTTCTTCTTTGTGAAGAAGCATGAGATCCATCAGTAGATCCATGGCTACTATCTTCAGATTCAGTACTAGAAGACACAATGGTTGTATCTCCATTTTCAGATTTAGCTCTATTCTTCTTGGCACACCATCTTCCAACAATTTAACCATTCTTATGATCTGATGTTGCAGAGCTGAGCTTCAATAGCTTTATCTCTTCGAAGATTATGAGCTTCTTCAAGGTCATATTTCTAGGAATTTGAGTCATTTCAAATCAGATCAGAAAATAAGCTTTTCAGCTCAAAAACAGAGTATGAACTGAAACAAAAAAAAAATGATAAGAAAGCTTTGGATTAGCGACCTAAGCTCTGATACCACTTGGATGTATAATTATGACTTTAAAAACGCAATATAGAAGAAGCATTCTTCACCCAACATATCTAAACATAAAATCCTCAATTTGTAACAATAACAGCCCCAAAACAGAGTATAAACTCTGAAAATAAGAATACAAATGATAAAGAATCTAAATCCCAAATTGATAAAGATACCACAATAATCAGAGATCTAGAAACACTACAAACCTTCAATTACAGCTGATAAAGATTCCACCACAACTATAATATCAGATATGAAGATTTAGATTTCACCACAATGTTTGATAAAGTAATACCACAAACACTGATAAAGAAACCACTCTTAGCCACCAGAATCAAAGATTCATAAAGACACAGAGATTTTGTAAATAGATAAGCTCTATCAAACTTTTATTCATTCATCAACTAAGTTTTACAATTACAAGAGCTCTCTATTTATAGGAGAAGCATATCAGCTACTTTCTAGATAAGACAAAAATATAAAAAGGAAATTGAGACAAAAAGGATAAATAATTACAAATTAGCCAATAAGAATAAAGGACATAATCTGTAAAAAGCCTATCATTTGATAGTGCTCCTCCCATGATAAAAAGTAGCCAATGATAGATGAGAATTTTCTTTGGACAGCTAACATTCTAGAACAGCCACAACACGTGTTAAGCACATGACTTGGGCTGGTTATTGTAAAGCATAAGTAACTATGAATCGTATCATCAGCAAGCTCACCCTTTAGAAAGAAAATAGTGTCATTTGCTGGTTGTGCTAAAGTTCAATTTGCTGGTTGTAATGAAGTTCGTCTTGCTGGTTGAACTAGTTTTATCAACTGAGTAAAACTTTACTGGTTGAACTAAGGACATTTTGTTGGTTGAACTAGAGCTCATTTGCTGGCCCGGCTACTGGTTCTTCTTCTTTGCTGCCATGTCTTCAACTATCAAAAACTTTATTCATGAAAAACTTAACTACTTCAGTTTAAAGACTGAAGTAGGGTAAACCGTGAGCCTCTTGAACCAGCTCCAAAAATACTTAGATGATAAGAAAGAAATGGCAACACGACCATTGCTTGACCAGATTCGGGTGTAACATCTTTTAAGCTTGTGCTAGTTGCGTTGCTGGTTACATTGCTCAGCTCACCCTCATGCATGATATGAATTGGATTCAAACAAGTTTATGATGTTATGATGCTCTATGTACTCGTAAGCATCAGGAGGGAAAGGTACCATTAGTGCTTAAATGTAAATAACTTATTCATTTAGAAATTAACAGCTGATTGACTATTTCCATGATAATTGATACTGTACTTAGCACATATATCAAAATAATCATTTGCAAAGTAGATAAACCCCTTCAACAATTACAAAACAAAAGTAGTTCTGAGGAGTATCACATATGTTTTTTTGTAATGATGATAATGGGCACATGCAGTGTGGGTAGTTTTAACTTGGAAGTGTACAAAAAAAATAAAATGTACTCGTAACAATTATCATGGGGTATAAGAATAGGTCTATATTTGCTTCAATAATGAAATCGGTCTCGTTTATATGTTTGTATCATCTGATGATCAAGGAACTCGCTGAGAAAGCAAGAGCAGGGAAGCTTACACCAAATGAGTTTAGGTGGCACTTTTAGGTTAGCTTTTTTCTTTATTATAAATGATATACTCAGTATAATAAAGTTTTGAAGTTAACTTTGGCCACAAAATCTTTTTTTTTTATGTTTCCGTTCTTTTGCAGTATATCGAATTTGGGTATGTTCCCAGTGGACCAATTTTGTGCAATTATAAATCCACCTCAGGTACGTTTTCAAATAATTTTACAATTTTTCTGTTACAAAACATAACCAACTATGTAATGTATGCAGTCAGGCATTCTTGCTGTTGGTAGGGGTAACCAAGTGGTTGAACCAGTGTTTGATGCTGATGGTAAACTACCTCTGACTTTATTTCATTAGATACTTGCTAACATGCGTGATTAATTAAACTCGTAACTACTCTGCCAGGTATTGAGAAACCCGCAGTTGTAACAAGGATGAACGTAACACTATCTGTTGATCATCGCGTTTTTGATGGAGAAGTTGCAGGTATTTAGTATTAGAAAATCTGGAGTGTTGACAAGTCAACAGAACCACAGTTAATGAACGACTGAATATTTTTTTTGCAGCCGCTTTCCTCGGATCTTTGAAATCGAACTTCAATGATATACGGAGACTACTGATCTAGTCGATAATGAAAATCTACAAAAGAATAAATTATAGGTGTGATTCTTTCGATAAAATGGCACTGGATGATGATTTCCAGCCGTAATCTAGTATCTTCTAGATGCCACTAGATGTCTCCATTCTAGCCCGCAATCTAGAAGATACTAGGTATTCAAAGTTGACGATTTTGACTATAGATATGGAGGTAGCAAAATTGAAAACTATTACGGCTAGCCACCATTTTTTGCGTTCACACCATCCCGTTCACACTTTTCCACCTCCTCAAAATTTTCTTATAAATAGAGGTGGAAACCTTCATTTGTAAATTATTCAGAAAAGTGTAATCACACCTAGTTAGTGTGTGTAAGTTAAAGTGTAATCATAACCAAGAGTGAATACATCCTAGATAGTGGTGAGATTCCTAGTGTGTTAGTTTGAGAGTTTTTGTTTTTGTAAGAGTTTTGTAATACTCTATAATCTATTCTTGTGAGTAATAGAGTAATTTTCTCTCAATTTGTGTATACCAACGTCCAGTCGATCCCCTCTTAATCACAACAAGTGGTATCAGAGCCATGTTAGAGGCGTTGGTCGAGTGTTTGAGTTTTCTGAAGTTTTCAACCCCGTTTGTGTTGAAAAGTTATTTGTAAGGTGATAATGTCCACGGAAGAGTCAGGATCATCTTCCGGAGCCATGATTATGCTCACTGCCACCAACTACACGATGTGGAAACCTCGGATGGAAGATCTCCTCAGCTGTAAGGATTTGTTTGACCCTATTGAATTAAAGGGTACAAATCCTGATTCCGCCAAAGAGAAAGAGTGGAATAAGTTAAACCGAAAAACTATTGGTCAAATCCGTCAATGGATTGATCATAGTATCTTCCACCATGTTGCACAAGAGACAGACGCATATGTCCTCTGGAAAAAGTTGGAGGACATGTACCAGGCCAAGACTGCTCGGAATAAAGCCATGTTGATGAGGCGTTTAGTCAACATGAAGCTTAAAAGTGGAACTTCGGTTGCCGAGCATACCAGTGAGTTCCAGAGCTTGGTCAACCAGTTATCGCTTATAGAGATGCCATTTGGCGATGAAGTTCAGGCGCTACTGCTACTTAGTTCTCTTCCCGATAGTTGGGAAACGCTGGTAGTAACACTCAGCAACTCAGCCCCGAATGGAAAACTTACCATGTCAATGGTCAAGGATGCCCTATTCAGTGAAGAGGCAAGGAGAAAGGACATGGGCACAGATCAGACCCATGCCTTTGTCACAGAGAATCGGGGAAGACAACAAATAAGTAGCAAAAATAAATGGAGAGGCAGAAGTAAGAGCGGGGGCAGGTGTAACGACCCGGAAATTTCCGACCAAATTTAAACTCTAATCTCTATATGGTTCCGACACGATAAGCAAAAACCCTAAAGTTGACCCGCACTTTTTCGATCGTTCTATACTTATAAGATTAATATTTACATAAATTAAACCTTACCAACATGATAAGCAATCCAAATTGTTGAGACTTATGTTTTCGAAAAGAGTTTTACACAACGTTTGACCGTCTAGTTTGACCGATGATATCACGAACTATATAACATATGATAATTATACGTTTGTGTATATATATGTATATATACATATTTAACATGGTTTATGGATGTTTTAATATCTCATTTTGTATTAATAACAATAAGTTATAAGTATATTTTGAAACTACTAACTTAAGTTTTCAAAACAATAACCATACATAACGTTATTTGATATAAATACTTATGACTTATAATGTTTATAAATATAATGTATAAGTAATGTATTTAATCACTTTCAAGGACTTAAATACATAAAACAATATAAGTATATTCACAAAAGATAGCTATATTTGAATCCTCGTTCCGTTTTCTCAAAGATTTCTACACGTATATTTAGGGTATATGTACCCGTATCATACGCAGCTTCTAGATGTATTTACTATTGGTATATACCAATAAAAATCTGCTCCTTAGCAGCCTTAAATGATTAAGAAACATGTGGAACCAACCATTTGTCAAGTAGCATGAATTATTTAGCAAGAAAACAAAGTTAGGTATCATTTTTTTTCTTTATATACTAAAAACGTTTTTATGCATGCACACCATTTCTTCACCCCATTTTCTCATACTTACACTCCCATTTCTCTCTCAAAATACTCTTAACTTCATACTTGATCATCTACAAGCATTTTCCCCATCATTTAGCTTCAAAAACCTTACTTAATCACCATAAGAAAACCATACAAAAACACTTCAAGAAATCCTTCCAAGAACACAAACTTACTTCCAATCTTTCATCCACTTCCATCACCCTTTTGGTTCTAGGTTCTTACTCCTCTTTTACAGCAACCTTGTCCAAGGAACTTGAGGTAGTAACTATGTTCATAACCTTATTCGATTTATATATATATAGCTATCTTATTTTGTGGTATAAAATTTTAACAACAAGAACATAGTTTGAAAGTTTTCAAACTTGTTTGCAAACTAAATAGATCCTTCTAACTTAACTTTTAAAATACTTCAAGACCTGTAATATAACTTAAATATATGCTAATTTAACAAGGTAAAACTTGGTTTTTCAAAGAATACCTTAAAAACTGTTTTTACGACGTCGGAGTGCAACCGGGGACTGTTTTGGGTTGGATAATTAAAAACCATCTTAAACTTTGAATTGGAGGTTTATTTTCTGGAAAAATGATTTTTACTATAAATATGTTAACACATAAAAATTTCATGATTTAATTCAAAGTATAGGTATTTTTAGAAAAATGGTCATTAAATGATATTTTTGTAACAAAAATGTTTAACTTCATAAGTTTCACTAAAGTTTCACCTATGCCGTGTGATTTTGAATACAAACTAAGGTATTTACAGTTCATAGTCTTAAAGAGGGACTCGATCCAAGGAGATGGCAAGTTGAATCAACAAAAACGGAGTTGTAACGAAGAAACTATGACCGAAACAAAATCGAATATCCAAGACTAGTTTAGCCACGAAAATAATTGGGAGAAATTAAATAAATCACATCTTTCTAAGATAACATGATATTTTATATATATGTACTCATAATTCAATTTTATATGGTTCAGGATCACCCGTAAACAATACGAGAAGATTAATCATAAGATCCCATCATTGTACGCAACACGTCATTTGACAACACCGGTACTTTATGTACGCAACACGTCATTTGACAACACCGGTACCGTGGGTCAAGATTAATCTCGACCAATACATATACGATGGGGTTTTATTTATTTCGTTGGGGGTTTTATTTATTTCATTGCGGGTATATTAAACATCTAAATATGAACCATTAAAATTGAATTACTAACAACGAACTGCTAACTACGGACTAAGGAATTATTCAAAGTATTAAAAGTATAAACAAGTATATATATGTGACGTTTGTTTAAAAAGAAAAGGTATTGATATATTATATATGGATAGGTTCGTGATATCAATCGGAGACCGAGTCAAATTACATATCTTCAAGACAACAGTGAGTATATAGTCCCATTTTTAAACTCTAAATATTTCGGGATGAGAATACATGTATTTTATGTTTTACGTTATGGACACAAGTAACTGAAAATATATTCTACGTTGAGTTGTACCACTGGCATACTTCCCTGTAGCTTGGTAACTAATATTTACAGCGGTATTGTAAACGCGAATCCTGTTGATAGATCTATCGGGCCTGACAACCCCAACCGGACTGGACGACCAGTATTCAACGGTTGCACAGTACTTCGTTTCGTGACTACACTTGGTACAGTGTAGTAAGATTTCATATTAAAGGGAATATGCGACGTGATTAATTGTTAAGTATGGTTACCAAGTGCTCAACCACTTAGAATATTTTTATTAAACTGTTTATATACGAAATCTTGTGGTCTATATATATATTGCTGCCGGCATTAAACCTATATCTCACCAACTTTATGTTGACATTTTAAAGCATGTTATTCTCAGGTATGAATTAAGTCTTCCGCTGTGCATTAGCTCGTACTAAGGATACTACTTGAGGCCAATAAGGACTTATATCATAAGGCGTTGCATTCGAGTCATTGAAGTTCATAGAGACTATTATTAAGTAAATGGCGGTTTAGGTCATTTGAATATTATGAAATGTCAGGCGAATATGTCAATTCTGGATGTAACTATTGATTGCCTTTTAAGAATAAATGCAACGTTTGTAAGATGTATCAAATAGAGGGCAAGTACCTCGCAATGTTATCAACTATTGTAATTCGTTTGTAATCAATATGGACAACGTCCGGATGATTAGTTTCGGATCCTTTCAGTTGGTATCAGAGCGTTGGTCTTAGCGAACCAGGCCTTGCATTAGTGTGTCTAACTAGTAGTTGTTAGGATACATTAAGTGAGTCTGGACTTTGACCGTGTCTGCCTGTCAAAAGTTTTGCTTATCAATCCTAGTCGGAAATCATCTACTTATCATCCTTAGGGAACTGCCTGCTTATCATTCTTAAGTCTAGACACGTCTTATTGCATTTAGTGCATCGATAGTGTATAGACAAAATTCATATCCTAGCGTATCTGTTACTATAGACATTGCCTGACATATTTCAAAGATTCTCCGTAATTCATGGGATTTTGATATTATATATACATATGTAAATTATGTATTGAAGAGTACCAAACCCAACTCCTATAATCTATTCCAAACCAAAAATTCATTTCTCCGACCATACAAGATGGATTCTTCATCCAGCTCAAATTCCTCCGACTTCAATAGCTTCGCCGATATGGATTTCCATTCGAGCTCCGAGAACAGCGTTACCGGAATAGATCAACCAATTTCCCATCATCTATTCTGGATGAATTGGGGATGGGTTCGTAATATACTAAATTTCTGGAGGCAAGAAGAAGGTGATCCATTCCATCCACCAAATTGTCCTCTTAACGATGAACCTGAAGCACTTACCGGCGAACCTATTCGAAACACCATTTTCTCGCTCATTTCTAGAGTATCTCGTCATGATTACATACTATCCCATATTTCAAATCTTGTTCATTCGCTCGTTCCAACCGTCAATCATCCCGGTATAGTAGAAGAAGTCAACGAACTCCGTGCTCGGGTAGTGGTTTTGGAGAATATGGTGCGAAGGTTACAACCACCAACAGCAGCACCAGCAGCATAATCCGTACAACCATCGTCAACGCCGACAGTACCTTTATCACCCCAATCACAACCGCGCCTTAAATCTCAACATCACAATCTGTATCTCGAATATCAACATCACACGACTCAATATCTGTACTTCGAGTATGATCTTCATTCTATATATCGTTCTACATCGATTATCTTCGCTTTACGTATCGTATGACGATTATGTAATTTCTAAAGTCTTAGAGATTATGTAATCTAGAATTAACGATAAATCAAATGAGTTTAATATCTTATTGACTCATTAAATCTATGATTATCTCTGAAGAAAATATATATATGCAAGTATATTTTCATAAAGATAGTAATTAAAAATTCCTTCGTACAAACTATTAATGATGAAAATATTTTAACGGGTGGGTAGTACCCGAGGAATATTTAGAATTCACATTAATAAGTTATATTGTACATTCTTGAATCTGATTCAACGGTTATCTATTATCTTACTTACAACCACCGATATTCGTATCCGCTCACCCCAGAATAACCATTTTCAATCAAATTTCATATTCGGATTTTGACCTACCAGAATCCAACAAATGGCATAAAGAAGAAAACATTGGACAATTAAAATGAATTAAAATGTTGATTGTAACATATGAAACTAAACAATTCTTCAAGCTTGCCACTTGATTTTATCTTAAACCTCATTCGTAACTTGACGATTACAATTCGCATTCAAATCCTTTCATGATTCCTGAAAACACCTCGACCGAGAAATTGAACCAGCCGCACCTCGTCTATGGAAGAAAGATTCCTGCATACAATTATGCACTTGAGAAACCTTCGAAACCAAAGTTATAAACTTATCCGCGTTGAATTCCTTATCATTCCTTGGTAAAAACAATCATACGATTCCTTTTCAATTATCTAATTTTGTCACAGCTCCACTTTGACTTCTTAATGAGACTACTCCTATTATAACCTCGATATTTATACCTTGTCCTTTTGATGTTGTTACCAGAAAATCCTTCATATTTCACGACATCATCAGCAAATGTACCAGCAGATCGTTCACCCTTTGGCGAAATCCGCAATTAGCATTTTGAAAATTTTGCAGAACTTCCCCAGTTATACCTATAACATTTATTCCTAAGAAATTTCATAATTCGAATGTGAAGTTTCTGAAAACACCCTGAACTATGAAGTAGCTCTTGAAATGCTGATGAAGCAGCAAAAACTGTAAACGACTTTAACAATCAAAAGATTGATGATAAAGAATGGTATGGTGGTAAAGCTGAGAAAAAGAGAAGGTTTGGAACTGGAAAACGGATTGAGCAAAGTATGAAGGAGGCCGTGAACAAATCATGAAAACAGAACCTGCCTTCAAAGTATCCAAATGATCCAGTGCCTGCTGAAACTGTTAGTAAGAACACTGCTCCTTATTCTAAACTTTTCAAGATGATATTCTTCACCATCATTTTATCTTAGATATTATAAGATATCTTCATTCGTTATACATATTTTTCATATTTCTGGAGATATTTTTACAACTATTCCTATCTGCGATCATTTAACTCTCCGTAACATCTGCGCTACAATATAAAAGAAACTGTGTTAGTTTCTAAATTCTGAAATCTTTAAGTTTAAAAATATGAATGTTTTGAAGTAGTGTTGGGAACTGATACATGAATTAGTATAATATAATGAAACTTGATCAACTTCATTATATTACAGTAAGTCATGTTAAGTTTCTAATGGAATGTGATGATTCACAGTACCGTCATCATGTGCCATGTTACACGGCTCTTACCTTCTATCAAGTCTCCAAACATATTAGAACGTATCACCTTGATAGTTCTATTTTTTCGGAATATTCGAGTAATTTAACGAATCAAGATCGTGCCATTACAATTTCATTCTAAAACCAATAGCTAGGTTCATTCCAAATTTCCTACCTACGAATTTCGGACCATTGTTCGCTTGGCTCGAGGACGGGAAGAAGAAATGAAGGGACAAAACCTCAGAATAGAAATAGGAACATAAACCACAGCAAATAAGAGAGAGCATTAACTGTGGATGACAATGATTTTAAGGGGCGGGAGTAGGAACATCGAAATATAAGGGAAGGTATAAAACCTAACAACAACCCCGATACTACAAACCGTGCATATCAATACGTATTGCAACGTAAAGGCACGGGAGAATTAAAAACATTATAATTCCAAGGAAAGGATAAAAGAGAATAGATTCTTCTGGTGATAGATGAAAAAGAAGAATGAAAGATATGAAAGTTAGAAATATAACAAGGGTTAGAATGGGATGGAGCATATTAGCGAATGTCTTAAAGTAAGAACTAAAGAGAAAGAATAGAAGATGTGGGAAGAAAGAAAGGGAAGGAGGTAAATTTATAGTGAAATATTCGACAAAGAAATCAAAACAGATTGCCGCGTTAAATCAAAGAAGATCCTGATCGCCGCAAAACTAAATCTTATTACATAAGATTTTCTTTAAAACCCTTAAATCCCGGAAATCGATCATAATCACGTCATCGGTTACAACAATTCTATATTTACTCATTTCACTCTTTTGTGATAGCTTCGCTCGTGCGTCTCACATAACCAAATCGTTTTATCTAAATCTTTCAATAATGACAAAATTTCATTATTACCTCATATTCGTCATGAAAACATTCCTATTGTTATTTATGACAACCTCTACCAAATTTCGAGGACGAAATTTCTTTAACGGATGGGTACTGTAACGACCCGGAAATTTCCGACCAAATTTAAACTCTAATCTCTATATGGTTCCGACACGATAAGCAAAAACCCTAAAGTTGACCCGCACTTTTTCGATCGTTCTATACTTATAAGATTAATATTTACATAAATTAAACCTTACCAACATGATAAGCAATCCAAATTGTTGAGACTTATGTTTTCGAAAAGAGTTTTACACAACGTTTGACCGTCTAGTTTGACCGATGATATCACGAACTATATAACATATGATAATTATACGTTTGTGTATATATATGTATATATACATATTTAACATGGTTTATGGATGTTTTAATATCTCATTTTGTATTAATAACAATAAGTTATAAGTATATTTTGAAACTACTAACTTAAGTTTTCAAAACAATAACCATACATAACGTTATTTGATATAAATACTTATGACTTATAATGTTTATAAATATAATGTATAAGTAATGTATTTAATCACTTTCAAGGACTTAAATACATAAAACAATATAAGTATATTCACAAAAGATAGCTATATTTGAATCCTCGTTCCGTTTTCTCAAAGATTTCTACACGTATATTTAGGGTATATGTACCCGTATCATACGCAGCTTCTAGATGTATTTACTATTGGTATATACCAATAAAAATCTGCTCCTTAGCAGCCTTAAATGATTAAGAAACATGTGGAACCAACCATTTGTCAAGTAGCATGAATTATTTAGCAAGAAAACAAAGTTAGGTATCATTTTTTTTCTTTATATACTAAAAACGTTTTTATGCATGCACACCATTTCTTCACCCCATTTTCTCATACTTACACTCCCATTTCTCTCTCAAAATACTCTTAACTTCATACTTGATCATCTACAAGCATTTTCCCCATCATTTAGCTTCAAAAACCTTACTTAATCACCATAAGAAAACCATACAAAAACACTTCAAGAAATCCTTCCAAGAACACAAACTTACTTCCAATCTTTCATCCACTTCCATCACCCTTTTGGTTCTAGGTTCTTACTCCTCTTTTACAGCAACCTTGTCCAAGGAACTTGAGGTAGTAACTATGTTCATAACCTTATTCGATTCATATATATATAGCTATCTTATTTTGTGGTATAAAATTTTAACAACAAGAACATAGTTTGAAAGTTTTCAAACTTGTTTGCAAACTAAATAGATCCTTCTAACTTAACTTTTAAAATACTTCAAGACCTGTAATATAACTTAAATATATGCTAATTTAACAAGGTAAAACTTGGTTTTTCAAAGAATACCTTAAAAACTGTTTTTACGACGTCGGAGTGCAACCGGGGACTGTTTTGGGTTGGATAATTAAAAACCATCTTAAACTTTGAATTGGAGGTTTATTTTCTGGAAAAATGATTTTTACTATAAATATGTTAACACATAAAAATTTCATGATTTAATTCAAAGTATAGGTATTTTTAGAAAAATGGTCATTAAATGATATTTTTGTAACAAAAATGTTTAACTTCATAAGTTTCACTAAAGTTTCACCTATGCCGTGTGATTTTGAATACAAACTAAGGTATTTACAGTTCATAGTCTTAAAGAGGGACTCGATCCAAGGAGATGGCAAGTTGAATCAACAAAAACGGAGTTGTAACGAAGAAACTATGACCGAAACAAAATCGAATATCCAAGACTAGTTTAGCCACGAAAATAATTGGGAGAAATTAAATAAATCACATCTTTCTAAGATAACATGATATTTTATATATATGTACTCATAATTCAATTTTATATGGTTCAGGATCACCCGTAAACAATACGAGAAGATTAATCATAGGATCCCATCATTGTACGCAACACGTCATTTGACAACACCGGTACTTTATGTACGCAACACGTCATTTGACAACACCGGTACCGTGGGTCAAGATTAATCTCGACCAATACATATACGATGGGGTTTTATTTATTTCGTTGGGGGTTTTATTTATTTCATTGCGGGTATATTAAACATCTAAATATGAACCATTAAAATTGAATTACTAACAACGAACTGCTAACTACGGACTAAGGAATTATTCAAAGTATTAAAAGTATAAACAAGTATATATATGTGACGTTTGTTTAAAAAGAAAAGGTATTGATATATTATATATGGATAGGTTCGTGATATCAATCGGAGACCGAGTCAAATTACATATCTTCAAGACAACAGTGAGTATATAGTCCCATTTTTAAACTCTAAATATTTCGGGATGAGAATACATGTATTTTATGTTTTACGTTATGGACACAAGTAACTGAAAATATATTCTACGTTGAGTTGTACCACTGGCATACTTCCCTGTAGCTTGGTAACTAATATTTACAGCGGTATTGTAAACGCGAATCCTGTTGATAGATCTATCGGGCCTGACAACCCCAACCGGACTGGACGACCAGTATTCAACGGTTGCACAGTACTTCGTTTCGTGACTACACTTGGTACAGTGTAGTAAGATTTCATATTAAAGGGAATATGCGACGTGATTAATTGTTAAGTATGGTTACCAAGTGCTCAACCACTTAGAATATTTTTATTAAACTGTTTATATACGAAATCTTGTGGTCTATATATATATTGCTGCCGGCATTAAACCTATATCTCACCAACTTTATGTTGACATTTTAAAGCATGTTATTCTCAGGTATGAATTAAGTCTTCCGCTGTGCATTAGCTCGTACTAAGGATACTACTTGAGGCCAATAAGGACTTATATCATAAGGCGTTGCATTCGAGTCATTGAAGTTCATAGAGACTATTATTAAGTAAATGGCGGTTTAGGTCATTTGAATATTATGAAATGTCAGGCGAATATGTCAATTCTGGATGTAACTATTGATTGCCTTTTAAGAATAAATGCAACGTTTGTAAGATGTATCAAATAGAGGGCAAGTACCTCGCAATGTTATCAACTATTGTAATTCGTTTGTAATCAATATGGACAACGTCCGGATGATTAGTTTCGGATCCTTTCAGCAGGTCCTCTGATAGCAGAAAATCAATATATAAATGCTATCATTGTGGATTAGAGGGGCATATTGTAGTGACCCGAACTTTTCCATGTTTATATATATATATATATATATATATATATATATATATATATATATATATATATATATATATATATATATATATATATATATATATATATATATATATATATATATATATTAAATAAAATTGTTATTTACATGATTAAGTGTTTCCAACATGTTAAGCAATCAAACTTGTTAAGACTTGATTAATTGAAATAGGTTTCATATAGACAATTGACCACCCAAGTTGACCGGTGATTCACGAACGTTAAAACTTGTAAAAACTATATGATGACATATATATGGATATATATATATAGTTAACATGATATTATGATAAGTAAACATATCATTAAGTATATTAACAATGAACTACATATGTAAAAACAAGACTACTAACTTAATGATTTTGAAACGAGACATATATGTAACGATTATCGTTGTAACGACATTTAATGTATATATATCATATTAAGAGATATTCATACATCATAATGTCATGATAATATAATAATTTAAAATCTCATTTGATATTATAAACATTGGGTTAACAACACTTAACAAGATCGTTAACCTAAAGGTTTCAAAACAACACTTACATGTAACGACTAACGATGACTTAACGACTCAGTTAAAATGTATATACATGTAGTGTTTTAATATGTATTCATACACTTTTGAAAGACTTCAAGACACTTATCAAAATACTTCTACTTAACAAAAATGCTTACAATTAAATCCTCGTTCAGTTTCATCAACAATTCTACTCGTATGCACCCGTATTTGTACTCATACAATACACAGCTTTTAGATGTATGTACTATTGGTATATACACTCCAATGATCAGCTCTTAGAAGCCCATGTGAGTTACCTAAAACATGTGGGAACCATCATTTGGAAACTAGCATGAAATATCTCATAAAATTACAAAAATATGAGTAATCATTCATGACTTATTTACATGAAAACAAAATTACATATCCTTTATATCTAATCCATACACTAACGACCAAAAACACCTACAAACACTTTCATTCTTCAATTTTCTTCGTCTAATTGATCTCTCTCAAGTTCTATCTTCAAGTTCTAAGTGTTCTTCATAAATTCCAAAAGTTCTAGTTTCATAAAATCAAGAATACTTCCAAGATTGCAAGTTTACTTCCAAGTTTTCTAAATTCATTCCAAGTAATCATCCAAGATCAAGAAACCTTTGTTACTTACAGTAGGTTATCTTTCTAATATAAGGTAATAATCATATTCAAACTTTAATTCAATTTCTATAACTATAACAATCTTATTTCGAGTGGAAATCTTACTTGAAATTGTTTTCGTGTCACGATTCTGCTTCAAGAACTTTCAAGCCATCCAAGGATCCTTTGAAGCTAGATCCATTTTTCTCATTTCCAGTAGGTTTATCCAAGGAACTTGAGGTAGTAATGATGTTCATAACATCATTTGATTCATACATAAAAAGCTGTCTTATTCAACGTTATAAACTTGTAATTACTAGAACATAGTTTAGTTAATTCTAGACTTGTTCGCAAATAAAGTTAATCCTTCTAACTAGACTTTTAAAATCAACTAAACACATGTTCTATATCTATATGATATGCTAACTTAATGATTTAAAACCCGGAAACACGATAAACACCATAAAACTGGATATACGCCGTCGTAGTAAAACCGGGGGCTGTTTTGGTTGGGATAATTAAAAGCTAAGAAGAACTTTGATTTAAAAGCTATACTTCTGGAAAAATGATTTTTCTTATGAACATGAAACTATATCTAAAAATCATGGTTAAACTCAAAGTGAAAGTATGTTTTTCAAAATGGTCATCAAGATGTCGTTCTTTCGACGGAAATGACTACCTCTTTCAAATCGACTTGTAACTTGTATTTCCAACTATAAACTTATAATTTTTCTGTTTAGATTCATAAAGTTAAGTTCAATACGAAACCGTGGCCACTGGAATCACTCAAAACGGATTAGAAACTAAGAAATGGCGAGTAAAACAAGATTGATAAAAACTACTCATTTTACCTACGTGAAAGTTAGTAATAAATCTATTCCAACCATAACCTAATCAACTTATATTGTATATTATGTAATCTTGAGATGCCATAGACACGTATACAATGTTTCGACCTATCATGTCGACCCATCTATATATATATATATATATATATATATATATATATATATATATATATATATATATATATATATATATTGCAGAACAACCATAGACACTCTATATGTGAATGTTGGAGTTAGCTATACAGGGTTGAGGTTGATTCCAAAATATATATAGTTTAAGTTGTGATCAATACTGAGATACGTATACACTGGGTCGTGGATTGATTCAAGATAATATTTATCGATTTATTTCTGTACATCTAACTGTGGACAACTAGTTGTAGGTTACTAACGAGGACAGCGGACTTAATAAACTTAAAACATCAAAATATATTAAAAGTTTTGTAAATATATTTTGAACATACTTTGATATATATATATATGTATATATTGTTATAGGTTTGTGAATCAACCAGTGGCCAAGTTTTATTTCCCGACGAAGTAAAAATCTGTGAAAGTGAGTTATAGTCCCACTTTTAAAATCTAATATTTTTGGGATGAGAATACATGCAGATTTTATAAATGATTTACAAAATAGACACAAGTACGTGAAACTACATTCTATGTTTAAATTATCGAAATAGAATATGCCCCTTTTTATTAAGTCTGGTAATCTAAGAATTAGGGAACAGACACCCTAATTGACGCGAATCCTAAAGATAGATCTATTGGGCCCAACAAGCCCCATCCAAAGTACCGGATGCTTTAGTACTTTGAAATTTATATCATATCCGAAGGGTGTCCCGGAATGATGGGGATATTCTTATATATGCATCTTGTTAATGTCGGTTACCAGGTGTTCACCATATGAATGATTTTTATCTCTATGTATGGGATGTGTATTGAAATATGAAATCTTGTGGTCTATTGTTACGATTTGATATATATATATAGGTTAAACCTATAACTCACCAACATTTTTGTTGACGTTTAAAGCATGTTTATTCTCAGGTGAATACTAAGAGCTTCCGCTATTGCATACTAAAATAAGGACAAGATTTGGAGTCCATGTTTGTATGATATTGTGTAAAAACTGCATTCAAGAAACTGATTTCGATGTAACATATTTGTATTGTAAACCATTATGTAATGGTCGTGTGTAAACAGGATATTTTAGATTATCATTATTTGATAATCTACGTAAAGCTTTTTAAACCTTTATTTATGAAATAAAGGTTATGGTTTGTTTTAAAAATGAATGCAGTCTTTGAAAAAACGTCTCATATAGAGGTCAAAACCTCGCAACGAAATCAATTAATATGGAACGTTTTTAATCAATAAGAACGGGACATTTCACATATGAAGAAGAACTGCTACAGATTGAAAGAAGAACAAGGTCAGAGCAGTTCATAATCAAAGAATAAAGGTGGAGAAACATTAGTTACTATCACTGGTGATGTAGCTTATTGTTCAACCCATGACGAGGCATGCCTTCACGTCTCACGAGAAGACACAGAATGGGTGGTAGATACTGCAGCATCCTACTACGTGACTCCATACAAGGAATACTACAAAACATACAAAGCTGGTGACTTTGGAACTGTGAAAATGGGAAATTCCAGTTCCGCTGAGATTGTCCGAATTGGAGATGTCACAATAAAGACAAGTTTCGGGAGCACAATCACTCTGAAGGATGTTCGCCATGTGCCAGATCTTCGACTGAATCTACTTTCTGGAGTAGCTCTTGACAAACAGGGCTATGATAGTCATTTCAGTAGAGGCACATGGAAATTGTCAAGAGGCGCTATGATAGTCGCTCGAGGACACATTTGTGGCACACTATACAAAACTCATGTGAACATCTGTACAGACGGCCTTAATGTTGCAAAAAAAAGAGGCGTCACAAAATTTATGGCACCAGAGACTCGGTCACATGAGTGAAAAAGGGTTGTCTACCCTAATAATGAAGGAGCTTATCAATGTAGACAAGGACGCTGCACTAAATCCTTGCAATCATTGTCTGTTTGGTAAGCAGCATAGAGTCTCGTTTAATTCCTCTTCAACGAGAAGATCAGAGTTACTCAGTCTGGTGCACTCTGATGTTTGCGGTCTCTTGGAGGTTGAATCAATTGGCGGCAACCGATATTTTCTAACATTTATCGATGATGCTTCTCGAAAGGTTTGGGTATATTTCTTGCGGACGAAGAACCAGGTTTTTAATTACTTCAAACAGTTCCATGTCATGGTAGAACGTGAAACAGGAAAGAAGTTAAAGTGTCTTCGATCTGACAACAACGGTGAATACTCTTCCAGGCAGTTCGATGCCTATTGCAGATCATATGGCATCCGACATGAGAAGACAGTTCCACATACCCCTCAACACAATGGTATAGCAGAAAGAATGAACCGAACAATCATGGAAGTTCGGAGCATGCTCAGTATGGCTAAGCTGCCAAAGCCATTCTGGGGAGAAGCAGTCAGAGCAGCATGTTACTTGATCAACCGATCTCCATCAGTACCATTAGATTTTGAAGTTCCGGAGAAACTTTGGTCTGGAAAGGACCCATCATACTCTCATTTAAGAGTATTTGGATGTTTGGCGTACGCACATGTATCCAAAGAGCTCAGACAGAAGCTGGATGCAAGGACCACTCCATGCATATTCATAGGCTATGGAGATGAAGAATATGGATACAGATTATGGGATCCAAATGAGAAGAAGGTGATCAGAAGTAGGGACGTGGTATTCCATGAAAGCTAGACAATAGAAGATATTGAAAAGCCCACAATATCTCAGAAGTCAAATGTTGCTGCTCAGGTGCCAGAGGCAACAACAGAATCATTTATGAGAAATGAACATGTAACGACCCGTCAAAATCGCTATTGACGCGGCACGTTAATCATTGATTCCACAGTGAGGTTTTGACCTCTATATGATACGTTTTGATAAAATATTACATTCATTAAAATAAGTGACTTTCTAAACATAGAAAGTTATAAACATGTGGGCGAGTGCTTAGGTATAAGCAAAACCCCAAAATACATAAGTCTTTAATTTACAGGTTGACATCACAGTCCAATTATTTATTACACAACGCAGTTTTATTTAGAATGCAATAAACTTTATACAAAGCATGAGAGACTCCATGCAGGCAACAAGCACATCACAGCGGAAGCAGTCTAAGGACCTGAGAATAAAACATGATAAAAAGGTCAACACGAATGTTGGTGAGATATAGGTTTAATTGCTCGAGTCATAAATATATAAAGATAGACCACAAGATTTCATCAAAAGTTTATCAATAGATTCTACGTAACAGAGCACCCTGGTAACTAAACTTAACGCTATAATGATAATTACCCCATTCGTTTTAATACACGCAAACCAACGTGTCATAAACTCAAATAACATACGTCCGTTAAAAGGCTAGCGCTCTAGCTCGGACGGGGATGTCAAGCCCTATGGATCCATATACAATTATTCGCGCCCACCAGTCCTGGCAGCTACTAGTTACCAAAGCTAAGGGATTTTCGGTTTAACTTGAAATGTCCCGTTCTTATTGATTAAAAACGTTCCATATTAATTGATTTCGTTGCGAGGTTTTGACCTCTATATGAGACGTTTTTCAAAGACTGCATTCATTTTTAAAACAAACCATAACCTTTATTTCATAAATAAAGGTTTAAAAAGCTTTACGTAGATTATCAAATAATGATAATCTAAAATATCCTGTTTACACACGACCATTACATAATGGTTACAATACAAATATGTTACATCGAAATCAGTTTCTTGAATGCAGTTTTTACACAATATCATACAAACATGGACTCCAAATCTTGTCCTTATTTTAGTATGCAACAGCGGAAGCTCTTAATATTCACCTGAGAATAAACATGCTTTAAACGTCAACAAAAATGTTGGTGAGTTATAGGTTTAACCTATATATATCAAATAATAACAATAGACCACAAGATTTCATATTTCAATACACATCCCATACATAGAGATAAAAATCATTCATATGGTGAACACCTGGTAACCGACATTAACAAGATGCATATATAAGAATATCCCCATCATTCCGGGACACCCTTCGGATATGATATAAATTTCGAAGTACTAAAGCATCCGGTACTTTGGATGGGGTTTGTTAGGCCCAATAGATCTATCTTTAGGATTCGCGTCAATTAGGGTGTCTGTTCCCTAATTCTTAGATTACCAGACTTAATAAAAAGGGGCATATTCGATTTCGATAATTCAACCATAGAATGTAGTTTCACGTACTTGTGTCTATTTTGTAAATCATTTATAAAACCTGCATGTATTCTCATCCCAAAAATATTAGATTTTAAAAGTGGGACTATAACTCACTTTCACAGATTTTTACTTCGTCGGGAAGTAAGACTTGGCCACTGGTTGATTCCCGAACCTATAACAATATATACATATATATCAAAGTATGTTCAAAATATATTTACAACACTTTTAATATATTTTGATATTTTAAGTTTATTAAGTCAGCTGTCCTCGTTAGTAACCTACAACTAGTTGTCCACAGTTAGATGTACAGAAATAAATCGATAAATATTATCTTGAATCAATCCACGACCCAGTGTATACGTGTCTTAGTATTGATCACAACTCAAACTATATATATTTTGGAATCAACCTCAACCCTGTATAGCTAACTCCAACATTCACATATAGAGTGTCTATGGTTGTTCCGAAATATATATAGATGTGTCGACATGATAGGTCGAAACATTGTATACGTGTCTATGGTATCTCAAGATTACATAATATACAATACAAGTTGATTAAGTTATGGTTGGAATAGATTTGTTACCAATTTTCACGTAGCTAAAATGAGAAAAATTATCCAATCTTGTTTTACCCATAACTTCTTCATTTTAAATCCGTTTTGAGTGAATCAAATTGCTATGGTTTCATATTGAACTCTATTTTATGAATCTAAACAGAAAAGTATAGGTTTATAGTCGGAAAAATAAGTTACAAGTCGTTTTTGTAAAGGTAGTCATTTCAGTCGAAAGAACGACGTCTAGATGACCATTTTAGAAAACATACTTCCACTTTGAGTTTAATCATAATTTTTGGATATAGTTTCATGTTCATAATAAAAATCATTTTCTCAGAATAAAAACTTTAAAATCAAAGTTTATCATAGTTTTTAATTAACTAACCCAAAACAGCCCGCGGTGTTACTACGACGGCGTAAATCCGGTTTTACGGTGTTTTTCGTGTTTCCAGGTTTTAAATCATTAAGTTAGCATATCATATTGATATAGAACATGTGTTTAGTTGATTTTAAAAGTCAAGTTAGAAGGATTAACTTTTGTTTGCGAACAAGTTTAGAATTAACTAAACTATGTTCTAGTGATTACAAGTTTAAACCTTCGAATAAGATAGCTTTATATGTATGAATCGAATGATGTTATGAACATCATTACTACCTTAAGTTCCTTGGATAAACCTACTGGAAAAGAGAAAAATGGATCTAGCTTCAATGGATCCTTGGATGGCTCGAAGTTCTTGAAGCAGAATCATGACACGAAAACAAGTTCAAGTAAGATCATCACTTGAAATAAGATTGTTATAGTTATAGAAATTGAACCAAAGTTTGAATATGATTATTACCTTGTATTAGAATGATAACCTACTGTAAGAAACAAAGATTTCTTGAGGTTGGATGATCACCTTACAAGATTGGAAGTGAGCTAGCAAACTTGAAAGTATTCTTGATTTTATGAAACTAGAACTTTTGGAATTTATGAAGAACACTTAGAACTTGAAGATAGAACTTGAGAGAGATCAATTAGATGAAGAAAATTGAAGAATGAAAGTGTTTGTAGGTGTTTTTGGTCGTTGGTGTATGGATTAGATATAAAGGATATGTAATTTTGTTTTCATGTAAATAAGTCATGAATGATTACTCATATTTTTGTAATTTTATGAGATATTTCATGCTAGTTGCCAAATGATGGTTCCCACATGTGTTAGGTGACTCACATGGGCTGCTAAGAGCTGATCATTGGAGTGTATATACCAATAGTACATACATCTAAAAGCTGTGTATTGTACGAGTACGAATACGGGTGCATACGAGTAGAATTGTTGATGAAACTGAACGAGGATGTAATTGTAAGCATTTTTGTTAAGTAGAAGTATTTTGATAAGTGTATTGAAGTCTTTTAAAAGTGTATAAATACATATTAAAACACTACATGTATATACATTTTAACTGAGTCGTTAAGTCATCGTTAGTCGTTACATGTAAGTGTTGTTTTGAAACCTTTAGGTTAACGATCTTGTTAAATGTTGTTAACCCAATGTTTATAATATCAAATGAGATTTTAAATTATTATATTATCATGATATTATCATGTATGAGTATCTCTTAATATGATATATATACATTAAATGTCTTTACAACGATAATCGTTACATATATGTCTCGTTTAAAAATCATTAAGTTAGTAGTCTTGTTTTTACATATGTAGTTCATTGTTAATATACTTAATGATATGTTTACTTATCATAGTATCATGTTAACTATATATATATATCCATATATATGTCATCATATAGTTTTTACAAGTTTTAACGTTCGTGAATCACCGGTCAACTTGGGTGGTCAATTGTCTATATGAAACATATTTCAATTAATCAAGTCTTAACAAGTTTGATTGCTTAACATGTTGGAAATATTTAATCATGTAAATATCAATCTCAATTAATATATATAAACATGGAAAAGTTCGGGTCACTACAGTACCTACCCGTTAAATAAATTTCGTCCCGAAATTTTAAGCTGTTGAAGGTGTTGACAAATCTTCTGGAAATAGATGTGGGTATTTCTTCTTCATCTGATCTTCACGCTCCCAGGTGAACTCGGGTCCTCTACGAGCATTCCATCGAACCTTAACAATTGGTATCTTGTTTTGCTTAAGTCTTTTAACCTCACGATCCATTATTTCGACGGGTTCTTCGATGAATTGAAGTTTTTCGTTGATTTGGATTTCATCTAACGGAATAGTGAGATCTTCTTTAGCAGAACATTTCTTTAAATTCGAGACGTGGAAAGTGTTATGTACAGCCGCGAGTTGTTGAGGTAACTCTAGTCGGTAAGCTACTGGTCCGATACGATCAATAATCTTGAATGGTCCAATATACCTTGGATTTAATTTCCCTCGTTTACCAAATCGAACAACGCCTTTCCAAGGTGCAACTTTAAGCATGACCATCTCTCCAATTTCAAATTCTATATCTTTTCTTTTAATGTCAGCGTAGCTCTTTTGTCGACTTTGGGCGGTTTTCAACCGTTGTTGAATTTGGATGATCTTCTCGGTAGTTTCTTGTATAATCTCCGGACCCGTAATCTGTCTATCCCCCACTTCACTCCAACAAATCGGAGACCTGCACTTTCTACCATAAAATGCTTCAAACGGCGCCATCTCAATGCTTGAATGGTAGCTGTTGTTGTAGGAAAATTCTGCTAACGGTAGATGTCGATCCCAACTGTTTCCGAAATCAATAACACATGCTCGTAGCATGTCTTTAAGCGTTTGTATCGTCCTTTCGCTCTGCCCATCAGTTTGTGGATGATAGGCAGTACTCATGTCTAGACGAGTTCCTAATGCTTGCTGTAATGTCTGCCAGAATCTTGAAATAAATCTGCCATCCCTATCAGAGATAATAGAGATTGGTATTCCATGTCTGGAGATGACTTCCTTCAAATACAGTCGTGCTAACTTCTCCATCTTGTCATCTTCTCTTATTGGCAAGAAGTGTGCTGATTTGGTGAGACGGTCAACTATTACCCAAATAGTATCAAAACCACTTGCAGTCCTTGGCAATTTAGTGATGAAATCCATGGTAATGTTTTCCCATTTCCATTCCGGGATTTCGGGTTGTTGAAGTAGACCTGATGGTTTCTGATGCTCAGCTTTGACCTTAGAACACGTCAAATATTCTCCTACGTATTTAGCAACATCAGCTTTCATACCCGGCCACCAAAAATGTTTCTTGAGATCCTTGTACATCTTCCCCGTTCCAGGATGTATTGAGTATCTGGTTTTATGAGCTTCTCTAAGTACCATTTCTCTCATATCTCCAAATTTTGGTACCCAAATCCTTTCAGCCCTATACCGGGTTCCGTCTTCCCGAATATTAAGATGCTTCTTCGATCCTTTGGGTATTTCATCCTTTAAATTTCCCTCTTTTAAAACTCCTTGTTGCGCCTCCTTTATTTGAGTAGTAATGTTATTATGAATCATTATATTCATAGATTTTACTCGAATGGGTTCTCTGTCCTTCCTGCTCAAGGCATCGGCTACCACATTTGCCTTCCCCGGGTGGTAACGAATCTCAAAGTCGTAATCATTCAATAATTCAATCCACCTACGCTGCCTCATATTCAGTTGTTTCTGATTAAATATGTGTTGAAGACTTTTGTGGTCGGTATATATAATACTTTTGACCCCATATAAGTAGTGCCTCCAAGTCTTTAATGCAAAAACAACCGCGCCTAATTCCAAATCATGCGTCGTATAATTTTGTTCGTGAATCTTCAATTGTCTAGACGCATAAGCAATCACCTTCGTTCGTTGCATTAATACACAACCGAGACCTTGCTTTGATGCATCACAATAAATCACAAAATCATCATTCCCTTCAGGCAATGACAATATAGGTGCCGTAGTTAGCTTTTTCTTCAATAACTGAAACGCTTTCTCTTGTTCATCATTCCATTCAAATTTCTTCCCTTTATGCGTTAATGCAGTCAAGGGGTTTGCTATTCTGGAAAAGTCTTGGATGAACCTTCTGTAGTAACCAGCTAGTCCTAAAAACTGGCGTATGTGTTTCGGAGTTTTCGGGGTTTCCCACTTTTCAACAGTTTCTATCTTTGCCGGATCCACCTTAATACCTTCTTTGTTCACTATGTGACCGAGGAATTGAACTTCTTCCAACCAAAATGCACACTTTGAAAACTTAGCGTACAATTCTTCCTTCCTCAATACTTCTAACACCTTTCTCAAATGTTCACCGTGTTCTTGGTCATTCTTTGAGTAAATAAGTATGTCATCAATGAAAACAATGACAAACTTGTCAAGGTATGGTCCACACACTCGGTTCATAAGGTCCATGAACACAGCTGGTGCATTAGTTAAACCAAACGGCATGACTATAAACTCGTAATGACCGTAACGTGTTCTGAAAGCAGTCTTTGGAATATCATCTTCTTTCACCCTCATTTGATGATACCCGGAACGTAAGTCAATCTTTGAATAAACAGACGAGCCTTGTAGTTGATCAAATAAGTCATCGATTCTCGGTAGTGGGTAGCGGTTCTTGATGGTAAGTTTGTTCAACTCTCGGTAGTCGATACACAACCTGAATGTACCATCTTTCTTCTTGACAAACAAAACAGGAGCTCCCCACGGTGATGTGCTTGGTCGAATGAAATCACGCTCTAAAAGTTCTTGTAATTGGCTTTGTAGTTCTTTCATCTCGCTGGGTGCGAGTCTGTAAGGAGCACGAGCTATTGGTGCAGCTCCTGGTACAAGATCTATTTGAAATTCAACGGATCGATGTGGGGGTAATCCCGGTAATTCTTTCGGAAATACATCAGGAAATTCTTTTGCGACGGGAACATCATTGATGCTCTTTTCTTCAGTTTGTACTTTCTCGACGTGTGCTAGAACAGCATAGCAACCTTTTCTTATTAGTTTTTGTGCCTTCAAATTACTAATAAGATGTAGCTTCGTGTTGCCCTTTTCTCCGTACACCATTAAGGGTTTTCCTTTTTCTCGTATAATGCGAATTGCATTTTTGTAACAAACGATCTCCGCTTTCACTTCTTTCAACCAGTCCATACCGATTATCACATCAAAACTCCCTAACTCTACTGGTATCAAATCAATCTTAAATGTTTCGCTAACCAGTTTAATTTCTCGATTCCGACATATATTATCTGCTGAAATTAATTTACCATTTGCTAATTCGAGTAAAAATTTACTATCCAAAGGCGTCAATGGACAACTTAATTTAGCACAAAAATCTCTACTCATATAGCTTCTATCCGCACCCGAATCAAATAAAACGTAAGCAGATTTATTGTCAATAAGAAACGTACCCGTAACAAGCTCCGGGTCTTCCTGTGCCTCTGCCGCATTAATATTGAAAACTCTTCCACGGCCTTGTCCATTCGTGTTCTCCTGGTTCGGGCAATTTCTAATAATGTGGCCCGGTTTTCCACATTTATAACAAACTACATTGGCATAACTTTCTCCGACACTACTTGCTCCGCCATTACTCGTTCCGACACCATCTGTTCCTTTCGTTCTATTAACCCCTGGTCCGTAGACCTCACACTTCGCCGCGCTATGACCATTTCTTTTACACTTGTTGCAAAATTTGGTGCAGAACCCCGAGTGATTCTTTTCACACCTTTGGCATAGCTGCTTCTGATTGTTGTTGTTGTTGCGGTTATTATTGTTGTTGGGATGATTGTTGTAGTTGCTGTTGTTGTTGTTGTTGTTGGGCCGTTTGTTGTAGTTGCGATTGATGTTGCGATTGTTGGGATAATTGTTGCGATTATTGTTGTAATTGCTGTTGTTATTGTATTGGTGATTCTTATCACCGTTTTCCTCCCACTTTCTTTTGACTTGCTTTACATTGGCCTCTTCAGCAGTCTGTTCTTTAATTCTTTCTTCAATTTGGTTCACGAGTTTGTGAGCCATTCTACATGCCTGTTGTATGGAGGCGGGCTCGTGTGAACTTATATCTTCTTGGATTCTTTCCGGTAATCCTTTCACAAACGCGTCGATCTTCTCTTCCTCATCTTCGAATGCTCCCGGACACAATAGGCACAATTCTGTGAATCGTCTTTCGTACGTGGTAATATCAAATCCTTGGGTTCGTAACCCTCTAAGTTCTGTCTTGAGCTTATTGACCTCGGTTCTGGGACGGTACTTCTCGTTCATCAAGTGCTTGAATGCTGACCACGGTAGTGCGTACGCATCGTCTTGTCCCACTTGCTCTAGATAGGTATTCCACCATGTTAACGCAGAACCTGTGAAGGTATGCGTAGCGTACTTTACTTTGTCCTCTTCAGTACACTTACTTATGGCAAACACCGATTCGACCTTCTCGGTCCACCGTTTCAATCCGATCGGTCCTTCGGTTCCATCAAATTCCAAAGGTTTGCAGGCAGTGAATTCTTTGTAGGTGCATCCTACACGATTTCCTGTACTGCTAGATCCAAGGTTATTGTTGGTATGTAGCGCAGCCTGTACTGCGGCTATGTTTGAAGCTAGAAAAGTACGGAATTCCTCTTCATTCATATTCACGGTGTGTCGAGTAGTCGGTGCCATTTCCTTAAAAATAGTTAAATGGAACAAGTTAATCATACAGAATATTAAGAGTAGTTAATAGTATTTCGTAGCATAATATGAACTCATTTATAAAAGCTTTTTCTTCATATTAGCGTTTTATAAGTTTAAATTCGGGTAGTACCTACCCGTTAAGTTCATACTTAGTAGCTAATATACAATTCAACTACTACAATTCTATATGAAAAACTGATTATAATAATATTTTGCGTTCAAACTTTTATACAATATTTTACAAACTTACAATACCGCTTATTTTACATAAAGCATGAAATATAGCACACAATAACTTTGATACAAGATAGTTGTGAAGATAATTATAGCTAGTACACAAGTCGTTCAGCAAAGGCAATAAAGACACGTAATTCATACATCCAGAAACAAGTCATGCATTCTGGTTTTACTAGGACTACTTCCCATCCTTGGTCTTGTGCAACATAACCGTTATGGCCGTTGATAAGACAGCGTGTTGTAACGTCGTCAAAGGGACGAGGGTTACGTAATGTCCAACAGTCCCGTAATAATCTAAAAACCTCATTTCTTACCCCAATTACCGACTCCGTCACTTGTGGAAACGTTTTGTTTAATAGTTGTAGCCCGATGTTCTTGTTCTCACTTTGGTGAGAAGCGAACATTACTAATCCGTAAGCATAACATGCTTCTTTATGTTGCATGTTAGCCGCTTTTTCTAAATCACGAAGTCCAATATTCGGATATATTGAGTCAAAATAATTTCTTAACCCGTTGCGTAAAATAGCATTTGGGTTCCCCACAATATATGCGTCAAAGTAAACACATCGTAACTTATGGGTTTCCCAATGTGATATCCCCCATCTTTCAAACGAAAGTCTCTTATAAACCAAGACATTCTTGGAACGTTCTTCTAATGTCTTACAAACTGATCTCGCCTTAAATAGTTGTGCCGAAGAATTCTGGCCGACTCTAGACAAGATTTCATCAATCATGTCTCCGGGTAGGTCTCTTAAAATATTGGGTTGTCTATCCATTTTGTGTTTTTAAACTGTAAAATAGACAAGAGTTAGATTCATAAAAAAAATACTTATTAATACAAGCAATTTTTACATATATCATAAAGCATAAGAACACTATATTACATATATTACACCACACGAATACAACTATCTTATTCCGACTCGCTCATTTCTTCTTCTTCGGTTTTGGTTCGTTTTGCCAAGTTTCTAGGGATATATGATGTTCCCCTAATACGAGCCGTCGTTGTCCACATTGGTTTAGAAAAACCTGTTGGTTTAGAGGTTCCCGGGTCATTGTTACAACTTAAGGACTTCGGGCGTTGACGATACATATAAAGTTCATCGGGGTTGGAATTAGATTTCTCTATTTTTATGCCCTTTCCCTTATTATTTTCTTTTGCCTTTTTAAATTCAGTTGGGGTAATTTCTATAACATCATCGGAATTCTCGTCGGAATCCGATTCATCGGAGAATTGATAATCCTCCCAATATTTTGCTTCCTTGGCGGAAACACCATTGACCATAATTAACCTTGGTCGGTTGGTTGAGGATTTTCTTTTACTTAACCGTTTTATTATTTCCCCCACCGGTTCTATTTCTTCATCCGGTTCCGATTCTTCTTCCGGTTTCGATTCTTCTTCCGGTTCCGACTCTTCTTCCGGTTCCTCTTCGGGAACTTGTGAATCAGTCCACGAATCATTCCAAATTACATTTGACTCTTTATTATTATTAGGTGAGTCAATGGGACTTGTTCTAGAGGTAGACATCTATCACATAATATCAAACGCATTAAGAGATTAATATATCACATAATATTCACATGTTAAAAATATATAGTTTCCAACAAAATTTGTTAAGCAATCATTTTTCAAGTAAACACGGTCGAAGTCCAGACTCACTAATGCATCCTAACAAACTCGATAAGACACACTAATGAAAAATTCTGGTTCTCTAAGACCAACGCTCGGATACCAACTGAAATGTCCCGTTCTTATTGATTAAAAACGTTCCATATTAATTGATTTCGTTGCGAGGTTTTGACCTCTATATGAGACGTTTTTCAAAGACTGCATTCATTTTTAAAACAAACCATAACCTTTATTTCATAAATAAAGGTTTAAAAAGCTTTACGTAGATTATCAAATAATGATAATCTAAAATATCCTGTTTACACACGACCATTACATAATGGTTACAATACAAATATGTTACATCGAAATCAGTTTCTTGAATGCAGTTTTTACACAATATCATACAAACATGGACTCCAAATCTTGTCCTTATTTTAGTATGCAACAGCGGAAGCTCTTAATATTCACCTGAGAATAAACATGCTTTAAACGTCAACAAAAATGTTGGTGAGTTATAGGTTTAACCTATATATATCAAATAATAACAATAGACCACAAGATTTCATATTTCAATACACATCCCATACATAGAGATAAAAATCATTCATATGGTGAACACCTGGTAACCGACATTAACAAGATGCATATATAAGAATATCCCCATCATTCCGGGACACCCCTCGGATATGATATAAATTTCGAAGTACTAAAGCATCCGGTACTTTGGATGGGGTTTGTTAGGCCCAATAGATCTATCTTTAGGATTCGCGTCAATTAGGGTGTCTGTTCCTTAATTCTTAGATTACCAGACTTAATAAAAAGGGGCATATTCGATTTCGATAATTCAACCATAGAATGTAGTTTCACGTACCTGTGTCTATTTTGTAAATCATTTATAAAACCTGCATGTATTCTCATCCCAAAAATATTAGATTTTAAAAGTGGGACTATAACTCACTTTCACAGATTTTTACTTCGTCGGGAAGTAAGACTTGGCCACTGGTTGATTCCCGAACCTATAACAATATATACATATATATCAAAGTATGTTCAAAATATATTTACAACACTTTTAATATATTTTGATATTTTAAGTTTATTAAGTCAGTTGTCCTCGTTAGTAACCTACAACTAGTTGTCCACAGTTAGATGTACAGAAATAAATCGATAAATATTATCTTGAATCAATCCACGACCCAGTGTATACGTATCTTAGTATTGATCACAACTCAAACTATATATATTTTGGAATCAACCTCAACCCTGTATAGCTAACTCCAACATTCACATATAGAGTGTCTATGGTTGTTCCGAAATATATATAGATGTGTCGACATGATAGGTCGAAACATTGTATACGTGTCTATGGTATCTCAAGATTACATAATATACAATACAAGTTGATTAAGTTATGGTTGAAATAGATTTGTTACCAATTTTCACGTAGCTAAAATGAGAAAAATTATCCAATCTTGTTTTACCCATAACTTCTTCATTTTAAATCCGTTTTGAGTGAATCAAATTGCTATGGTTTCATATTGAACTCTATTTTATGAATCTAAACAGAAAAGTATAGGTTTATAGTCGGAAAAATAAGTTACATGTCGTTTTTGTAAAGGTAGTCATTTCAGTCGAAAGAACGACGTCTAGATGACCATTTTAGAAAACATACTTCCACTTTGAGTTTAATCATAATTTTTGGATATAGTTTCATGTTCATAATAAAAATCATTTTCTCAGAATAAAAACTTTAAAATCAAAGTTTATCATAGTTTTTAATTAACTAACCCAAAACAGCCCGCGGTGTTACTACGACGGCGTAAATCCGGTTTTACGGTGTTTTTCGTGTTTCCAGGTTTTAAATCATTAAGTTAGCATATCATATTGATATAGAACATGTGTTTAGTTGATTTTAAAAGTCAAGTTAGAAGGATTAACTTTTGTTTGCGAACAAGTTTAGAATTAACTAAACTATGTTCTAGTGATTACAAGTTTAAACCTTCGAATAAGATAGCTTTATATGTATGAATCGAATGATGTTATGAACATCATTACTACCTTAAGTTCCTTGGATAAACCTACTGGAAAAGAGAAAAATGGATCTAGCTTCAATGGATCCTTGGATGGCTCGAAGTTCTTGAAGCAGAATCATGACACGAAAACAAGTTCAAGTAAGATCATCACTTGAAATAAGATTGTTATAGTTATAGAAATTGAACCAAAGTTTGAATATGATTATTACCTTGTATTAGAATGATAACCTACTGTAAGAAACAAAGATTTCTTGAGGTTGGATGATCACCTTACAAGATTGGAAGTGAGCTAGCAAACTTGAAAGTATTCTTGATTTTATGAAACTAGAACTTTTGGAATTTATGAAGAACACTTAGAACTTGAAGATAGAACTTGAGAGAGATCAATTAGATGAAGAAAATTGAAGAATGAAAGTGTTTGTAGGTGTTTTTGGTCGTTGGTGTATGGATTAGATATAAAGGATATGTAATTTTGTTTTCATGTAAATAAGTCATGAATGATTACTCATATTTTTGTAATTTTATGAGATATTTCATGCTAGTTGCCAAATGATGGTTCCCACATGTGTTAGGTGACTCACATGGGCTGCTAAGAGCTGATCATTGGAGTGTATATACCAATAGTACATACATCTAAAATCTGTGTATTGTACGAGTACGAATACGGGTGCATACGAGTAGAATTGTTGATGAAACTGAACGAGGATGTAATTGTAAGCTTTTTTGTTAAGTAGAAGTATTTTGATAAGTGTATTGAAGTCTTTCAAAAGTGTATAAATACATATTAAAACACTACATGTATATACATTTTAACTGAGTCGTTAAGTCATCGTTAGTCGTTACATGTAAGTGTTGTTTTGAAACCTTTAGGTTAACGATCTTGTTAAATGTTGTTAACCCAATGTTTATAATATCAAATGAGATTTTAAATTATTATATTATCATGATATTATCATGTATGAGTATCTCTTAATATGATATATATACATTAAATGTCTTTACAACGATAATCGTTACATATATGTCTCGTTTAAAAATCATTAAGTTAGTAGTCTTGTTTTTACATATGTAGTTCATTGTTAATATACTTAATGATATGTTTACTTATCATAGTATCATGTTAACTATATATATATATCCATATATATGTCATCATATAGTTTTTACAAGTTTTAACGTTCGTGAATCACCGGTCAACTTGGGTGGTCAATTGTCTATATGAAACATATTTCAATTAATCAAGTCTTAACAAGTTTGATTGCTTAACATGTTGGAAACATTTAATCATGTAAATATCAATCTCAATTAATATATATAAACATGGAAAAGTTCGGGTCACTACATAACTTAGTGTAGAATATAGTATGTACTTGTGTCTTATTGCGTTTAAATAAATTGCATGTATTCTCAGCCCAAAAATATTTAAGGTATTTAAAAAGGGAGACTATAAACTCACGGTTCAATATTGAGATTCAATATTGTAGGCAAATTGCGTAGACGTAATGATGGTAGACGACTGTATAGTTGACCTTGGATTCAAGAACAATACCCCGAACACTACCCAATATTTTCTTAGTTTAAAACGGTTTGAAACCCGAATTAAAACACCCTCGTATATACCTTATTATTATTAAACTTAAATTAAAATTTTAATTATAATTATAAATATTATTTAGATCACAGAAAAAGAGAAAGAAAGATGGTGTATGTAAAATCGTCGAGCAAGCTGGCTTTTTATAGTACTTTTCCGTTTACTGTAGCTCATGCGATCGCATGAGTTTTCAGTGTTTTTGCCATGCGATCGCATGGCCGCCTTATCCGTTTTTGTTTGCTAGTGCGTCGACATCAAATAGTGTTTACTGTAGCAAATAGTGTTCACTGCAGCAAATAGTGTTACTGTAGCAAATAGTGTTTTACTGTAGCAAATAGTGTTTTAATGTAGCAAAGTCATTTTTACTGTAGCAAATAGTATTTTACAGTAGGAAAGTCGTTTTTACTTGTACATATATATATACATACATATAATTGTTCATGAATCGTCGAGAGTAGTCAAAGGTAATTGTATATATATGAAACAGTTCTAAAATTTTGAGACTCAATCTAACAGACTTTGTTTAACGTGTCAAAATAATAAATCGTATAGAGAATTGGGTTAAATAAGTCAAAATTTTCCGGGTCATCACAGAACATATAGTGCAAGATGAAATACCAGAAGTAGAAGATAATGAGGAAAATGATGGTGCTGAGCAGGGGGAGCCACAACCCGGTCTGCCAGACGTTCCAGAATCATCACAAGACGAAGATGATGGTGGATCTCCTCAGTATATTCCAGAATTTTGAAGATCTGAACGAGGTCGGATTCCATCGAGTAGATATCCGGAATTCGAGTACCTTCTACTTACTGAAGATGGAGAACCAGAGAGTTTTCATGAAACAGTATCTCATAAGGACAAAGAAAAATGGTTGCTCACAATGCAGGATGAGATGGATTCTCTGCAGAAAAATCAGACTTATGAGATCGTAGAACTTCCACAAGGGAAGAAGGCACTGAAAAACAAATGGGTGTTCAAGCTGAAAAAGGATGGCAGCGGAAAAGTGGTGAAATACAAAGCACGGATTGTAGTCAAAGGATTTCAACAGAAGAAATGGATTGATTTTGAAGAGATATTTTCACCAGTAGTCAAGATGATTTCAATTAGAGTCATACTTGGATTTGTCGCAAGTATGAACTTGGAGCTTGAACAGATGGATGTAAAGACAGCTTTTCTTCATGGAGATTTACATGAAGAAATTTACATGGAGCAGCCAGAAGGTTTTGAGGTTTCAGGAGATAATCTCGTATGCAAGCTGAAGAAAAGTTTGTACGGTTTAAAGCAGGCACCTAGGCAGTGGTACAAGAAGTTTGACTCGTGCATGGTGAGTCAAGGGTACATGAAAACTGCAGCAGATGAGTGTGTCTACATTCAGAAGTTTTATGAAGGAGATTTCGTTGCTCTTCTACTATATGTAGACGATATTTTGATCGTAGGGAAAGATGCAACGAAGATCAACCAGCTGAAGAAGGAACTCTCTAAGTCTTTTGACATGAAAGACTTAGGACAGGCTCAACAAATTTTGGGAATGCAGATTACCCGAGATAGGAAGAATAGAAGGTTATGGCTATCTCAGGAGAAGTATATTGAACGAGTGCTTGAACGGTTCAATATGAACAATGCCAAACCTGTTAGCATTCCATTAGCCAACTATTTCAAGTTAAGTAAGAGATCATGTCCCTCATCCATGGAAGAGATCGGGGAGATGTCTTCAGTACCATATTCTTCAGCAGTTGGAAGTTTGATGTACGCGATGGTGTGTACAAGGCCCGATAATGCTCATGCAGTGGGAACAGTGCGTCGTTTTCTCTCTAACCCCGGAAAAGAGCATTGGAATGCGGTAAAATGGATTCTCAGATATCTTAAAGGTACAATGAAGATATGTCTTTGTTACGGGGGAGCTGATCCAATCTTGAAAGGCTATACGGATGCTGATATGGCTGGAAATCCTGATAGTAGGAAATCTACTTCAGGATTCATTTACACTTTTGCAGGAGGAGCTGTTTCATGGCAGTCAAGACTACAGAAGTGTGTTGCATTATCCACAACCGAAGCAGAGTATATTGCTGCCGCAGAAGCTGGAAAAGAAATGTTGTGGTTAAAGCGTTATCTCCAAGAATTTGGAATCAAGCAAAAGGAGTACAAGGTATATTGTGACAGTCAGAGTGCTCTAGATTTGAGCAAGAACTCCATGTACCATTCCCGTACAAAACATATTGATATTCGCTATCATTGGATACGCGAGGTAATTGATCGACAATTGTTGAGACTAGTCAAGATCCATACAAAGGAGAATCCTGCAGATATGTTGACAAAGGTGGTGACTCGAGACAAGTTAGAGTTATGAAGAGACATAACCGGAATGTTTTGTTTAGATACGTCTGGAGGGGGAGAATTGATGATTTTCAGCCGTAATCTAGTATCTTCTAGATGCCACTAGATGTCTCCATTCTAGCCCGCAATCTAGAAGATACTAGGTATTCAAAGTTGACGATTTTGACTATAGATATGGAGGTAGCAAAATTGAAAACTATTACGGCTAGCCACCATTTTTTGCGTTCACACCATTCCGTTCACACTTTTCCACCTCCTCAAACTTTTCTTATAAATAGAGGTGGAAACCTTCATTTGTAAATTATTCAGAAAAGTGTAATCACACCTAGTTAGTGTGTGTGAGTTAAAGTGTAATCATAACCAAGAGTGAATACATCCGAGATAGTGGTGAGATTCCTAGTGTGTTAGTTTGAGAGTTTTTGTTTTTGTAAGAGTTTTGTAATACTCTGTGATCTATTCTTGTGAGTAATAGAGTTATTTTCTCTCAAATTTGTGTGTACCAACGTCCAGTCGATCCCCTCTTAATCACAACACTGGATATACCTTGCTGCAGCAATGGTGTTTTATTTGCAACATATTCGATTCATTACAGGGTTTGGTTTGATTACTTGGGGCAATTTTTTGAGTCAGTCTGCTAGGCAAATGAATGATAATAATGAGGCGTGGTTGTTAGAGAGATTTTTGACCATTTTTTGAGATAGGTAAGAGTCTTGCATCTTTGTAAAAAAGAAACAATGTACAAGATGATCAATATCCATGTAACAAACTGTTTCTTTGGTTGCTAAGTTTACCACAAAAAGGTAACCCACCTGCAATGGAAACTTCAATTATAAATACTTCAGTTAAATACTTAAACCCTAAATTAATAGAGCATGCACTATCGATAATCTTATTATTAAAGATGTCACACATGTTAGACAGTCGGACCATGTGAGGGTAATGTGAAAACTTAAAGATGTGATTCTGTAGTTTTAAAGATGAGCTCTTTATACTTATAAACGTTGATTAAATAAGCTTCCTGATGTTATCTTTTATATGTAGCAGTTCACATCCGTAAGTAAAAGATTATTTGTGGAATAGAATAGAAGATTACCCAAAGAAGTTCAAAGAACTCATTTTCAAATGATGAAATGTATTATGAAAAACATTAACTCATTTTTTGAATAAAATATGTTAATCTTATTAGAACCACTTTGGTGACAGAGGGACTAATTTATTATTATGTATTTTTTTCTTGGCTAAGATTAGAACCACTATGGGAAGGTATCTAGGCTGGATTCCAGAGGTCGAAAAGGAGGGAAAAGGGTCATCTAAGGCCGCTTAGATTGTAGGTATTTTGTTTGCTTGGTTTGTTGGATTTTAGGTTTGTTTGGTAGTTATATATATATATATATATATATATATATATATATATATATATATATATATATATATATATATATATATATATATATATATATATATATTTTTTTTTTTTTTTTTTTTTTTTAGGTGTTTGCTTATTGCTCGTGTCGTAGTTTTGGTTTTTTGTCCCGGTTTGGCTTGGTCTTAGTTAGCGTAGCTAGTGGTTTTGTCTAGTTATTTACTTCATGAGTCTTATCACCTTTGTTTCGTTTGTATTGGTTGAAGATTTCTTTAGTTTAATAGTAATCGTTAATCGTTATTTTAGTTTTAAAAAAAAAAAAAAAAAAGATCATAAAGTTTCACAAGGAGTGAATTTAAGGTCATGTTTGTCACCAAATTTTTTAGAGCCTTTTGAAACTTTTATTTTTTGTGAAAAAGCTCCTAAACAATAAAAAGGTTCGTTTGATTCAAAAGCTTGTAGCTTTTAGGAGTGGAGAAAAGCTCCTTTTTTTGAACGCTAATGCTACAAGCGTTTATGGATTTTAAATAGCTTTTTGTTTCTAAATGACTAACTACCCCCATCCTCCCATATTTGATATCCCACGTATGATGTAACCCACCCATTACCCAACTACAAAAATATTTCATATCATAGCTATTTAATTACGTCGAAAAAGTGGCGGATATGGGTGTTGTGAATGTAAATGGAGTGTTTGAATGGGTCATCACCTTTACTCAGATACTTGATGCTTATGACTTATGAGAAAGCACAAGCCACAACTCACTGTTCTAAAATCTTTATTAAGGGATATAGTGCTCGACTTCTCTATTGACGATGAAATACAACGGGTACACTCGGTGGATAAGGTGTACACGGTGGCGGAGGGTGTTCGAGTTATAACAACGGCCAACCTAGATGTTGATCTTGATTGGTCGAAGGTAGTGTGGAATAAACATGTGCCTTCAAAGATAGCTTTTTTTCATTGGACGGTTATTCATGAAGGTGTGCCGGTTAAAGAGGTGTTAAGCTATAGACATTGTTTAAGAGACGGAACAGACGATAGATGTGGATGGTGTTTGGAGTACGTGTCGATAGACCATTTATTACTTCATTGCTCTTGGACACATAAAGTGTGGATGGGTTTATGTAATTGGTGGAATTTGGTGTGGATTATGCCATCGAACATCATTGAATTCTCAAAAGAATATTGGTGTAACAGGATGGGTATAAAGGCCGGAAAGTTTTGGAGGCTAATAGGTCCGGCGTCTATTTGGGCTATATGAAAAGCTCGAAATGAGGTGGTGTTTAATGCTAACTTGCTAAGTATATATGTTGGGCCTCTATTGTGGAACGAATTAAGGCCAAAGTGTTCCAATGGCTAGTCAATGCAAAGTTTTGTGAATCTCATCAATTTTACATTTCGTCTTCTTCTCCTATGATGCTACTGTGATGTCTAAGTGCTCAAGAATATTTAGTGTAATGTTTTAAGTTGGGCATAGTTTTTGACTTAGCATTTGGGTAAAAATCACTGTAAACCCAATATGCATATGTAATAAATCTATGTGTAATATCCAATTTTGACAATTTCGTGAAAATTGATATATATTCAATTTTTGTTTTTCTGCCCAAAAAAAAAATACGTCAAAAAATAAGAAATTCGTTATTATGTTATTTGGAACTTTTATGCAAGTAATTTCTATGTTTTATTTTATTTTTTATTTTTTTGTAATATAGAATATAAATTAAATATATTACCGCGTAAAAACAATCGAGGTGTTAAGTATTTTTTTTTCTCGTATTCATTTTTGTCACTTAACTATTTTTTTAACAGCTTCAACTACTTTGTCAAATACCTAAATATATATAAAAAGTTTCAGCTACTAACTTTCAGTTTTCAGCTAAAAACTATCAGCTTCCGCTATCTGTAAAACATGCCCTAAGTTTAAATTAAGGATTCTTTAGCCTTTAACTAACTCAATGTTAAAATAAATATGTTATTTAGACCACTATCGACTTAAGGGCGATAATTGTCTTTTTTAGGGCAAGATCTAAAGTCGTAGCCTATATAGGGATTAAACTTGAATCTATACCAGAGTTCAACATCTTGCATTACTAGGCTTGTTTCAGTGCTATCCTCATACCTCATGTGTGGAGTTTGGGTTTAGGTCATGGGTTCGAGCTTCGCTCTGCTCATTCTATTAATCAATCTGCCTGAAAGATGGAGCTCTTGACCTCGGGGCGTTTTCTCTCGAATCCATCCAGGATTCAAACAAGGTCCATCTGTCCCTCGGAATGGTTTAAGGATTGGGTTCCTGCAACGTGATTCAGGTTTCCTCTCAAAAGTGTGACCGTGCGTGGCAAATGAAAGTATTTGATGCCGATAACTTGTCTTTCAAAAAAAAAAAAAAAAAAAAAAAAAAAACTTTGCATTGATACTTAATGATTGAATCAAGATTGAACTATGTCTATTGTAAACATAAAACATAAACACACATATTCGCTAACTTATACACGTACGTAAAGGCGACATTGTCTTAGGCTCTGTTCCAGAGTTCTATTTTGGAGAGAAAGTAAGAGACGCGGAAAGAAAATAAACTTTTTTTGTGTTCATGAGTTTTGATTGGAAAGAAAAGAAAAGTGAGAAGATTGATGATTTTCTTTATTTTTCTTTCACCCGTTTCTTTCAATTTAAAAGGATTTCAATTTCCTTTCATTTTACTTACTTTTATTTCAATTTATTTCTTTTAATGAAAAATTTAGGAACAAGACTTAGTAGAAACGGGGAGCTCGAAGATAGAGGGTAAGATGGGACCGTTAAAGGTTAAGTCGAAGCTATAGGCACGACCTAATAACAGGAAATAAATAAAAGTAATTTCAGTTTGATCTACGTGAAATAAAAGAACATTTAATTTGTGTAAATTATTAGAACACACATATTAATATATATTATATTATACCTACATATTAAAACACACCCGGTTTTTTGTCGTTTCAGTTACTTATGAGTGTCGCTTTGAGTTTACGTTCACACTGCAATCGACCCCTCAACTTCGGGTCAATTTACACAACCGTCCCTCAATTTTACACTTTTTCAGGGGCAGAAAGTGTAAATATATAATTTTATTAAAATAAAAGAAACTAATTCCACCCGAATTTATAACGGGCTCTATCTTCTCGCTCGGTGTGAGTTAAATTTTTCCGAGACCACCGTTCAACTCGAAAAAATCTAACGAACCAAACGGGACGAACTACACGCGAAACGGACACTTCTCAAAAAACGCTAAACATCTCAACAACCAAACTACATACATCATATCGATGGTGATGTTTTCATTTTTTACACAATTCTCCTGACGTTAAAAATATATATGTCATTAGGTATACTTTGTACTAACGACGTGTATCCAAAAACACTCGTAGCAAAGTGTTTTTATTTCCGTAAATACATAACGCTATGTTAACTATGATTATGTAACCCGAAAGGCACCGCGGCATCGCGCGGGCCACTTTTCTAGTATATACTACTAAACCACGTGGGTTTTGATGTCGTTGTAGGCAAAAAAAAAATGCCGTTTCAAAACCATGTGTTCACACTAGCAATTTACACCTTGCCCCCTCAAGATTTCAACATATGCAATTTTTCAGGGTTTTAAAATGTATATTTGTTTTTTATTTAATTTAAAAAACAAAACTCACCTTTAATTTCAACGGACCTTATCTTCCTACCCGACGCGAGTTATTTTTCACCGCTATCACCATTAAACTTGAAATAATTTTTCGAACAAAACGAGACTAACTATGCTCGAAACGGACAATTTTTCAAAAACGGTACGCGCACCTACATCTAAAACGAGTCTTATATTCCAACTCGACGCGGTTAATTTTCACCGCTACCATCATTAAACTTAAAATAATTTTCCGAACAAAACGAGACTAACTACGTTCGAAACGGACAATTTTTCAAAAACGGTACGCGCACCAGATCTAAAACAGGTATTAATGAGTCGTTTCCGCTTCTGTACATACACAACGCTACGCTAAATATGAATATGCAGGCCGAAAGCCCCCGCCGCATCGCGCGGGCCGAACCGGGCTAGTTAATATCAAAAGCACTTAAAACGTAATATGCTGAAAGAGCAGCGGCCTAAAGTTCCTAATGAATTAAAAACCCCAATCGCATTTTACGTAATTCGATTAAAGATCAGGGTTAGTTTTGTAAAAACAAATATTATATACTCCGTATACAGCCCGAGACATTTCACAAAACCCTAGCAACAATCTACTGTGCGAGGGGAGCGGCGGCGGCCAAAAAGATGGTGAAGTTTTTGAAACCTAACAAAGCCGTGGTGGTTCTAAACGGCCGATTCGCCGGAAGGAAAGCAGTAATCGTTCGCCAATTCGATGAAGGTACACGTGATCGACCGTACGGTCACTGTCTCGTTGCCGGAATCGCAAAGTATCCTAAAAAAGTGATCCGAAAGGATTCAGCTAAGAAAACAGCAAAGAAGTCACGTGTCAAGGCATTCATTAAGCTCGTGAATTACAATCACATCATGCCAACGCGTTACACACTCGATGTTGATCTAAAAGATGTTGTAACCGTTGATGTTCTTCAATCACGTGATAAGAAGGTGACTGCGTGTAAGGAAGCGAAAGCGAGACTTGAGGAGCGGTTTAAGACTGGCAAGAACCGGTGGTTTTTCTCGAAGCTTCGATTCTGAGGTCGTTTATGTTTCGATTTTGTTTTGTTGATTTATCATTATGATGATGTTGTTAGACTATTATTATCATCAATGCAGTTTTAATTTTGATATATATACTTTTGTGTTTGAGATTTTGTGGACCTTAATTTCTGTTTCTAAGAAAGTTTTAGTAGATGAATCATAGCTTTAGATTGTTATTGATATGAAATATGAATGCAGCTCTAAATTTGATGTGTTTCACTCTGTCATATTAATGTCAATGCGCATTTAAATTAATTTGTGGTTGTGAATTTTAGAGTTTAATCTCATTTTTATGATGTTAGTTTAGAGGATTTGTTAGCTATGAACGATGATGCTAGACTGTTATTGAACATAATGCATTTTTGATTCTTATATGCAATTTGGTGTTGTGATATTTTTGTGTAGATATCATGCTTATGATCCTTATTTGGTATGTCTGTTGTTCAATGGTGTTATATTGACATCCGTTTGAGGTTTAATTTAGTGGTTTACATTGCTTATTGTGTTTAGTCACAATGATATGAACTGTTTCTTTTAACATTTTGATATAAACCTATTGCATATGCAATTGTTCTTTGGATTTTGCATTTGTGATTTTACTTATAGTTTCAATTGTGGTACTTGACAAATGCTTGCATTGGTTTGCACGTTATGCATGTAGTTAGTTTCATACTATTAATAGTATGCTTGTATATGTATATGGAATTCATATGTGATGGACAAGTTATAATTTTGTTCTGTGATAGCATACAATCAAATGAGTATACGTCTGTAGAAGCTGTTTATCAACAGTTTGTTAAAGTGCATTCATGAATCACGACAAGTCTTTATTTTCTCGTGTTAAATAGCTATAGATTAATATGAGAAAGTTGTTAGTATATAATATACCTGCTCGTCATTGAACGATTTGTGATGTTTAATGTGTGTTTGATCATACATGTGTGGCTGTTAGTATATACCCCTTAATCACTGAACAATACACGATGATTAATATGTGTACGTCAAATGGCATCCACTCGTGGCTTAAGAATTCTCCGTTTTACATGTGTTTTTTCCAAAGTTTGTCTGTAGATTTTCACTAGTTGTTTATAATAAGTTGGAATTGGAATGCTTGGGACAAAGATTACCTTATTAAGCTCATGCTTGTTAATTTCTGTTGCCTCTATACACAACTGATTGTTAACCTATATGGTGGAGTAGGGGAGTATGTATGATTTTAAACTACTAGGAGAAATGTCTCGTTTTCAAGTTTTATTACTTATTGAACCTGTTATACAAATCTAAATATTGACATGAAAGTGTGTGTGGGTCAACTAAACTTGATCCAATTTGACTCGCACTAAAATATTACTTGTCCGGCTTCACCGGTGGATCCATGAATTATTTTCTTTTTTTTTTTTTGGGCAAAGGAAAAGATATATTAATTTTCAAACATACAAAAGGGCTGGATATACCCAAAGCCCTCCACAACAAAACCAAAAACAGCAAGAATCCAGATACAAACTAAAACAAACACCCATAACTAAACAAGATGAAATCTATCGTTAGCCCATCTTAAATTCCAAACTTTGGCAGCTTTCAATACAGCACCCGAATTCTTGACTTTAAAAGTCAACATCTTTAACTTGACATACTTAGACCACTCCCAACCATGACACCGTCATGGACACTTCCTCAGCGCTACATCAGCTTTCTCTCTCCTCATTTCTCACCACTTCCTCTCATAACACTCTCAGGACACATCATTGCCAACCATGACATACTTCCTCCCAATCACATACCCCACAAAATTAATTAAATAAGTAATGTACAAGGTTGTTTATGCTAAAGTACAAGTAAATAAAGCAAAGAAAAAAAGAAAGAAAAAATGATCTCGTGCTGGAAGATGCTTGGGGAAGAAACAGATGAGGGCGAATCTTGTGAGGGCGGACTGAGGGCTTGGGAGGGCACACCAATGCCAATGGAGCCCTCGAGGAAGAATGGTGAGGAAGGGATTGAGGGCGGACCATTGGGAGTGGTCTTAGTGATCTCCTCACATAAGCTATCATCTGATCTTTCCTTATGTTTGAAAATACGACAATTTCGTTCATGCCAAATATGATAAACACTAGCAGCAACAACAATCCTATTAAGAATACTCCAAATCTTATTAACATGTCCATGAATTATTTTTTTTTTTTTTTTTTTTTCCCAAATGTGAGAATATATTAAAATCAACAAAGATTACAAAACCAAGGGCAGGGTATAACCTAACCCAAATGCAACTTAAAACAAGGCAAATAAACCCAAAACACAATGCAGACAAAACAACCCATACAACTACCAAAACAAGAACTATGCCAGCAAGAGCATATTATCACCAATCTTCAAATCACATCTCCTAGCCACAGCCTGCACATTCGACGAGTTCCTGATTTTAATTCCACTCAGCTTAAACCTGATATGGTCTTTAATATCCTTCCATATTTCTTCCACACTCTTCTTGCACTTTTTGTAGAGTCTATTATTCCTTTCAATCCACACATAGTATACAGTTGCACCAATAGCAATACGATTTAGAACATTTCTAATATCTTTCAAAGAGGGATACCTAGCCAAATCCTGTACAATCTGCTGTAACTCATTTTGTTGCCCTTTATACACCAACAACTTTTTAATATCTTCCCATATCAAGCTGGTTACATCACATTGAAAGAACAAATGAGCATGTGAGTCCTCTTGCTTACCACAAAAACAACAACTGAAATTTTCATTAGGCATCCATCTTTTGATTCTGTCATGAGTAGCTAATCTCCTTTGAATTGCTAACCACAAAATAAACGAATGCTTAGGGGTAATCTGTGGATACCAAATAACATGATACCACTCAGCTTCATTACCAACACACCCTAGATCTTTCCACACCTGGCCTGTTGAAAAAGGTTTAAGCTTGTGATCATTAGATATCCACCAAAAAACACCATTGTGATCTCTATGAACATGAGGTTTAATGAAGTCTCTTAAAGTCAACAACTTTCTCCAGCCCCAGCTATCACTGAGTTCATACCCAACATCCCAAAACTCTTTACCTTTAAGCTTCACAACATTAACCCATTGCCACCATAAAGACTCATGCTTGCATATAATTTTCCAAACCTGTTTTATCAGTAACACTTCATTCCAAAGTTTGAGAGGCTTCAAACCTAAACCACCCTGATTCTTAGGCCTGCAAATAAGCTTCCATGCAACTTTAGCTCTACCCTTACAACTTTGATCATTAGCCCAAAGGAAATTCCTCACCAATTTTTCAATTTCTTTTATAACAAGTTGAGGAATTGTGTAGACTGAGGCCCAATAAACTTGCATAGAAGTAAGGACAGAAGAGATGAGTTGAAGTCTGCCTGCATAAGATAGGTTTTTATTCCTCCAACATCCAACCTTCTCCCTAATTTTATCCACCAGGTTTTTGCAATCACTCACACCCAAACGTTTAGCAAGTAAAGGGACTCCCAAATACTTCACTGGCAACTTGCCCACCTCAAATGGCATCAAATTCAAAATATCATTTCTGACATTTGGTTTAACACTACCAAAGAAGATAGTACTCTTTTGCATATTAGGAAATAGACCTGATATAGAGCTAAACTCTTCTAATCCTTTCTTTATCACTTAAACAGATCCAACATCTCCTTTGCACAACATGAGAAGATCATCAGCAAAACAAATATGGGAAATTTTAAGCTGTTTACAACCAAAATGATATTTAAACACCCTTGACTTCTTGATATGTTTAACCATCACAAGATTTAAAACCTCCATGACAAGTGTAAAAAGGTAGGGAGACATAGGATCTCCTTGCCTTAACCCCCTACCCCCTTTGAAATAACCATGAATTTCCCCATTCACACAAATAGAAAATGTAGCAGAGGTAACACATGTCATGATCCAGGATATCATTTTTTCATGGAATCCAAAACCAATCAAAATGCTCCTCAAAGAAGTTCCAATTAACAGTGTCATAAGCTTTTTGAATATCTATTTTCATGGCACATCTCTTAGGCCCATTCACTCTGCCATAACCCCTTAATAATTCCTGTGTAAGAAGAATGTTGTCTTGAATAGACCTACCAGGAATAAAGGCACTTTGATTCATGTTAACAAGCTTACTCAGACCCCTCTTCATCCTGTCTGTTATAATTTTGCTAATTGCTTTATACAACACATTACAACATGCTATTGGTCTAAAGTCTGAAACCTTATTAGGGGTATCAATCTTTGGAATTAAAGCAAGCAGTGTTGAATTTACCTCACCCAATAGCTTCCCAGTATGAAAGAAATCTTTGATAGCACAGCAAACTTCATTACCAATGATTGGCCAAGCTTTTTTAAAGAAACAAGAGGTGAAACCATCTGGCCCAGAAGCCTTATCACTGTCTATACCAAAAATAGCATCCTTTATCTCTTCACTTGTAACATCGGTCACCATGGAGTTAGCTTCATCTCTATTCAAAGTAGTACTAAACAGATCACCATTATGATCTAAAGGATGAACATTACATGATTTGCCCAAAAAGTTTTTGAAATGCTCTACAACTTGAGCTGCAACTTCAACCCCATAGAACCTTTGACCTTGTTCATTACAAATACTGTCAACCCTAGCCTTATTCTTCCTAGACTTCAGAACACTATGAAAATATTTAGTGTTCCTATCACCATCTACCATCCATTTCAATCTAACCTATCACCATCTACAGGCCTCCTGATACTCATTTAGAATATGAATGGCAGCAATTTTCAACTCTTTATCACAAGGGTTAGCATTAACCTCAGCTTGACTCTTCTTAAGTTTTTCCTTTAATTCCTTTACCTTAGTAAAGATATTACCATTCTTCCAATTCAATCTGTTAAGCTCCTTTTTAAGTAATTTGAGTTTCTTAACCACTCTAAACATGGCATGACCAGCTATATCAATATTCCATCCCTTTTCATCTTTTTCAACAATATAGTTCATAAACCTAAAAGATTTAGGTTTATGAAACAAAGCATCATGCATTTTCAATACAGCATGGCTGTGATCTGATATTAAGTAAGGGTGAAAAATAGCATGAGCATCATTAAACTTACTAAGAAACTCCTCATTTACCATAACCCTATCCAACTTCTTCAATGTATCACAGTTTGGATTTTTTAATGATTTTGTCCAAGTAAATTGAAAACCAGAGCTGCTTAGATCCTCAACTTCAATGTTATTCACACAAGATTGAAACTCCTTCTTCTCCTCGGACAAATGAGAACACCCTGCACTATGTTCATCAACCTTTAAAGTGACATTAAAATCACCCATCATTACCCAAGGGAATCCAGAACTAAAGGCTTTTTGACTAATTAATTCAGTCCAAAGAACTCTTCCTTTCAGACCCCTTGTTGCTAGCATAGACAAAACTACAAAAGAATTTTGCCTTATCAATAACAGTCTCAACAAGACAAAAGGTAACTTGTTTAGTCATGTGAATGACCATGACCTTAACCTTATTGGGATCCCAACCAATCACCATTCTGCAACAAGTAGGACTAAACTGCACATTTGAGATCCATTCCCATCTCTCAAACATATAATTACTAGCATTCTTAACAGTTTTGGTTTTAAGATGAGTTTCCAAAACTGCACATATACTCAAGTGTTCATCCTTAATTAAATTCCTCACTTCGTTATGTTTATCAATATTATTAGCCCCTCTAATATTCCAAGAAGCTATTTTTAATTCCATCATAAATACAAGAAAATGAGTATTAAGTCATACCAGAATAGAGGGGTCTCCACCCCTCAATTCATTATCATTCAAAGCTTGGAAATCATCACTCACTTCCAATATGTCATCATCATCAAACTCAACACTTTTTCCTCTTAGCATTGCCTCCCATTGAATTTTGAAGTATTGAATCATATCATATGACCACATTCTTGTTTCATCTGTAATAGGTTGCTTCCTCCTTTTGATATACCCATCCACAATCAACCTTTTATCAAACAAACAATTATCCTCCTTTTCCTCATTATTACTAGCCAACACATAGAACTTATTCTTATCTTGAGCAGACTTAACATTCTTATCACCCACACTCTTATTATTCATACCATTCTTAGGCCTATACTCCATATTTACTTTAACAGGATCCTTTGATCTTTTGTCTGTCTTCTTGTATTCCTCCCTCTTCTTATTATATCTAACCTCCACAAACTCATCAACATTCTTACTAGTATTCACAGCTTCTTTTGCCTTCAATTCTTCCTCAGTTCTAGGTCTCACCTTACAATCCTTATGATCATGGCCAAAAACTGCACAATGAGAGCAAACCATAGGTTTCCATGGATACTCCACTCCCACTTGTTTAACACTCTTTACATTCTTATTAGCATCATGATATTTAATATCCACAACATCAGCACAACCTTTACAAGCATCCAACTCAATCATTACCCTAGCATAACCAGCCCTGCCATCACCCTTATGGCACATATTTGCAGTAACAGTATCCATAAGCAAAGGCCTGCCAATTCTGCTTGCAATAGTGCTTATACCTTTAACACTTCAGGCTTCTAAAGGAACATTCAGAAATTTAACCCATACAGGAATTTTACTATGTTCAGTCTTTTCAATGCTTATTTCAGGATCCCACTTGCACACTAATAGAGGTTTCCCATTTACCATCCAAGGGCTACTCTCCACCACTTTATTCATACCTTCATCACTATTAAATTTGAAATAGCAAACTTGATTACTATCCATTATAACCTCTTTCAATCCAAACTTACCCCACATTTTCCTAAGATTATACTGTAAAGCATTATAAGACATAGAACAACCAATCATATAGCCACAAGCTGTGGTCCTCCATTTCCTGCAACCTTCATTCACTAACTCTTCATCGAAAATAACAAATTCATTACCATCCTTATCAACAACAGGAGGAACATAGCTCAATAGCTTCTCATCTATCACAGTATCATTATTCACAACATTTGCATACGTCATTTTAATTCCCTGACTAGCAGTATTAACAGAACTAGTAACATGCTCATTCAGATTAGGACTACTTACAGACGCAAGATGAACATCTTCATCATTAATAGTCTTCTCCGAATTAACACTCTCCATATGCGGATCCACCAGATTCACCGTCTGAGCATGAACATTTTCCCCATTCTGACCCACGCTACCACCATCAACCTCATAATCAGAAACCTCTTCCCCTGAATTCACATTTTCAGATCCATCAGCACTGTTACTAGTATTAACATCCTTTCCATAACCTTGATTCCTTTGTTTATTAGCAAAGGAGACAACAGAATCACCAAATTTAATCGGGACTTTAATTCTCCTTTTAGACGTACGTTTTTTACCAGACATGGCTAAATCTACCGATCAATCAACTAAAAAACAGGATTACTACTAACGGAATACAGTATGAAAGCTAATTAGCGGATTAATTTGGAAAGAAATGGTGGAAAATTGAGATCTGAACGACGATTTAGGGCAAAAATGGCGAAATCGCCTTTCCCGCCAAAATCGCCTTCATGAGAGAGAAAAAAAATTCCATGAATTATTTTCAATGGGTGCAAAATGTTAAAAATTTAAAAAATAACACAAAACGAGCCAAAACGCTGAACATTGACATATAAGTACATTAAACGTCTAACATATAAATACATTAAGAATATTCGTTCACCGGGGCCGGCTGACCCTGGCTTCTCCTAACCTGTACATACTCACACAATCGATTTTAATTTGTAATGAACTCAAATATAGAACTGAACTGAAAGGAAATATTTGAAAAATGGATAAAGAGGAGTTATCCATTCAAATACCATATCACAAAAAGCTGGAATATGGTCGAACCTTCATAGTCTAAAGGGTCGAATAAAAACTTGACCAGTGTTAACCCGCTTCCAGAATTTACTCTTTGACCAAACCATCTACCTTGGCATTATAAGCCAATTGATCCATAAAATAGAAACTTCACAATTACTAGAAAATAGAAAACCAAGAAAATGCAAAGTATCTAATACAATCAAAAAGTTCATGCCCCTTTAAATTATGCTCATGGAAGATAACTCCATTACGAAATCTCCATAGAATCAAAAGCAAGGCTCCTACAATAACGAACATACGATTCTTGACCTCACTACTAGCAACCTAATGATCAAACCAATATAGCCAATCGGACCAACAATCGAATCCGCTGATATCGACTCCAACCCAAAGGCTCACCTCTCTCCAAATATCTTTTGCCACAACACATGAGAACATTGAATGATTTATGTTCTCCAATCCAAAATTACAATGAGGGCAACCGGGATTATCAACAATCACTCCACGATGAATAAGATTACTTCGAGTCGGTAAACGATCCATAACTAAATGCCACAAGAATATGTTAATCTTCTTTGGAATAATCTTGCACAATTGAAAACTAACCTGAGTTGATGGAAGTAAAAATAGAATCAATGTAATTCCTTGTTTCCATAACTGTGAATCCACCACTTGAGCCTGCTGCCCCATTAAAGAATCATCTGCATTTAACAATACTACATTCAAAATAGCATCTAACAGAACCGAAACAACACTTTCATTTCTACTTCCAATCTATTCACGATTCCAACACCATTTTCGACTCTCGTTTTCTCTTCTATCCATGATTAGACAATCCGGATTAACATCCAGGCGAAATAATCTATTGAACTGAGAACACAAAGGCTCATCCCCAATCCAAAAATCCTTCCAAAACTTGACTTTGTTACCTCTCCCAAAACTTGACTTTGTTACCTCTCCCAATCATAAGACGCATATTCCTCGCATTCGTTGATTTACGAAGAAAAAAAAACTGGTATGGGCAGGTCTCGAGCAATAAAGCAATGGAAAGTCAGCCTCCAAAATGACTCATGAAGATTGGTTACGGCAGCCATTTGGCACCGCCAGCAAAAGAGAAAGAGGAAGAAGAAATGGGAGAAGAGCAAGATGATTGGGAAAGCAAGTGGTTGGAGGAAAGCCCATAAACGACAGACACAAACCTCACGGGAATCTGAGTTCACAAAAAGACTAGGGCACAAGAAATGATGGCAAGCTAACAAGTTAACGCCTGGCTAGTCTCATTTTAGTTGGAAGTTTAGTATTTAGCACGTGTTTTGAAATTTATCATTGTAATCATTTCAAAAACTTACTTTAAATCAAGTTATTGTCGGTGAACACCTCCTCTGCCATGTATATAAATGCAGAGTAGCCCTCTAACTTAAACCTCACGCGTATGGTGATATACCTGTAGCGCCATTGCCTACTTAGGGGATGCCTATCTCTAGCTCCCACTCGGCATAACCCTGTTTGGTGACAAGGGCCAGATATTTACCGGAGGATGACAGACAACGGGTTGTCCTAGCCATACATGCGCAGAACTAACGATTTACGAGTCATGACTATAAACGCAAGCATGGTCGTGCTTGACTTCAATCCCCAAGTGTTAGCATACTTAGAAGACTCTTGTTTATGCAAACACGGCACACAATCAAAATGCATATTGTGTGCACGATATATACACAGAGATTGCATGTTAGCATGTCTTGAGTATAAATACAATTAATATCAATTTTACTTGCGCCATAACCTAACGCATGTATATTATTAGCGTATGAATAAATTCTAAGAATATCATTTACCTTTATATTATTAATCCTTACATACTAAATGTGTTGCAAATATGTGTAGTTTCACTTACTAGTTTTTAGTTTGCGTTCACATCTTTCACATTACAACCGGTCGCCATATTTACACAAAAACCCTTCAAGTTTACATTTTTTCAGAAGTTAAAAGTGTAAATATATAATTTTAATAAAATAAAAGAACCTAATTCCACCCGAATTTATAACGGGTCCTATCTTCTCGCTCGGTGCGAGTTAAATTTTTCCGAGACCACCGTTCAAATCGGAAAAATCTCACGAACACAACGGGACTAACTATACGCGAAATGGATAATTTTTTAAAAAAAAAACTAAACACAACGACAACCCGTATCTTCCCGCTCGCCACGAGTTAAATTTTTTCAACGGCAACGTCAGACTCGAAATAATTTTATGCAAAAAACGAAACTAAACACGTTCGAAACGGACACTTTTTAAAAAACGCTAAACACAACGACAGCCCGTATCTTTCTGCTCGCCGCGAGTTAAATTTTTTCGACAGCACCGTTACACTCGAAAAATTTATTGAACAAAACAAAACTAACTACGTTTGAAACGGATACTCTTTAAAAAACGCTTAACACAACGACATCTAAAATAGCACGTGAATTTCGAGTTTGTTTTGCCCAAACTTTTATCTAAAGTCAATGGTGTCCACGACCAATCGAAAACAAAGGTTAGTTGGTAAACTTCAAGTTTGTTTTGCCTTTGACAAATTATCCATCTACTGATGGAGTTTATTTGTTTTCAGTTGCCGAGTCAAATATGTTTTTATTTGTTTTATATGTTAAATCAAATTCACATTTTTTATATGTTTTTTATGCATGGATCTCTGCATACATACCCCAGCTCAATTATCGAACCAACTTGTATAGTTGCCTGTGATTTTTAGTTGAATCACTAAGCTCACAACATTACTCATTGACAAGCTTTTCAAGTTTATAAGATTCTTAGAATCTTTAAACTTTTGTATATGAGAATCGTGAAATTATATTTGTTAACTTTAAGAAGATTGGATATCAGTTAACAACAATTTCTAAAAATCTATGTAGCTAATATTTGTGTTTTATGCATATGCAGCACCTCCCGAACATATAGTTCTGGCACCTGAAGGTTCAAAAGAGATTGCAGTTGGACAACCAATTGCAATAACTGTAAATTTGTTTATTTATTACAGCAACTAGTCCATATGAAGATTTGCTAAATAGCCAAACTCGTAAGGTACATGATAGTGTTTTTTTTCCTATGTTACGAGGTGCAGTTAAGATATCATCTGAATATTAAATATACAATGGTCAATTGTTCAAGATACATAGAGGTGTTAATACCATTCTGGTAGAGTTGACAAGATCAGAGGGATGGATAATGGAACAAAACAGTCGATTGTTCAAAGATACATAGAGATGTTTATACCATTATGGTAGAGTTGACAAAACCATAGGGTTGATAACGGAACAAAATGATATCGAGTTGATGCATGACCTTTATTTGTATTGAGTTGACATGCAAACACTTTCGTCCATTTCTAAAATTAAAAAATAAAATATAAATCTTAAAATTTTGAATGTGTAACTAAAAATTTTATAAGGTTTTTGTCGACATTTTATAGGTTGTCAAAAACCTTATAAATTTTGTAGTTACGCATTAAAATTTTAAAAATCTACATTTTATTTTTCAATTTTGGAAATGGACAAGAAAAGGTCATTTCAATGCAAATAAGGGTCATGCATCAACCCGATGCATTTTGTACCGTTATCCAACCCTCTGATTTTGGCAACTCTACGATAATGGTATAACACCTCTATGTATCTTAAGCAATTGACCGTTTTGTTTAGCTATCCAACCCTCTGATCTTGCCAACTCTACCAGAATGGTATAAACACATCTATGTATCTTGAGCAATTGACCATTGTACATTTAATATTCAAATGATATTTTAATGGCATCTCGTAAAATAGGAAAAAACACTATCCCGTACCTTATGTATTTGGTATTTAGCAAATCTTCATATGAATCTAGTTGTTGTAACAAAATAAATAAACTAACAGTTATTGCAATTAATTGTCCAAATGCAACATCTTTTGAACCTTCAGGTGCTAAAACTTGTATGTTTGAGAGGTGCTGCATATGCATAAAACACCAATATTAGCTACATAGATTTTCAGAAATTGTTGTTAAATGACATCCAATCTTCTTGAAGTTAACATATAGAAATATAATTCCACAATTCCATATACAAAAGTGTGAAGATTCTAAGATTCTTATAAACTTGAAAAGCTTGTAAATAAGTAATGTTGTGAACTTGTGATTCAACTGAAAATCAAATGCAACTATACAAGTTGGTCTAATAATTGAGCTGGGGTATTTTGTCAAAGGCAAAACAAACTGAAGTTTAATTTACCAACTAACCTTTGCTTTTTATTGGTCTTGGAGACCATTGAATTAGATAAAAGTTTGGGCCTAAAAAACCTAACAAGATGAAAACGATCGCAAGCTTAGTACAAAAGAGATACCCTGACAAAAAAATGGAAGGCAACCCCTCAAAAACCTTATTTTTAAGCATTAACAACAGAAATAACTACAAGTTTTGGCATACGTAAATTCAAAACAAGGTATGGTAACGTTGTACTTCTTTCCTAAAGTAGATTTACAAATTTATTTGCCTTACATTGATAGGCTAAAATTCCAAAAAAAAATCAGCAATGGAGCAAGCTATCATAATAATAACTGCCACCAGCACTTTATTATTTGTTAACAAATACCTAAATATTAGTACCAAAACTCTTCAAATAACCATATATGTAGCTATATCAGTGTTGCACACCAGTAAGAAAACATCTAAAACATATCATATGAATAAAGCATTTAAACACATCATCTAAAACATACAAAGTGTAACACTGTAAATACTACCTACAATTACACTACAAACAACATTACACAAACATACACATATCATATTATATAATTGATTTATATAATTTATTTAACGCATATTAAGGCACAATGAACACATTAAACCCTAACGTACTACAACTGAATTTTTTTTCATAATATTAACAATGAGTTTCATGTAACATTGAACAAATTCAGCTAAACACCGATTCATTAATTATCATAACATATATTCCAAAAGGCTAACTAATATATTATATATTAGGTATAATATATACCACATATACAACATTTAATATATAGACGAGGATCGCGTAGTAAAAGAGTACAAAAAAATGGATCTAGAAGTGGATGAAAGGATACAAAAAAAGGGTTGGTAAGGTGGTGGATCGGGAGATCTTTTCTGAGCTTGATCGGACTTGGGGGTGTTGTATATTGATAGTTCAGGATTTAGGCAGGGATACAACTTGATATATAGGAGTGTGTGTGTGTATATAATACACACGCGCGCGCGAAGTATATATTTATATATATTTTCGGCAAAAAAAATATCAACTAATAAAGAGTTACAACAATAGACACTTAGAGCACCCGGTGTCCGGGGTCGCTCGTCGGCGTCGGTTCAAATCGACGGCGGGATCTCGGCGTCGGTCGACACCGCGTCACCGTCTAGTACGGTGTCGGTGGTCAGCGTCACGTAGGCGACGGTGTGATTTTCGACCGTTACTTTTTTTAAATTTTTTTTTTTTATATATATTTATTGTAGGTGAAGGTCTGAAGGGTAAGGATTGAAGGGAATGGAGGCGGAAGTGTGAAGGAAGAAAGAAAATAAAAGAAGAGTTTTTATTATTATTATTATGGAGTATTAAAATTAAATAAATTATGGAATATTAAATTAAATATTTATATTTATTATTAAAATGTTTTTTTTCTTTTTTACATAAATAAAAAAAGAATTAATAATATATATATATATATATATATATATATATATATATATATATATATATATATATATATAATATAAATGGTATTAGAATTAGAATTAGAATATAAAAATAAAAACTAAAATATGAAAATGGATATCGAAATAGACATTGAAATGGACAAGGTTAGTAAATTTCAGCTTCCATTTTTGACACTTTTACTCTTACCATCAATTATCGATTTATTGGTGAGAGCGAATACCTTCTTGGTTTAACCTCGTGACAGCAATCACAATATCCAAATCCGGGTTCTCCTAACATACAAGCTCAAAAAAATTAGAGAGAAAAAATACACATCAAGCTAAAAAAAAAAAAGGGGTATCACTACAAGCTCACCAAAGATGTCGCAATTAAATCAAGCCAAAAACTTCATGTAATAGAAATCGACGCTGGTTAACTGATTGCTGCTGCTCCAGCCGATTTAAGATGTATACCACCACCACAAACCCTTCCCCACGCCGGAACTCAACAACGTTGGCATAAGATCTGTTTACAAACAGGGCAAATGCTCAGATCTGAAATTCCAAATGATGACACCTGACACCACTGTCCTCCCAGATTTACAAAAAAATTACCTACCATGAACGCCACCGGTACTTGTTATATTTGATGTGTTAAAGATGAATGTATAGAGAGAAGGCCAGCTGCAAAAATTCTGTTTTATAACATTTTCTTGTTTGTAACTATATGTGGAAGTTTGATGGATGATGATGATGATGATGATGATGATGATGATGATGATGATGATGATGATGAAATTGAACTTGAGGTACAGCGAACAAAATATGAGTTGAATTGAGTAGATTTTTTATTTATGAGTTTTATAAATTTGTGTTATGAACTGCAGTTTCGTGTGGTTTAAAATGGTAACAACAATTATCTGATTTCATATAATGGTGAGTGTGCAATGCTTTATTTGATTTCTTTTGTTTTGATTTGATTTTGTGTTAGGATTTGAGATTCGAGGGAGATGATGAAAGTTTAGTAGGTGAAAAGGGAAGCAAGGAATTAAATGCGAATCAAATTGACCGAAAATATTATCACCTGCCTTGTATATTTTTTTTACACTAGATTTAACAGAGAAATTCAACAATTTTTTTTTTTATCTTTTTCCTGTTTTTTGATATTTAAGATTTTTTTAGTTTATGAGTTTAGGTGAGGATATGTTTTCGTTTGTTGCAGGTTCTTATTTGTGAGATGAGAGCTCTTTGTTTAGAAGATGAACATGAGGTTGGTGGAGGAGGTTGGTGAGAGTGGATTGATTTTATGTTTGAAAAAGCATCTTTGAAAGAGCATCTTTGAATAGATACTGACACATTTGACTCAACCATCTTATTTTATCACAGATTTTTCATTTTTATTTTTATTTTTAATTTGAATTTTTATACGGACTATCTTATTTAAAAATACTCTCCGTATATAAAAATTAATTGGTGTTATAAAACTTAAACATAAAAAAATTAAAGGTGGGTTTATATATATTGTTCTTGTTTAAAAGAACAATATTAAAATAATAATAAAAGTAATAAAAAAGTTTAATAATAATAATAATAATAATATATAATAAAAGTATTAAATAAATTAAATAGTAATTAAAAATAATAATCTGTATTAGACATTGAATTTGACAGTAAATCATATCTTCATTTTTCTCTCAATCTTCACTCACCGAAATAATTACTGAATTAAATCATCACTAGTTCTCATGTCCTAAGCATCAAGTAATTCTAAAATCGCTTTCAACTATAACATACTTTTTTACTGTCACATCAGGGCCACATCAGCTTTCTCTTTCTAATTCCTCCCATGACATTTTAACACACAATTGCCAACCATAACGTACCTTCTCAAATTTTATTATTATTTTTATTTATTAACTTTAACTAACAAATAAATAATAATAATAATAATAATTATAAATCATCATGTACGGACCATCAACAACAAGATCATTACAAGGTTAAACACTATATGCGTTTTCAAAACAAGTTGCATTCATGATAAAAGGTGACGTCATAAACAACGTCAAATGTTTTACATCCAAAATTATGCTTCAATGAACGGAAGCAAATATAATAGTGCATGGCCCTTAGGTCGTTACAAATCATAGTTCAAAAGTAAATAAGTTTGAATGCAAGATAAACAGTTCATGCGGTGATAACTCTAGAGCAGCGGGTGTCTACAGCAAGACTAGTACACAGCGGAAGCAGCTAACCTTAAGCACCTGAGAAAAACATGCTTAAAAACGTCAACACAAAGGTTGGTGAGCTATAGTTTAAGTATAACAGTAATGTAAGGTAGGCCACGAGATTTCAGTGCTACAAAGAGCGTTTCAAAACAGTATGATAAAGTATATGTTTAACCGTGGGCACTTGGTAACTAACTTAACGTTTATACCCCCTGAAAGTACACTTGGCAAGTGCGTATGTTTACGAAGTATTAAACACTCGTTAAATGCTAGCGCTACTAGCCCGAGTGGGGATGTCAAACCCTATGGATCCATATCTAAGATTCGCGTTCACCGGTTCAAAAACCAATGACTAAACGTTACCGAGCTAAAGGGAATGTTTATGCCGTTGTATAACCCACACATATATACGTTTAAGTACTCGTGCCTAGTATGTAAAACGTAAAATGCGCATGTATTCTCAGTTCCCAAAATAGTTAAAGTAAAAAGGGATGCTATAACTCACAATGATAAAGTAGCGGTAAAATATGACTCGGAAAGTAAGCAAGTAATGAAGGTTGTCCAAACGGGTCCTCAACCTAAGTCAAATAGTACTAAGTCAGTAAATCGTCCGAATAGGTTTAAAAGTATGTAAATAAGGTCTTAAGGGTCATCATCATTCATCATTAAACAAAAGGTGTAAAGTAAGTTTCGTTCATGAAAAGAGTTTAAAACAAAGGCTGAGTTCGGTCAGTCACCACGGCCTCTATACCTACTGAAATAAGGTGAGACCAGTGGCCATGGCTCCGTATATGAGTCCTTTAGTTGTGGTAAAAATTACAGAAGCAAACTCGTCTTCGTTTGACCGTGGCGACGGTCTAAGTGCGAGTAGGTCAGAATTTTTAGCACAACGTTAAATGGACATAGTGACAATCGGAGGGCCATAAATCCTAAACCGTAACTCGGATTAAGACGAGTCCTATATGAAAAGTTATCTACTCGAACAGAGCTATCTGAAAATCATAATTACAGTAGCTCAGGTTGAAATGTCCCGTTCTTATTGATTAAAAACGTTCCATATTAATTGATTTCGTTGCGAGGTTTTGACCTCTATATGAGACGTTTTTCAAAGACTGCATTCATTTTTAAAACAAACCATAACCTTTATTTCATAAATAAATGTTTAAAAAGCTTTACGTAGATTATCAAATAATGATAATCTAAAATATCCTGTTTACACACGACCATTACATAATGGTTTACAATACAAATATGTTACATCGAAATCAGTTTCTTGAATGCAGTTTTTACACAATATCATACAAACATGGACTCCAAATCTTGTCCTTATTTTAGTATGCAACAGCGGAAGCTCTTAGTATTCACCTGAGAATAAACATGTTTTAAACGTCAACAAAAATGTTGGTGAGTTATAGGTTTAACCTATATATATATCAAATCGTAACAATAGACCACAAGATTTCATATTTCAATACACATCCCATACATAGAGATAAAAATCATTCATATGGTGAACACCTGGTAACCGACATTAACAAGATGCATATATATAAGAATATCCCCATCATTCCGGGACACCCTTCGGATATGATATAAATTTCGAAGTACTAAAGCATCCGGTACTTTGGATGGGGTTTGTTAGGCCCAATAGATCTATCTTTAGGATTCGCGTCAATTAGGGTGTCTGTTCCTTAATTCTTAGATTACCAGACTTAATAAAAAGGGGCATATTCGATTTCGATAATTCAACCATAGAATGTAGTTTCACGTACTTGTGTCTATTTTGTAAATCATTTATAAAACCTGCGTGTATTTTGATGGCCACTGGTTGATTCACGAACCTATAACAATATATACATATATATCAAAGTATGTTCAAAATATATTTACAACACTTTTAATATATTTTGATGTTTTAAGTTTATTAAGTCAGCTGTCCTCGTTAGTAACCTACAACTAGTTGTCCACAGTTATGTGTACAGAAATAAATCGATAAATATTATCTTGAATCAATCCACGACCCAGTGTATACGTATCTCAGTATTGATCACAACTCAAACTATATATATTTTGGAATCAGCCTCAACCCTGTATAGCTAACTCCAACATTCACATATAGAGTGTCTATGGTTGTTCCGAAATATATATAGATGTGTCGACATGATAGGTCGAAACATTGTATACGTGTCTATGGTATCTCAAGATTACATAATATACAATACAAGTTGATTAAGTTATGGTTGGAATAGATTTGTTACCAATTTTCACGTAGCTAAAATGAGAAAAATTATCCAATCTTGTTTTACCCATAACTTCTTCATTTTAAATCCGTTTTGAGTGAATCAAATTGCTATGGTTTCATATTGAACTCTATTTTTGAATCTAAACAGAAAAATTATAGGTTTATAGTCGGAAAAATAAGTTACAAGTCGTTTTTGTAAAGGTAGTCATTTCAGTCGAAAGAACGACGTCTAGATGACCATTTTAGAAAACATACTTCCACTTTGAGTTTAACCATAATTTTTGGATATAGTTTCATGTTCATAATAAAAATCATTTTTCCAGAATAACAACTTTTAAATCAAAGTTTATCATAGTTTTTAATTAACTAACCCAAAACAGCCCGCGGTGTTACTACGACGGCGTAAATCCGGTTTTACGGTGTTTTTCGTGTTTTCAGGTTTTAAATCATTAAGTTAGCATATCATATAGATATAGAACATGTGTTTAGTTGATTTTAAAAGTCAATTTAGAAGGATTAACTTTTATTTGCGAGCAAGTATAGAATTAACTAAACTATGTTCTAGTGATTACAAGTTTAAACCTTCGAATAAGATAGCTTTATATGTATGAATCGAATGATGTTATGAACATCATTACTACCTCAAGTTCCTTGGATAAACCTACTGGAAATAAGAAAAATGGATCTAGCTTCAAAGGATCCTTGGATGGCTTGAAAGTTCTTGAAGCAGAATCATGACACGAAAACAATTTCAAGTAAGATTTCCACTCGAAATAAGATTGTTATAGTTATAGAAATTGAATTAAAGTTTGAATATGATTATTACCTTGTATTAGAAATATAACCTACTGTAAGTAACAAAGGTTTCTTGATCTTGGATGATTACTTGGAATGGATTTAGAAAACTTGGAAGTAAACTTGCAATCTTGGAAGTATTCTTGATTTTATGAAACTAGAACTTTTGGAATTTATGAAGAACACTTAGAAATTGAAGATAGAACTTGAGAGAGATCAATTAGATGAAGAAAATTGAAGAATGAAAGTGTTTGTAGGTGTTTTTGGTCGTTGGTGTATGGATTAGATATAAAGGATATGTAATTTTGTTTTCATGTAAATAAGTCATGAATGATTACTCATAATTTTGTAATTTTATGAGATATTTCATGCTAGTTGTCAAATGATGGTTCCCACATGTGTTAGGTGACTCACATGGGTTGCTAAGAGCTGATCATTGGAGTGTATATACCAATAGTACATACATCTAAAAGCTGTGTATTGTACGAGTACGAATACGGGTGCATACGAGTAGAATTGTTGATGAAACTGAATGAGGATGTAATTGTAAGCATTTTTGTTAAGTAGAAGTATTTTTATAAGTGTCTTGAAGTCTTTCAAAAGTGTATGAATACATATTAAAACACTACATGTATATACATTTTAACTGAGTCGTTAAGTCATCGTTAGTCGTTACATGTAAATGTTGTTTTGAAACCTTTAGGTTAACGATCTTGTTGAATGTTGTTAACCCATTGTTTATTATAACAAATGAGATGTTAAATTGTTATATTATCATGATATTATGTTATATAATATATCTTAGTATGATATATATACAGTTAAATGCCGTTACAACGATAATCGTTACATATATGTCTCGTTTCGAAATCATTAAGTTAGTAGTCTTATTTTTTACATATGTATTTCATTGTTAATACACTTAATAATATATTTACTTATCATTTAACATAATTAACCAAGTGTATCAATATCTTAATATGATTCATATGTACCTAGTAAGACGTTGTTATAACGATAATCGTTATATATATCGTTTTCGAGTTTCTTAAATTAATAGTCTCATTTTTATGTATATAACTCATTGTTAAAATACCTAATGAGATACATACTTATAATAAAATCATGTTAACTATATATATAACCATATATATGTCATCGTATAGTTTTTACAAGTTTTAACGTTCGTGAATCATCGGTCAACTTGGGTGGTCAATTGTCTATATGAAACCTATTTCAATTAATCAAGTCTTAACAAGTTTGATTGCTTAACATGTTGGAAACACTTAATCATGTGAATAACAATTTCATTTAATATATATATAAACATGGAAAAGTTCGGGTCACTACAGTACCTACCCGTTAAATAAATTTCGTCCCGAAATTTTAAGCAGTTGGAGGTGTTGACGTATCTTCTGGAAATAAATGCGGGTATTTCTTCTTCATCTGATCTTCACGCTCCCAGGTGAACTCGGGTCCTCTACGAGCATTCCATCGAACCTTAACAATCGGTATCTTGTTTTGTTTAAGTCTCTTAACCTCACGATCCATTATTTCGACGGGTTCTTCAATGAATTGAAGTTTTTCATTGATTTGGATTTCGTCCAACGGAATAGTGAGATCTTCTTTAGCAAAACATTTCTTCAAATTTGAGACGTGAAAAGTGTTATGTACAGCCGCGAGTTGTTGAGGTAGCTCCAGTTGGTAAGCTACTGGTCCGACACGATCTATAATCTTGAATGGTCCAATGTACCTTGGATTTAGTTCCCCCGTTTACCAAATCGAACAACGCCTTTCCAAGGTGAAACCTTAAGCATGACCATTTCTCCAATTTCAAACTCTATATCTTTTCTTTTACTGTCCGCGTAGCTCTTTTGTCGACTCTGGGCGGTTTTCAATCTTTGTTGAATTTGGATGATTTTGTCGGGAGTTTCTTGTATTATCTCCGGACCCGTAATCTTTCTATCCCCCACTTCACTCCAACAAATCGGATGAAATGTCCCGTTCTTATTGATTAAAAACGTTCCATATTAATTGATTTCGTTGCGAGGTTTTGACCTCTATATGAGACGTTTTTCAAAGACTGCATTCATTTTTAAACAAACCATAACCTTTATTTCATCAATAAAGGTTTAAAAAGCTTTACGTAGATTATCAAATAATGATAATCTAAAATATCCTGTTTACACACGACCATTACATAATGGTTTACAATACAAATATGTTACAACAAAATAAGTTTCTTGAATGCAGTTTTTACACAATATCATACAAGCATGGACTCCAAATCTTGTCCTTATTTAAGTATGCGACAGCGGAAGCTCTTAATAATCACCTGAGAATAAACATGCTTAAAACGTCAACAAAAATGTTGGTGAGTTATAGGTTTAACCTATATATATCAAATCGTAACAATAGACCACAAGATTTTATATTTCAATACACATCCCATACATAGAGATAAAAATCATTCATATGGTGAACACCTGGTAACCGACAATAACAAGATGCATATATAAGAATATCCCCATCATTCCGGGACACCCTTCGGATATGATATAAATTTCGAAGTACTAAAGCATCCGGTACTTTGGATGGGGTTTGTTAGGCCCAATAGATCTATCTTTAGGATTCGCGTCAATTAGGGTGTCTGTTCCCTAATTCTTAGATTACCAGACTTAATAAAAAGGGGCATAATCGATTTCGATAATTCAACCATAGAATGTAGTTTCACGTACTTGTGTCTATTTTGTAAATCATTTATAAAACCTGCATGTATTCTCATCCCAAAAATATTAGATTTTAAAAGTGGGACTATAACTCACTTTCACAGATTTTTACTTCGTCGGGAAGTAAGACTTGGCCACTGTTGATTCACGAACCTATAACAATATATACATATATATTAAAGTATGTTCAAAATATATTTACAACACTTTTAATATATTTTGATCTTTTAAGTTTATTAAGTCAGCTGTCCTCGTTAGTAACCTATAACTAGTTGTCCACAGTTAGATGTACAGAAATAAATCGATAAATATTATCTTGAATCAATCCACGACCCAGTGTATACGTATCTCAGTATTGATCACAACTCAAACTATATATATTTTGGAATCAACCTCAACCCTGTATAGCTAACTCCAACATTCACATATAGAGTGTCTATGGTTGTTCCGAAATATATATAGATGTGTCGACATGATAGGTCGAAACATTGTATACGTGTCTATGGTATCTCAAGATTACATAATATACAATACAAGTTGATTAAGTTATGGTTGGAATAGATTTGTTACCAATTTTCACGTAGCTAAAATGAGAAAAATTATCCAATCTTGTTTTACCCATAACTTCTTCATTTTAAATCCGTTTTGAGTGAATCAAATTGCTATGGTTTCATATTGAACTCTATTTTATGAATCTAAACAGAAAAAGTATAGGTTTATAGTCGGAAAAATAAGTTACAAGTCGTTTTTGTAAAGGTAGTCATTTCAGTCGAAAGAACGACGTCTAGATGACCATTTTAGAAAACATACTTCCACTTTGAGTTTAACCATAATTTTTGGATATAGTTTCATGTTCATAATAAAAATCATTTTCTCAGAATAACAACTTTTAAATCAAAGTTTATCATAGTTTTTAATTAACTAACCCAAAACAGCCCGCGGTGTTACTACGACGGCGTAAATCCGGTTTTACGGTGTTTTTCGTGTTTCCATGTTTTAAATCATTAAGTTAGCATATCATATAGATATAGAACATGTGTTTAGTTGATTTTAAAAGTCAAGTTAGAAGGATTAACTTTTGTTTGCGAACAAGTTTAGAATTAACTAAACTATGTTCTAGTGATTACAAGTTTAAACCTTCGAATAAGATAGCTTTATATGTATGAATCGAATGATGTTATGAACATCATTACTACCTTAATTTCCTTGGATAAACCTACTGGAAAAGAGAAAAATGGATCTAGCTTCAATGGATCCTTGGATGGCTCGAAGTTCTTGAAGCAGAATCATGACACGAAAACAAGTTCAAGTAAGATCATCACTTGAAATAAGATTGTTATAGTTATAGAAATTGAACCAAAGTTTGAATATGATTATTACCTTGTATTAGAATGATAACCTACTGTAAGAAACAAAGATTTCTTGAGGTTGGATGATCACCTTACAAGATTGGAAGTGAGCTAGCAAACTTGAAAGTATTCTTGATTTTATGAAACTAGAACTTTTGGAATTTATGAAGAACACTTAGAACTTGAAGATAGAACTTGAGAGAGATCAATTAGATGAAGAAAATTGAAGAATGAAAGTGTTTGTAGGTGTTTTTGGTCGTTGGTGTATGGATTAGATATAAAGGATATGTAATTTTGTTTTCATGTAAATAAGTCATGAATGATTACTCATATTTTTGTAATTTTATGAGATATTTCATGCTAGTTGCCAAATGATGGTTCCCACATGTGTTAGGTGACTCACATGGGCTGCTAAGAGCTGATCATTGGAGTGTATATACCAATAGTACATACATCTAAAAGCTGTGTATTGTACGAGTACGAATACGGGTGCATACGAGTAGAATTGTTGATGAAACTGAACGAGGATGTAATTGTAAGCATTTTTGTTAAGTAGAAGTATTTTGATAAGTGTATTGAAGTCTTTCAAAATTGTATAAATACATATTAAAACACTACATGTATATACATTTTAACTGAGTCGTTAAGTCATCGTTAGTCGTTACATGTAAGTGTTGTTTTGAAACCTTTAGGTTAACGATCTTGTTAAATGTTGTTAACTCAATGTTTATAATATCAAATGAGATTTTAAATTATTATATTATCATGATATTATCATGTATGAATATCTCTTAATATGATATATATACATTAAATGTCTTTACAACGATAATCGTTACATATATGTCTCGTTTAAAAATCATTAAGTTAGTAGTCTTGTTTTTACATATGTAGTTCATTGTTAATATACTTTATGATATGTTTTCTTATCATAGTATCATGTTAACTATATATATATATCCATATATATGTCATCATATAGTTTTTACAAGTTTTAACGTTCGTGAATCACCGATCAACTTGGGTGGTCAATTGTCTATATGAAACATATTTCAATTAATCAAGTCTTAACAAGTTTGATTGCTTAACATGTTGGAAAAATTTAATCATGTAAATATCAATCTCAATTAATATATATAAACATGGAAAAGTTCGGGTCACTACAGTACCTACCCGTTAAATAAATTTCGTCCCGAAATTTTAAGCTGTTGAAGGTGTTGACGAATCTTCTGGAAATAGATGCGGGTATTTCTTCTTCATCTGATCTTCACGCTCCCAGGTGAACTCGGGTCCTCTACGAGCATTCCATCGAACCTTAACAATTGGTATCTTGTTTTGCTTAAGTCTTTTAACCTCACGATCCATTATTTCGACGGGTTCTTCGATGAATTGAAGTTTTTCGTTGATTTGGATTTCATCTAACGGAATAGTGAGATCTTCTTTAGCAAAACATTTCTTTAAATTCGAGACGTGGAAAGTGTTATGTACAGCCGCGAGTTGTTGAGGTAACTCTAGTCGGTAAGCTACTGGTCCGACACGATCAATAATCTTGAATGGTCCAATATACCTTGGATTTAATTTCCCTCGTTTACCAAATCGAACAACGCCTTTCCAAGGTGCAACTTTAAGCATGACCATCTCTCCAATTTCAAATTCTATATCTTTTCTTTTAATGTCAGCGTAGCTCTTTTGTCGACTTTGGGCGGTTTTCAACCGTTGTTGAATTTGGATGATCTTCTCGGTAGTTTCTTGTATAATCTCCGGACCCGTAATCTGTCTATCCCCCACTTCACTCCAACAAATTGGAGACCTGCACTTTCTACCATAAAGTGCTTCAAACGGCGCCATCTCAATGCTTGAATGGTAGCTGTTGTTGTAGGAAAATTCTGCTAACGGTAGATGTCGATCCCAACTGTTTCCGAAATCAATAACACATGCTCGTAGCATGTCTTCAAGCGTTTGTATCGTCCTTTCGCTCTGCCCATCAGTTTGTGGATGATAGGCAGTACTCATGTCTAGACGAGTTCCTAATGCTTGCTGTAATGTCTGCCAGAATCTTGAAATAAATCTGCCATCCCTATCAGAGATAATAGAGATTGGTATTCCATGTCTGGAGATGACTTCCTTCAAATACAGTCGTGCTAACTTCTCCATCTTGTCATCTTCTCTTATTGGCAAGAAGTGTGCTGATTTGGTGAGACGGTCAACTATTACCCAAATAGTATCAAAACCACTTGCAGTCCTTGGCAATTTAGTGATGAAATCCATGGTAATGTTTTCCCATTTCCATTCCGGGATTTCGGGTTGTTGAAGTAGACCTGATGGTTTCTGATGCTCAGCTTTGACCTTAGAACACGTCAAACATTCTCCTACGTATTTAGCAACATCGGCTTTCATACCCGGCCACCAAAAATGTTTCTTGAGATCCTTGTACATCTTCCCCGTTCCAGGATGTATTGAGTATCTGGTTTTATGAGCTTCTCTAAGTACTATTTCTCTCATATCTCCAAATTTTGGTACCCAAATCCTTTCAGCCCTATACCGGGTTCCGTCTTCCCGAATATTAAGATGCTTCTCCGATCCTTTGGGTATTTCATCCTTTAAATTTCCCTCTTTTAAAACTCCTTGTTGCGCCTCCTTTATTTGAGTAGTAAGGTTATTATGAATCATTATATTCATAGATTTTACTCGAATGGGTTCTCTGTCCTTCCTGCTCAAGGCATCGGCTACCACATTTGCCTTCCCCGGGTGGTAACGAATCTCAAAGTCGTAATCATTCAATAATTCAATCCACCTACGCTGCCTCATATTCAGTTGTTTCTGATTAAATATGTGTTGAAGACTTTTGTGGTCGGTATATATAATACTTTTGACCCCATATAAGTAGTGCCTCCAAGTCTTTAATGCAAAAACAACCGCGCCTAATTCCAAATCATGCGTCGTATAATTTTGTTCATGAATCTTCAATTGTCTAGACGCATAAGCAATCACCTTCGTTCGTTGCATTAATACACAACCGAGACCTTGCTTTGATGCATCACAATAAATCACAAAATCATCATTCCCTTCAGGCAATGACAATATAGGTGCCGTAGTTAGCTTTTTCTTCAATAACTGAAACGCTTTCTCTTGTTCATCATTCCATTCAAATTTCTTCCCTTTATGCGTTAATGCAGTCAAGGGTTTTGCTATTCTGGAAAAGTCTTGGATGAACCTTCTGTAGTAACCAGCTAGTCCTAAAAACTGGCGTATGTGTTTCGGAGTTTTCGGGGTTTCCCACTTTTCAACAGTTTCTATCTTTGCCGGATCCACCTTAATACCTTCTTTGTTCACTATGTGACCGAGGAATTGAACTTCTTCCAACCAAAATGCACACTTTGAAAACTTAGCGTACAATTCTTCCTTCCTCAATACTTCTAACACCTTTCTCAAATGTTCACCGTGTTCTTGGTCATTCTTTGAGTAAATAAGTATGTCATCAATGAAAACAATGACAAACTTGTCAAGGTATGGTCCACACACTCGGTTCATAAGGTCCATGAACACAGCTGGTGCATTAGTTAAACCAAACGGCATGACCATAAACTCGTAATGACCGTAACGTGTTCTGAAAGCAGTCTTTGGAATATCATCTTCTTTCACCCGCATTTGATGATACCCGGAACGTAAGTCAATCTTTGAATAAACAGACGAGCCTTGTAGTTGATCAAATAAGTCATCGATTCTCGGTAGTGGGTAGCGGTTCTTGATGGTAAGTTTGTTCAACTCTCGGTAGTCGATACACAACCTGAATGTACCATCTTTCTTCTTGACAAACAAAACAGGAGCTCCCCACGGTGATGTGCTTGGTCGAATGAAACCACGCTCTAAAAGTTCTTGTAATTGGCTTTGTAGTTCTTTCATCTCGCTGGGTGCGAGTCTGTAAGGAGCACGAGCTATTGGTGCAGCTCCTGGTACAAGATCTATTTGAAATTCAACGGATCGATGTGGGGGTAATCCCGGTAATTCTTTCGGAAATACATCGGGAAATTCTTTTGCAATGGGAACATCATTGATGCTCTTTTCTTCAGTTTGTACTTTCTCGACGTGTGCTAGAACAGCATAGCAACCTTTTCTTATTAGTTTTTGTGCCTTCAAATTACTAATAAGATGTAGCTTCGTGTTGCCCTTTTCTCCGTACACCATTAAGGGTTTTCCTTTTTCTCGTATAATGCGAATTGCATTTTTGTAACAAACGATCTCCGCTTTCACTTCTTTCAACCAGTCCATACCGATTATCACATCAAAACTCCCTAACTCTACTGGTATCAAATCAATCTTAAATGTTTCGCTAACCAGTTTAATTTCTCGATTCCGACATATATTATCTGCTGAAATTAATTTACCATTTGCTAATTCGAGTAAAAATTTACTATTCAAAGGCGTCAATGGACAACTTAATTTAGCACAAAAATCTCTACTCATATAGCTTCTATCCGCACCCGAATCAAATAAAACGTAAGCAGATTTATTGTCAATAAGAAACGTACCCGTAACAAGCTCCGGGTCTTCCTGTGCCTCTATCGCATTAATATTAAAAACTCTTCCACGACCTTGTCCATTCGTGTTCTCCTGGTTCGGGCAATTTCTAATAATGTGGCCTGGTTTTCCACATTTATAACAAACTACATTGGCATAACTTGCTCCGACACTACTTGCTCCGCCATTACTCGTTCCGACACCATTTGTTCCTTTCGTTCTATTAGCCCCTGGTCCGTAGACCTCACACTTCGCCGCGCTATGACCATTTCTTTTACACTTGTTGCAAAATTTGGTGCAGAACCCCGAGTGATTCTTTTCACACCTTTGGCATAGCTGCTTCTGATTGTTGTTGTTGTTGCGGTTATTATTGTTGTTGGGATGATTGTTGTAGTTGCTGTTGTTGTTGTTGTTGTTGTTGTTGTTGTTGTTGTTGTTGGGCCGTTTGTTGTAGTTGCGATTGATGTTGCGATTGTTGGGATAATTGTTGCGATTATTGTTGTAATTGCTGTTGTTGTTGTATTGGTGATTCTTATCACCGTTTTCCTCCCACTTTCTTTTGACTTGCTTCACATTGGCCTCTTCAGCAGTCTGTTCTTTAATTCTTTCTTCAATTTGGTTCACGAGTTTGTGAGCCATTCTACATGCCTGTTGTATGGAGGCGGGCTCGTGTGAACTTATATCTTCTTGGATTCTTTCCGGTAATCCTTTCACAAACGCGTCGATCTTCTCTTCCTCATCTTCGAATGCTCCCGGACACAATAGGCACAATTCTGTGAATCGTCTTTCGTACGTGGTAATATCAAATCCTTGGGTTCGTAACCCTCTAAGTTCTGTCTTGAGCTTATTGACCTCGGTTCTGGGACGGTACTTCTCGTTCATCAAGTGCTTGAATGCTGACCACGGTAGTGCGTACGCATCGTCTTGTCCCACTTGCTCTAGATAGGTATTCCACCATGTTAACGCAGAACCTGTGAAGGTATGCGTAGCGTACTTTACTTTGTCCTCTTCAGTACACTTACTTATGGCAAACACCGATTCGACCTTCTCGGTCCACCGTTTCAATCCGATCGGTCCTTCGGTTCCATCAAATTCCAAAGGTTTGCAGGCAGTGAATTCTTTGTAGGTGCATCCTACACGATTTCCTGTACTGCTAGATCCAAGGTTATTGTTGGTATGTAGCGCAGCCTGTACTGCGGCTATGTTTGAAGCTAGAAAAGTACGGAATTCCTCTTCATTCATATTCACGGTGTGTCGAGTAGTCGGTGCCATTTCCTTCAAAATAGTTAAATGGAACAAGTTAATCATACAGAATATTAAGAGTAGTTAATAGTATTTCGTAGCATAATATGAACTCATTTATAAAAGCTTTTTCTTCATATTAGCGTTTTATAAGTTTAAATTCGGGTAGTACCTACCCGTTAAGTTCATACTTAGTAGCTAATATACAATTCAACTACTACAATTCTATATGAAAAACTGATTGTAATAATATTTCGCGTTCAAACTTTTATACAATATTTTACAAACTTACAATACCACTTATTTTACATAAAGCATGAAATATAGCACACAATAACTTTGATACAAGATAGTTGTGAAGACAATTCTAGCTAGTACACAAGTCGTTCGGCAAAGGCAATAAAGACACGTAATTCATACGTCCAGAAACAAGTCATGCATTCTGGTTTTACTAGGACTACTTCCCATCCTTGGTCTTGTGCAACATAACCGTTATGGCCGTTGATAAGACAGCGTGTTGTAACGTCATCAAAGGGACGAGGGTTACGTAATGTCCAACAGTCCCGTAATAATCTAAAAACCTCATTTCTTACCCCAATTACCGACTCCGTCACTTGTGGAAACGTTTTGTTTAATAGTTGTAGCCCGATGTTCTTGTTCTCACTTTGGTGAGAAGCGAACATTACTAATCCGTAAGCATAACATGCTTCTTTATGTTGCATGTTAGCCGCTTTTTCTAAATCACGAAGTCCAATATTCGGATATATTGAGTCAAAATAATTTCTTAACCCGTTGCGTAAAATAGCATTTGGGTTCCCCGCAATATATGCGTCAAAGTAAACACATCGTAACTTATGGGTTTCCCAATGTGATATCCCCCATCTTTCAAACGAAAGTCTCTTATAAACCAAGACATTCTTGGAACGTTCTTCGAATGTCTTACAAACTGATCTCGCCTTAAATAGTTGTGCCGAAGAATTCTGGCCGACTCTAGACAAGATTTCATCAATCATGTCTCCGGGTAGGTCTCTTAAAATATTGGGTTGTCTATCCATTTTGTATTTTTAAACTGTAAAATAGACAAGAGTTAGATTCATAAAAAAAATACTTATTAATACAAGCAATTTTTACATATATCATAAAGCATAAGAACACTATATTACATATATTACACCACACGAATACAACTATCTTATTCCGACTCGCTCGTTTCTTCTTCTTCGGTTTTGGTTCGTTTTGCCAAGTTTCTAGGGATATATGATGTTCCCCTAATACGAGCCGTCGTTGTCCACATTGGTTTAGAAAAACCTGGTGGTTTAGAGGTTCCCGGGTCATTGTTACAACTTAAGGACTTCGGGGGTTGACGATACATATAAAGTTCACCGGGGTTGGAATTAGATTTCTCTATTTTTATGCCCTTTCCCTTATTATTTTCTTTTGCCTTTTTAAATTCAGTTGGGGTAATTTCTATAACATCATCGGAATTCTCGTCGGAATCCGATTCATCGGAGAATTGGTAATCCTCCCAATATTTTGCTTCCTTGGCGGAAACACCATTGACCATAATTAACTTTGGTCGGTTGGTTGAGGATTTTCTTTTACTTAACCGTTTTATTATTTCCCCCACTGGTTCTATTTCTTCATCCGGTTCCGATTCTTCTTCCGGTTCCGATTCTTCTTCCGGTTCCGATTCTTCTTCCGGTTCCGACTCTTCTTCCGGTTCCTCTTCGGGAACTTGTGAATCAGTCCACAAATCATTCCAATTTACATTTGACTCTTCATTATTATTAGGTGAGTCAATGAGACTTGTTCTAGAGGTAGACATCTATCACATAATATCAAACACGTTAAGAGATTAATATATCACATAATATTCATATGTTAAAAATATATAGTTTCCAACAAAAATGTTAAGCAATCATTTTTAAAGAAAACACGGTCGAAGTCCAGACTCACTAATGCATCCTAACAAACTCGATAAGACACACTAATGCAAATTTACTGGTTCTCTAAGACCAACGCTCGGATACCAACTGAAATGTCCCGTTCTTATTGATTAAAAACGTTCCATATTAATTGATTTCGTTGCGAGGTTTTGACCTCTATATGAGACGTTTTTCAAAGACTGCATTCATTTTTAAACAAACCATAACCTTTATTTCATCAATAAAGGTTTAAAAAGCTTTACGTAGATTATCAAATAATGATAATCTAAAATATCCTGTTTACACACGACCATTACATAATGGTTTACAATACAAATATGTTACAACAAAATAAGTTTCTTGAATGCAGTTTTTACACAATATCATACAAGCATGGACTCCAAATCTTGTCCTTATTTAAGTATGCGACAGCGGAAGCTCTTAATAATCACCTGAGAATAAACATGCTTAAAACGTCAACAAAAATGTTGGTGAGTTATAGGTTTAACCTATATATATCAAATCGTAACAATAGACCACAAGATTTCATATTTCAATACACATCCCATACATAGAGATAAAAATCATTCATATGGTGAACACCTGGTAACCGACAATAACAAGATGCATATATAAGAATATCCCCATCATTCCGGGACACCCTTCGGATATGATATAAATTTCGAAGTACTAAAGCATCCGGTACTTTGGATGGGGTTTGTTAGGCCCAATAGATCTATCTTTAGGATTCGCGTCAATTAGGGTGTCTGTTCCCTAATTCTTAGATTACCAGACTTAATAAAAAGGGGCATAATCGATTTCGATAATTCAACCATAGAATGTAGTTTCACGTACTTGTGTCTATTTTGTAAATCATTTATAAAACCTGCATGTATTCTCATCCCAAAAATATTAGATTTTAAAAGTGGGACTATAACTCACTTTCACAGATTTTTACTTCGTCGGGAAGTAAGACTTGGCCACTGTTGATTCACGAACCTATAACAATATATACATATATATTAAAGTATGTTCAAAATATATTTACAACACTTTTAATATATTTTGATCTTTTAAGTTTATTAAGTCAGCTGTCCTCGTTAGTAACCTATAACTAGTTGTCCACAGTTAGATGTACAGAAATAAATCGATAAATATTATCTTGAATCAATCCACGACCCAGTGTATACGTATCTCAGTATTGATCACAACTCAAACTATATATATTTTGGAATCAACCTCAACCCTGTATAGCTAACTCCAACATTCACATATAGAGTGTCTATGGTTGTTCCGAAATATATATAGATGTGTCGACATGATAGGTCGAAACATTGTATACGTGTCTATGGTATCTCAAGATTACATAATATACAATACAAGTTGATTAAGTTATGGTTGGAATAGATTTGTTACCAATTTTCACGTAGCTAAAATGAGAAAAATTATCCAATCTTGTTTTACCCATAACTTCTTCATTTTAAATCCGTTTTGAGTGAATCAAATTGCTATGGTTTCATATTGAACTCTATTTTATGAATCTAAACAGAAAAAGTATAGGTTTATAGTCGGAAAAATAAGTTACAAGTCGTTTTTGTAAAGGTAGTCATTTCAGTCGAAAGAACGACGTCTAGATGACCATTTTAGAAAACATACTTCCACTTTGAGTTTAACCATAATTTTTGGATATAGTTTCATGTTCATAATAAAAATCATTTTCTCAGAATAACAACTTTTAAATCAAAGTTTATCATAGTTTTTAATTAACTAACCCAAAACAGCCCGCGGTGTTACTACGACGGCGTAAATCCGGTTTTACGGTGTTTTTCGTGTTTCCATGTTTTAAATCATTAAGTTAGCATATCATATAGATATAGAACATGTGTTTAGTTGATTTTAAAAGTCAAGTTAGAAGGATTAACTTTTGTTTGCGAACAAGTTTAGAATTAACTAAACTATGTTCTAGTGATTACAAGTTTAAACCTTCGAATAAGATAGCTTTATATGTATGAATCGAATGATGTTATGAACATCATTACTACCTTAATTTCCTTGGATAAACCTACTGGAAAAGAGAAAAATGGATCTAGCTTCAATGGATCCTTGGATGGCTCGAAGTTCTTGAAGCAGAATCATGACACGAAAACAAGTTCAAGTAAGATCATCACTTGAAATAAGATTGTTATAGTTATAGAAATTGAACCAAAGTTTGAATATGATTATTACCTTGTATTAGAATGATAACCTACTGTAAGAAACAAAGATTTCTTGAGGTTGGATGATCACCTTACAAGATTGGAAGTGAGCTAGCAAACTTGAAAGTATTCTTGATTTTATGAAACTAGAACTTTTGGAATTTATGAAGAACACTTAGAACTTGAAGATAGAACTTGAGAGAGATCAATTAGATGAAGAAAATTGAAGAATGAAAGTGTTTGTAGGTGTTTTTGGTCGTTGGTGTATGGATTAGATATAAAGGATATGTAATTTTGTTTTCATGTAAATAAGTCATGAATGATTACTCATATTTTTGTAATTTTATGAGATATTTCATGCTAGTTGCCAAATGATGGTTCCCACATGTGTTAGGTGACTCACATGGGCTGCTAAGAGCTGATCATTGGAGTGTATATACCAATAGTACATACATCTAAAAGCTGTGTATTGTACGAGTACGAATACGGGTGCATACGAGTAGAATTGTTGATGAAACTGAACGAGGATGTAATTGTAAGCATTTTTGTTAAGTAGAAGTATTTTGATAAGTGTATTGAAGTCTTTCAAAATTGTATAAATACATATTAAAACACTACATGTATATACATTTTAACTGAGTCGTTAAGTCATCGTTAGTCGTTACATGTAAGTGTTGTTTTGAAACCTTTAGGTTAACGATCTTGTTAAATGTTGTTAACTCAATGTTTATAATATCAAATGAGATTTTAAATTATTATATTATCATGATATTATCATGTATGAATATCTCTTAATATGATATATATACATTAAATGTCTTTACAACGATAATCGTTACATATATGTCTCGTTTAAAAATCATTAAGTTAGTAGTCTTGTTTTTACATATGTAGTTCATTGTTAATATACTTTATGATATGTTTTCTTATCATAGTATCATGTTAACTATATATATATATCCATATATATGTCATCATATAGTTTTTACAAGTTTTAACGTTCGTGAATCACCGATCAACTTGGGTGGTCAATTGTCTATATGAAACATATTTCAATTAATCAAGTCTTAACAAGTTTGATTGCTTAACATGTTGGAAAAATTTAATCATGTAAATATCAATCTCAATTAATATATATAAACATGGAAAAGTTCGGGTCACTACATCGGAGACCTGCACTTTCTACCATAAAGTGCTTCAAACGACGCCATCTCATTGCTTGAATGGTAGCTGTTGTTGTAGGAAAATTCTGCTAACGGTAGATGTCGATCCCAACTGTTTCCGAAATCAATAACACAAGCTCGAAGCATGTCTTCAAGCATTTGTATCATCCTTTCGCTCTGCCCATCAGTTTGTGGATGATAGGCAGTACTCATGTCTAGATGAGTTCCCAATGCATGCTGTAATGTCTGCCAGAATCTTGAAATAAATCTGCCATCCCTATCAGAGATAATAGAGATTGGTATTCCATGTCTGGAGACGACTTCCTTCAAATACAGTCGTGCTAACTTCTCCATCTTGTCATCTTCTCTTATTGGCAGGAAGTGTGCTGATTTGGTGAGACGATCAACTATTACCCAAATAGTATCAAAACCACTTGCAGTCCTTGGCAATTTAGTGATGAAATCCATGGTAATATTTTCCCATTTTCATTCCGGGATTTCGGGTTGTTGAAGTAGACCTGATGGTTTCTGATGCTCAGCTTTGACCTTAGAACACGTCAAACATTCTCCTACGTATTTAGCAACATCGGCTTTCATACCCGGCCACCAAAAATGTTTCTTGAGATCCTTGTACATCTTCCCCGTTCCTGGATGCATTGAGTATCTGGTTTTATGAGCTTCTCTAAGTACCATTTCTCTCTTATCTCCAAATTTTGGTACCCAAATTCTTTCAGCCCTATACCGGGTTCCGTCTTCCCGAATATTAAGATGCTTCTCCGATCCTTTGGGTATTTCATCCTTTAAATTTCCCTCTTTTAAAACTCCTTGTTGCGCCTCCTTTATTTGAGTAGTAAGGTTAGTGTGAATCATTATATTCATAGCTTTTACTCGAATGGGTTCTCTGTCCTTTCTGCTCAAGGCGTCGGCTACCACATTTGCCTTCCCCGGGTGATAACGAATCTCAAAGTCGTAATCATTCAACAATTCAATCCATCTGCGTTGTCTCATGTTCAGTTGTTTCTGATTAAATATGTGTTGAAGACTTTTGTGGTCGGTATATATAATACTTTTGACCCCATATAAGTAGTGCCTCCTAGTCTTTAATGCAAAAAAAACCGCGCCTAATTCCAAATCATGCGTCGTATAATTTTGCTCGTGAATCTTCAATTGTCTAGACGCATAAGCAATCACCTTCGTCCGTTGCATTAATACACAACCGAGACCTTGCTTTGATGCATCACAATAAATCACAAAATTATCATTCCCTTCAGGCAATGACAATATAGGTGCCGTAGTTAGCTTTTTCTTCAATAATTGAAACGCCTTTTCTTGTTCATCCTTCCATTCAAATTTCTTCCCTTTATGCGTTAATGCAGTCAAGGGTTTTGCTATTTTGGAGAAATCTTGGATGAATCTTCTGTAGTAACCAGCCAATCCTAAAATTGACGTATATGCTTTGGAGTTTTTGGGGTTTCTCACTTTTCAACGGTTTCGATCTTTGCCGGGTCCACCTGGATACCTTCTTTGTTCACTATGTGACCGAGGAATTGAACTTCTTCCAACCAAAATGCACACTTTGAAAACTTGGCGTACAGTTTTTCTTTCCTCAATACTTCTAGCACTTTTCTCAAATGTTCTTCGTGCTCTTGGTCATTCTTTGAGTAAATAAGTATGTCATCGATGAAAACAATGACAAACTTGTCAAGATATAGGCCACACACTCGGTTCATAAGGTCCATGAACACAGCTGGTGCGTTAGTCAATCCAAACGGCATAACCATAAACTCGTAATGACCATAACGCGTCCTAAAAGCAGTTTTTGGAATATCATCCTCCTTTACTCGCATTTGATGATATCCAGAACGTAAATCGATCTTTGAATAAACCGACGAGCCTTGTAGTTGATCAAATAAGTCGTCAATTCTCGGCAGTGGATAACGGTTTTTGATGGTAAGTTTGTTCAACTCTCTGTAGTCAATACACAACCTAAATGTACCATCCTTCTTCTTGACAAACAAAACAGGAGCTCCCCATGGTGATGTGCTTGGTCGAATGAAACCACGTTCTAATAGTTCTTGCAATTGGCTTTGCAGTTCTTTCATCTCGCTGGGTGCGAGTCTATAAGGAGCACGAGCTATTGGTGCAGCTCCTGGTACAAGATCTATTTGAAATTCAATAGATCGATGTGGAGGTAGTCCCGGTAATTCTTTCGGAAATACATCGGGAAATTCTTTTGCGACGGGAACATCATTGATGCTCTTTTCTTCAGTTTGTACTTTCTCGACGTGTGCTAGAACAGCATAGCAACCTTTTCTTATTAGTTTTTGTGCCTTCAAATTACTAATAAGATGTAGCTTCATGTTGCCCTTTTCTCCGTACACCATTAAGGGTTCTCCTTCTTCTCGTACAATGCGAATTGCATTTTTATAACATACGATATCTGCTTTCACCTTCTTCAGCCAGTCCATGCCAACTATTATATCAAAACTCCCTAACTCTACTGGTATCAAATCAATCTTAAATATTTCGCTACCCAGTTTAATTTCTCGATTCCGGCATATATTATCTGTTGAAATTAATTTACCGTTTGCTAATTCGAGTAAAAATTTACTATCCAACGACGTCAATGGACAACTTAATTTAGCACAAAAATCTCTACTCATATAGCTTCTATCCGCACCCGAATCAAATAAAACGTAAGCAGATTTATTGTCAATAAGAAACGTACCCGTAACAAGCTCCGGGTCTTCCTGTGCCTCTGCCGCATTAATATTGAAAACTCTTCCGCGGTCTTGTCCATTCGTGTTCTCCTGGTTCGGGAAATTTCTAATAATGTGGCCCGGTTTTCCACATTTATAACAAACTACATTGGCATAACTTGCTCCGACACTACTTGCTCCGCCATTACTCGCTCCGACACCGTTTGTTCCTTTCGTTCTGTTAACCCCTGGTCCGTAGACCTCACATTTCGCCGCGCTATGACCATTTCTTTTACACTTGTTGCAAAATTTGGTGCAGAACCCCGAGTGATACTTTTCACACCTTTGGCATAGCTGCTTCTGATTGTTGTTGTTGTTGCGGTTGTTATTGTTGTTGGAATGATTGTTGTAGTTGCTGTTGTTGTTGTTGTTGTTGTTGTTGTTGGGCCGTTTGTTGTAGTTGCGATTGATGTTACGATTGTTGGGATAATTGTTGCGATTATTATTGTAATTGCTGTTGTTGTTGTATTGGTGATTCTTATCACCGTTTTCCTCCCACTTTCTTTTGACTTGCTTCACATTGGCCTCTTCAGCCGTCTGTTCTTTAATTCTTTCCTCAATCTGGTTCACTAGTTTGTGAGCCATTCTACATGCCTGTTTTATGGAGGCGGGCTCGTGTGAACTTATATCTTCTTGGATTCTTTCCGGTAATCCTTTCACAAACGCGTCGATCTTCTCTTCCTCATCTTCGAACGCTCCCGGACACAATAGGCACAATTCTGTGAATCGTCTTTCGTACGTGGTAATATCAAATCCTTGGGTTCGTAACCCTCTAAGTTCTGTCTTGAGCTTATTGACCTCGGTTCTGGGACGGTACTTCTCGTTCATCAAGTGCTTGAATGCTGACCACGGTAGTGAGTATGCTACATCTTGTCCCACTTGCTCTAGATAGGTATTCCACCATGTTAATGCAGAACCTGTGAAGGTATGCTTAGCGTACTTCACTTTGTCCTCTTCAGTACACTTACTTATGGCAAACACCGATTCGACCTTCTCGGTCCACCGTTTCAATCCGATCGGTCCTTCGGTTCCATCAAATTCCAAAGGTTTGCAGGCAGTGAATTCTTTGTAGGTGCATCCTACACGATTTCCTGTACTGCTAGATCCAAGGTTATTGTTGGTATGTAGCGCAGCCTGTACTGCGGCTATGTTTGAAGCTAGAAAAGTACGGAATTCCTCTTCATTCATATTCACGGTGTGTCGAGTAGTCGGTGCCATTTCCTTCAAAATAGTCAAATGGAACAAGTTAATCATACAGAATATTAAGAGCAGTTAGTAGTATTTCGTAGCATAATATGAACTCATTTATAAAAGCTTTTTCTTCATATTAGCGTTTTATAAGTTTAAATTCGGGTAGTACCTACCCGTTAAGTTCATACTTAGTAGCTAATATACAATTCAACTACTACAATTCTATATGAAAAAACTGATTATAATAATATTTCGCGTTCAAACTTTTATACAATATTTTACAAACTTACAATACCGCTTATTTTACATAAAGCATGAAATATAGCACACAATAACTTTGATACAAGATAGTTGTGAAGATAATTCTAGATAGTACACAAGTCGTTCAGCAAAGGCAATAAAGACACGTAATTCATACGTCCAGAAACAAGTCATGCATTCTGGTTTTACTAGGACTACTTCCCAGCCTTGGTCTTGTGGAACATAACCGTTATGGCCGTTGATAAGACAGTGTGTTGTAACGTCGTCAAAGCGACGAGGGTTACGTAATGTCCAACAGTCCCGTAACAATCTAAAAACCTCATTTCTTACCCCAATTACCGACTCCGTTACTTGTGGGAACGTTTTGTTTAATAGTTGTAGCCCGATGTTCTTGTTCTCACTTTGGTGAGAAGCGAACATTACTAACCCGTAAGCATAGCATGCTTCTTTATGTTGCATGTTAGCCACTTTTTCTAAATCATGAAGTCCTATATTCGGATACATTGAGTCAAAATAATTTCTTAACCCGTTGCGTAAAATAGCATTTGGTTTCCCCGCAATATATGCGTCAAAGTAAAACATCGTAACTTATGGATTTCCCAATGTGATATCCCCCATCTTTCAAACGAAAGTCTCTTATAAACCAAGACATTCTTGGAACGTTCTTCGAATGTCTTACAAACTGATTTCGCCTTAAATAGTTGTGCCGAGGAATTCTGACCGACTCTAAACAAGATTTCATCAATCATGTCTCCGGGTAGGTCTCTTAAAATATTGGGTTGTCTATCCATTTTGTGTTTTTAAACTGTAAAATAGACAAGAGTTAGATTCATAAAAAAAATTACTTATTAATACAAGCAATTTTTACATATATCATAAAGCATAAGCACACTATATTATATATATTACACCACACGAATACAACTATCTTATTCCGACTCGCTCGTTTCTTCTTCTTCGGTTTTGGTTCGTTTTGCCAAGTTTCTAAGGATATATGATGTTCCCCTAATACGAGCCGTCGTTTTCCACATTGATTTAGAAAAACCTGGTGGTTTAGAGGTTCCCGGGTCATTGTTACAACTTAAGTGCTTCGGGGGTTGACGATACATATAAAGTTCATCGGGGTTGGAATTAGATTTCTCTATTTTTATGCCCTTTCCCTTATTATTTTCTTTTGCCTTTTTAAATTCAGTTGGGGTAATTTCTATAACATCATCGGAATTCTCGTCGGAATCCGATTCATCGGAGAATTGGTAATCCTCCCAATATTTTGCTTCCTTGGCGGAAACACCATTTACCATAATTAACCTTGGTCGGTTGGTTGAGGATTTTCTTTTACTTAACCGTTTTATTATTTCCTCCACCGGTTCTATTTCCTCCTCCGGTTCCTCCTCTTCCGGTTCTGATTCTTCATCCGGTTCCGAATCTTCTTCCGGTTCCTCTTCGGGAACTTGTGAATCAGTCCACGAATCATTCTAATTTACATTTGACTCTTCATTATTATTAGGTGAGTCAATGGGACTTGTTCTAGAGGTAGACATCTATCACATAATATCAAACGCGTTAAGAGATTAATATATCACATAATATTCACATGTTAAAAATATATAGTTTCCAACAAAATTTGTTAAGCAATCATTTTTCAAGTAAATACGGTCGAAGTCCAGACTCACTAATGCATCCTAACAAACTCGATAAGACACACTAATGCAAAATTCTGGTTCTCTAAGACCAACGCTCGGATACCAACTGAAATGTCCCGTTCTTATTGATTAAAAACGTTCCATATTAATTAATTTCGTTGCGAGGTTTTGACCTCTATATGAGACGTTTTTCAAAGACTGCATTCATTTTTAAAACAAACCATAACCTTTATTTCATAAATAAAGGTTTAAAAAGCTTTATGTAGATTATCAAATAATGATAATCTAAAATATCCTATTTACACACGACCATTACATAATGTGATGACCCGGAAATTTTCGACCAAATTTAAACTTGATTTTAATATGAAATCGACATGATAAGCAAAGTCTGTAATGTTGAAGTCTCAAAACTTTGAACTGTTTTAATGAAACCATTTGACCTTTGACTGTTACCGACGATTCACGAACAACGATTTGTAAATAAACATGTATATATACATACATATAAAAATATTATATAAAAATGTGTATTTATATAATAACTTGAAAACTTTAATAAAACACTTAAAGTATACTACTATGTTTTAAGTTTATGTATTTTAATATATATATCTATATTTAATCTATTAGTCTATGTAATAAAAACTTATTATGAAATAGTTATATATAATATTTTTGAGGCCTTGAATATATCACCTAAAAATACTCGTTTTATTCTTAACAAAGTTAATAACGAATTTGTATATATATTAACGATTGTAGATCAATATAGATAATATATGTATATAGATAATTTTTTAATACATAATTTTATGAATATTGTAATAGAAATAAATTATAAAATTATATAATAAAAATTTATAATATTGTATGAAATAATAATTTGTTATATTAATACTATTGTCATTAGTATTATAATCATTGATATTACTATCATTATTATCATTATCGCTAATAATAAAAGTATTATTATTACCATTATAAATTATTATTATTAATAGTATTTATAATATTAAGAGTAATATTATTATTATTATATTTTTTTTAGTAATAAGATTAACTGTACTGTATAAATACTAATTTATATTATATAGATATATAAATACGAATGAATATACAAATACAGATATATATACGATCACATATAAATATTACATTAACACAGATATTTACGCAGGAGGAGGATTAATTATATCACTATCATATTTTTTTTCTTTTTCTTCTCTCTAATGCATCTTGCTCGTGAATACTTGTCTGTTGCAATCATTCACTACAAACAAGTGGATTTATTTTATGTTGCATCGATTATTAAATTGCATCATATAATTCCATTACTCCTATCATTCAAAAAGATAAACTGGAAATGAATTGAGGAACACAGTCATTTTTTTTCCTCTGTACGTCTCAATTTTTTTTAAATTCAAATTCGAACCAAATAGCAAAAATCTATAAATGCCATTGTGTTAGGAATCATATAGTTAATCTATCTACAAGTTTTTAGTTTTCAATTTCATCGATTGATTTTGAATTCGTGAAGTCAAAGCTTTTGAAACAAAAGTCAAATGATTGTTCTTAGATTAAATTCGAGTTTTCTGTTACAAATCAAGTTGAATTGATGAATTGAAAAGTTTATATGAACGATATACTACATATTTCAATTTGTAAGAATTGTCCAAATCGTTTTAGAAATCGAAATCCAAAATTTTTTTTTTTTCCAAACAGCGACGAACATCAGCTTTGTTTTTTTTTTTTTTTTTTTTTTTTTTTCTTTTCTTGTTGAGTCTAGTAACTTACAAGTTCAAATCATTTTCTGTTTTAAATAAAAGAACCAAATTGTTTGTGTTGGTTAGTTAGTTTTTTTTTGGTTGATTGAAATTCGTGGAAGAAGAAGATTAAGGGATAAATCAGAAATAGAATATATAGAAATAGAATAGATATAAATCAGAAAAAAAGGATGGTTCGTATGGTTAAAGGGTTGTTTGGATTAACGAGAGGTCGGGGGTTCGAACCCGGTTGATGGCAGTCTTTGGTTTCTTTTTGAGCTAATTCATAAAGGTAGCTAATTTATTACTATTATTATTATTATTATTATTATTATCATTGTTATTATTATTATTATTATTATTATTATTATTATTATTATTATTATTATTATTATTATTATTATTATTATCATTGTTATTATAAATTATTATTGTTACTAATGTTATGATTATCATTGTTATTATAGATTAGTGGTATTTTTATTAAGTATTATAGTTATTATTCTTATTAGTGTTACTAATAAATATTAGTTACTTTTTATTATTATCATAATTATAAATACAATTATAATTATTATTATCATTAAGATTATGATTATGATTATTATCTTTATTAGTACGAAAATAATATAAGCTATTATTAATTCCATTAATATTAGTATTAGGATCATATTAGGGTTATTAGTATTAGTATTAATATCATTGTTATAGTTATTAAGATTATTACTATTATTATTAACATGAGTATTATTATTAACAATATCGTTATTATTATTATTAATATTTTCATTATTAATAAAGTTATTAGTATTTTCACTAGTAAAATATTAATATCAAAACTATCAATTTTTAGCAAATAAATATTTTGTACACAAGAAAAACACACCTATTATATATACTAATAAGATATTAATATTCCATATAATTATTAGAAAAACATATTATCATTATATATATGACTACATATAACAAATTAGGTATATTTAATACAACACTAAATATATATAGATACTAATATAACTACAAAAATCATTTTAGATATATATATACAAAATAAACATATATTACACATAAGTTAAGATATAATATAAGTATATAATTTTAAATGAATGTTAGAATGAATATTATATAACAACAATTACATAAATAACATATATTAATAAATAAAAATATGTGACTCCCAGTATCCGTTTTAATATATATATAAATGATATAGGTTCGTGAATCCGAGGCCAACCCTGCATCGTTCAGTTGTTCAATGTCGTCATATGTATTTTTACTACAAAATACAGTATTGTGAGTTTCATTTATTTTTTTTCCCTTTATATTTTTGGACTGAGAATACATGCGCAATTTTTATAAATGTTTTACGAAATAGACACAAGTAATCGAAACTACATTATATGGTTGAATGATCGAAATCGAATATGCCCCTTTTAGTCTGGTAATCTAAGAATTAGGGAACAGACACCCTAATTGACGCGAATCCTAAAGATAGATCTATCGGGCCTAACAAGCCCCATCTAAAGTACCGGATGCTTTAGTACTTCGAAATTTATATCATGTCCGAAGGAGGATCCCGGTATGATGGGGATATTCTTATATGTATATTGTGAATGTCGATTACCATGTGTTCAAACCATATGAATGATATTTTTGTCTCTATGCATGGGACGTATGTTTATGAGAAATGGAAATATGAAATCTTGTGGTCTATTAAAATTATGAAATGATTATTTATGATAAACTAATGAACTCACCAACCTTTTGGTTGACACTTGAAAGCATGTTTATTCTCAGGTACGAAAGAAATCTTCCGCTGTGCAATTACTCATTTTAAAGATATTACTTGGAGTCATTCATGACATATTTCAAAAGACGTTGCATTCGAGTCATTGAATTCATCAAGATTATTATTAAGTCAATTATAGTTAGATATTATAAAATGGTATGCATGACGTCCACTTTTGATGTAATGAAATATTGTCTTTTCAAAAACGAATGCAATGTTTGTAAAATGTAACATATAGAGGTCAAGTACCTCGCGATGTAATCAACTGTTGTGATTCGTTTATAATCGATATGGACTTAATTCGGATGGATTAGGACGGGTCCTTTCAGTTGGTATCAGAGTGATGGTCTTAGCGAACCAGGTCTTTCATTAGTGTGTCTAACTGATAGTTGTTAGGATGCATTAGTGAGTCTGGACTTCGACCGTGTCTGCATGTCAAAAGTTTTGCTTATCATTTTTATCGGAAATCATCTGCTTATCATCCTTAGGAAATTACATGCTCATTATTCTTAGTCTAGACACGTTTTACTGCATTGACTGCATGAATAGTGTATAGACAAAATTCATATCTTAGCGTATCTGTTACTTCATATCTCAGCATATCTGTTACTGTAACTTTGCCTGACGACTTCCGTAGATTCCTCAGTAATTTATGGGATTTTAGTATTATATATGCATATGTAAATTATGTATTGCAGGGTACTAATCTACATCCTATAATCTATTTCTTATCGAAAATCCTTCATCTGATCATACGAGATGAATCCTGCAACCAGTTCGAGTCCCTCAGATTCCGATAGCTATTTCGATAGTTATTCCGACAGCTATTCCGACATAGATGTTCACCTAAGCTCCGAAAACAGCGTTATCGCCATGAATCAACCAATCAGCCATTATCAATTCATCTGATGGGATCGTAGACGACTTAATTAATGGAAATGCGCAGAAAGCAATCCCTTCCACCAACCGAATTCATCTCTTGACAATGAACCTGAAGCGTTTACCGGTGAACCTGTTCGAGACACCATTTTCAGTCTCATTTCCAGGGTAACTCAACAAGATTATATTCTATCCACAATTCTGAACCTTATTCATCCGCTCGTTCCGACCGACAATTATCCTGGAGTAATAAGTCAACGAACTTCGCGCTCGAAAAATCTATTCGGAGAATATGGTGCAAAATGTACCAGCTTCAGCAACATCACCGGCACCAACAATACAATCAATAACAGCACCAGTACCATCAACAATCCATGCTTCAATATCATCATATGTACTTTGGGTATGATCTTCGTTCTACGTATCGCTCTACCTCATTTATCTTCGTTCGACATGACGAATATGTAATCTCTAAAGTTTTAGAGATTATTTATTCTAGTTCCAACCGAAAAGCAAATGAGTTTAATATCATATTAACTCATTAAATCCATGAATAAATCTGAAGAAAATATATATGTATATATGTTTTCATAAAGATTGTAATTAAAAATTCTCTTGTACAAACTGTTAATGGTGAAAATATTTTAACGGGTAGGTAATACCCGAGGACTATTTAAATTTCACATTAATAAGTTACATTGTACGTTCTTCGAATCTGTTTCAACAAGTCATATACTATCCTACTTACATCCACCGATATACAAATTCGTTCACCACAGAATAACCATATTCATCCAATTACATATTTGGATTTTGATCTATCAGAATCCATCAAGTGGCATAACGAAGAAATAATGAACACAATAAAAAAAAATTGATTAGGAACAGATTAATTAACAATATGAAATTCTATTAAGAATCCAAGCTAACAAAATCCTAGCTAACTGTTCCTAGCTAACTGATTTCATTTTATTTATCACAATTTATTTTATCGCAATTTACATTCTCACAATTTTATTTATCGTCATTTAATTTCTGTTATTTACTTTATGCACTTTATTTATCGTTATTTAATTTCTGTTATTTATTTTACGCACTTTAAATATCGGGACACGTATACAAGGTTTTGACATATCATATCGACGCATCTATATATATTATTTGGAATCACCATAGACACTCTATATGCAGTAATGATCGAGTTCTCTATACAGGGTTGAGGTTGATTCTATAATAATATATATACTTTGAGTTGTGATCGAGTCTGAGATGTATACGGGTCACGATACGTATTAATTAATTCGAATATTATATATTAAATTATATATGAATTATTGGACTGTCAACTGTGGACTAATAACATTGGACAATTAAAATGAATTAAAATATTGATTATAACATATGAAACTAAACAATTCTTCACGTTTGCCACTTGATTTCATCTTAAACCTCATTTGTATCTTGACAATTACAATCCGCGTTCAAACCTTTCATGATTCTTGAAAACACCTCAATCGAGAGGATGAACCAACCGCACTTCATCTACGGATGAAAAGATTGATGCATATAGTTATGCACCTGAAAACTCTCAGAAACCGAGTAAACGTTTAACGCATAGCTGTGCTAATTCCTTTAGCGTTATTATTACCAAAAATAACTTTGCAATCTCTTTTCAAATTAGTCAATTTTGTCACAGCTCCAGCAAGTCAACTTCGACTTTTCATTCAAAACAACCTTATTATAACTTTGATATATATGTATGCTCTTTTATTGCCACCAGAAAACCTTTCATATTCCACCATGTTACCATCAGCGTTTAATCATCTAAAAACACAATTCTCCTGAAACCACCTCGGATTAATAACCGATGACTCAGATATCATAGCATTAAATGCAGAGGAAACAGAAAAATGGTAGATGGTCTAAACGGCCAAAAGTTTGATGATAAAGAAAGGAGTGTTAGGAACGCTCGATAGAAAATTGGGTATTGAAAAACAGATTGAGCTACCCATAAAGGAAACCAAGGAGAAATACAAGTAACATACCCTAAATTCATAGAACCCAGATAAATCTAGATCCGTTGAAATCTTTAGAGAATATCTTGCTCCGAAGTCATGTTAAAATCTTGCGGAAAATCTTTCTCCATCAACCATCGAACTTAGAAATTCCAAAATATCATCATCAATATCTTCGATATTTCTGAGGATATTTTTATAAATATTCTCGTCCGAAATTATATACTTCTTCGTGCTTCCTGTATATCATTATATTGGAAACATTCAATAGAAAATTTAGTACCGAAAAGCAGATTATGCGAAACTATGAAGAACGCCGTGGACAAATCGCAAAGAATAAGTTTGACTTCAAAAGAATTCAAATGATTCTGTTTCTGATGAAATCTTTAGCGAATACCTTGCTTCCGAATCTAAACCTTTACGGATAAATCTTCTTCATCATCCATCAATATTAGAAATTCCAAGATATCATCGCATCTTTCATTATAAATATTCTTCATATTTCTGAAGATATTTTCATAACTATTCTTATCTGAAATCATTAATCTCTTCGTGCTATCAGTGTTACATCATATAGAAACTATTAGTTTCTATATTCTGTAAACTTTCGAGCTTAAAATATGAATGTTATTGAAGTAGTGTTAGGAACTGATGCATGAGTTAGTATAATATAATGACACTTGATCAACGTGATTATATTACAATAGGTCATGCTGAGTTTCCAAATGGAACATGATGATTCACAGATTATAGCATCATCATGTGTCATGTTACATAACTCTTTCATTCTGATTAACTTCTGAACATATCAAGAAAGTATATTCTTGATAGTTCTATTCTCAATGGTTCTGATAATTTGACAAATCAAATCGTACGATTATGTTCTTTCTTGGTTAGAACATTAAGTTCATTCGAAAAATCCGTACTTACGAATTCTGGATCATTATTCGCTTGATTTAAAGTCGAGAAGAGAAAACAAGAGCATGAAACTCCGATATATAAGGGAAAATATAAAGCCCAACAACAACACCGAAATTAAAAACTATGGATATCAGTGCGTATAGTAATATAAAGACACGGGAGGATTATAAATACAATAATCCCTAGAGCATAATAGAAATAAACAGATTCTTCAGGTGGGAGTTGGAAAAGAAGAACGATCAGTACGATAGTTAGAATAAGAACAAGGATCAGAACAGGGTTAAACATTTTCATAAATCTTTTGAATTTGGGAATTGAGTATAGAAGTGGTGAAAACAAATGGAACAGAAAAGGTAAATTTATAATGGAAATATCATACAGAGTAATCGAGGCAGATCACCGTATTTAATTATAGAGATCTTAATTTCTTTACTCGCCGAAGAATCAAATCTTTTAGATTTCAAAGATTTTCTCTAAATCCCTTGAATTCCGGAATTCAACCAAGACAACGTCAATAGTTAAGACGCACCTTATTTTCTAAATTCAACCCTTTACGTCAAAAGCTATGATGCATCATATATTCTAAATTCAACCATGACTAGTCCAAAGTTATGATGAAACTTATCTTTCTCATTTCACTATTTTATGATAACTTCATTCATACGCTTCGATTAATCGAATCAATTTATCCATATTACTCAATGATGATAAAACTCCATTTATCAACTCATATTCGTCATGAAAACATTTTCATTGATTAACCATGACCACCTCACTCAAATTTCGGGACGAAATTTCTTTAACGGGTAGGTACTGTGATGACCCGAAAATTTTCGACCAAATTTAAACTTGATTTTAATATGAAATCGACATGATAAGCAAAGTCTGTAATGTTGAAGTCTCAAAAACTTTGAACTGTTTTAATGAAACCATTTGACCTTTGACTGTTACCGACGATTCACGAACAACGATTTGTAAATAAACATGTATATATACATACATATAAAAATATTATATAAAAATGTGTATTTATATAATAACTTGAAAACTTTAATAAAACACTTAAAGTATACTACTATGTTTTAAGTTTATGTATTTTAATATATATATCTATATTTAATCTATTAGTCTATGTAATAAAAACTTATTATGAAATAGTTATATATAATATTTTTGAGGCCTTGAATATATCACCTAAAAATACTCATTTTATTCTTAACAAAGTTAATAACGAATTTGTATATATATTAACGATTGTAGATCAATATAGATAATATATGTATATAGATAATTTTTTAATACATAATTTTATGAATATTGTAATAGAAATAAATTATAAAATTATATAATAAAAATTTATAATATTGTATGAAATAATAATTTGTTATATTAATACTATTGTCATTAGTATTATAATCATTGATATTACTATCATTATTATCATTATCGCTAATAATAAAAGTATTATTATTACCATTATAAATTATTATTATTAATAGTATTTATAATATTAAGAGTAATATTATTATTATTATATTTTTTTAGTAATAAGATTAACTGTACTGTATAAATACTAATTTATATTATATAGATATATAAATACGGATGAATATACAAATACAGATATATATACGATCACATATAAATATTACATTAACACAGATATTTACGCAGGAGGAGGATTAATTATATCACTATCATATTTTTTTTCTTTTTCTTCTCTCTAATGCATCTTGCTCGTGAATACTTGTCTGTTGCAATCATTCACTACAAACAAGTTGATTTATTTTATGTTGCATCGATTATTAAATTGCATCATATAATTCCATTACTCCTATCATTCAAAAAGATAAACTGGAAATGAATTGAGGAACACAGTCATTTTTTTTTTCCTCTGTACGTCTCAATTTTTTTTAAATTCAAATTCGAACCAAATAGCAAAAATCTATAAATGCCATTGTGTTAGGAATCATATAGTTAATCTATCTACAAGTTTTTAGTTTTTAATTTCATCGATTGATTTTGAATTCGTGAAGTCAAAGCTTTTGAAACAAAAGTCAAATGATTGTTCTTAGATTAAATTCGAGTTTTCTGTTACAAATCAAGTTGAATTGATGAATTGAAAAGTTTATATGAACGATATACTACATATTTCAATTTGTAAGAATTGTCCAAATCGTTTTAGAAATCGAAATCCAAATTTTTTTTTATTTTTTTTCCAAACAGCGACGAACATCAGCTTTGTTTTTATTTTTTTTATTTTTTTCTTTTCTTGTTGAGTCTAGTAACTTACAAGTTCAAATCATTTTCTGTTTTAAATAAAAGAACCAAATTGTATGTGTTGGTTAGTTAGTTTTTTTTTTGGTTGATTGAAATTCGTGGAAGAAGAAGATCAAGGGATAAATCAGAAATAGAATATATAGAAATAGAATAGATATAAATCAGAAAAAAGGATGGTTCGTATGGTTAAAGGGTTGTTTGGATTAACGAGAGGTGGGGGTTCGAACCCGGTTGATGGCAGTCTTTGGTTTCTTTTTGAGCTAATTCATAAAGGTAGCTAATTTATTACTATTATTATTATTAATATTATTATTATTATTATTATTATTATTATTATTATTATCTTTGTTATTATTATTATTATTATTATTATTATTATTATTATTATCATTGTTATTATAAATTATTATTGTTACTAATGTTATGATTATCATTGTTATTATAGATTAGTGGTATTTTTATTAAGTATTATAGTTATTATTCTTATTAGTGTTACTAATAAATATTAGTTACTTTTTATTATTATCATAATTATAAATACAATTATAATTATTATTATCATTAAGATTATGATTATTATTATTATCTTTATTAGTACGAAAATAATATAAGCTATTATTAATTCCATTAATATTAGTATTAGGATCATATTAGGGTTATTAGTATTAGTATTAATATCATTGCTATAGTTATTAAGATTATTACTATTATTATTAACATGAGTATTATTATTAACAATATCGTTATTATTATTATTAATATTTTCATTATTAATAAAGTTATTAGTATTTTCACTAGTAAAATATTAATATCAAAACTATCAATTTTTAGCAAATAAATATTTTGTACACAAGAAAAACACACCTATTATATATACTAATAAGATATTAATATTCCATATAATTATTAGAAAAACATATTATCATTATATATATGACTACATATAACAAATTAGGTATATTTAATACAACACTAAATATATATAGATACTAATATAACTACAAAAATCATTTTAGATATATATATACAAAATAAACATATATTACACATAAGTTAAGATATAATATAAGTATATAATTTTAAATGAATGTTAGAATGAATATTATATAACAACAATTACATAAATAACATATATTAATAAATAAAAATATGTGACTCCCAGTATCCGTTTTAATATATATATAAATGATATAGGTTCGTGAATCTGAGGCCAACCCTGCATCGTTCAGTTGTTCAATGTCGTCATATGTATTTTTACTACAAAATACAGTATTGTGAGTTTCATTTATTTTTTTCCCTTTATATTTTTGGGCTGAGAATACATGCGCAATTTTTATAAATGTTTTACGAAATAGACACAAGTAATCGAAACTACATTATATGGTTGAATGATCGAAATCGAATATGCCCCTTTTAGTCTGGTAATCTAAGAATTAGGGAACAGACACCCTAATTGACGCGAATCCTAAAGATAGATCTATCGGGCCCAACAAGCCCCATCCAAAGTACCGGATGCTTTAGTACTTCGAAATTTATATCATGTCCGAAGGAGGATCCCGGTATGATGGGGATATTCTTATATGTATATTGTGAATGTCGATTACCAGGTGTTCAAACCATATGAATGATATTTTTGTCTCTATGCATGGGACGTATGTTTATGAGAAATGGAAATATGAAATCTTGTGGTCTATTAAAATTATGAAATGATTATTTATGATAAACTAATGAACTCACCAACCTTTTGGTTGACACTTGAAAGCATGTTTATTCTCAGGTACGAAAGAAATCTTCCGCTGTGCAATTACTCATTTTAAAGATATTACTTGGAGTCATTCATGACATATTTCAAAAGACGTTGCATTCGAGTCATTGAATTCATCAAGATTATTATTAAGTCAATTATAGTTAGATATTATAAAATGGTATGCATGACGTCCACTTTTGATGTAATGAAATATTGTCTTTTCAAAAACGAATGCAATGTTTGTAAAATGTAACATATAGAGGTCAAGTACCTCGCGATGTAATCAACTGTTGTGATTTGTTTATAATCGATATGGACTTCATTCGGATGGATTAGGACGGGTCCTTTCACATAATGGTTTACAATACAAATATGTTACATCGAAATCAGTTTCTTGAATGCAGTTTTTACACAATATCATACAAACATGGACTCCAAATCTTGTCCTTATTTTAGTATGCAACAGCGGAAGCTCTTAGTATTCACCTGAGAATAAACATGCTTTAAACGTCAACAAAAATGTTGGTGAGTTATAGGTTTAACCTATATATATCAAATCGTAACAATAGACCACAAGATTTCATATTTCAATATACATCCCATACATAGAGATAAAAATCATTCATATGGTGAACACCTGGTAACCGACATTAACAAGATGCATATATATAAGAATATCCCCATCATTCCGGGACACCCTTCGGATATGATATAAATTTCGAAGTACTAAAGCATCTGGTACTTTGGATGGGGTTTGTTAGGCCCAATAGATCTATCTTTAGGATTCGCGTCAATTAGGGTGTCTGTTCCCTAATTCTTAGATTACCAGACTTAATAAAAAGGGGCATATTCAATTTCGAATTCAACCATAGAATGTAGTTTCACGTACTTGTGTCTATTTTGTAAATCATTTATAAAACCTGCATGTATTCTCATCCCAAAAATATTAGATTTTAATAGTGGGACTATAACTCACTTTCACAGATTTTTACTTCGTCTGGAAGTAAGACTTGGCTACTGGTTGATTCACGAACCTATAACAATATATACATATATATCAAAGTATGTTCAAAATATATTTACAACACTTTTAATATATTTTGATGTTTTAAGTTTATTAAGTCAGCTGTCCTCGTTAGTAACCTACAACTAGTTGTCCACAGTTAGATGTACAGAAATAAATCGATAAATATTATCTTGAATCAATCCACGACCCAGTGTATACGTATCTCAGTATTGATCACAACTCAAACTATATATATTTTGGAATCAACCTCAACCCTGTATAGCTAACTCCAACATTCACATATAGAGTGTCTATGGTTGTTCCGAAATATATATAGATGTGTCGACATGATAGGTCGAAACATTGTATACGTGTCTATGGTATCTCAAGATTACATAATATATAATACAAGTTGATTAAGTTATGATTGGAATAGATTTGTTACCAATTTTCACGTAGCTAAAATGAGAAAAATTATCCAATCTTGTTTTACCCATAATTTCTTCATTTTAAATCCATTTTGAGTGAATCAAATTGCTATAGTTTCATATTGAACTCTATTTTATGAATCTAAACAGAAAAAGTATAGGTTTATAGTAGGAAAAATAAGTTACAAGTCATTTTTGTAAAGGTAGTTATTTCAGTCGAAAGAACGACGTCTAGATGACCATTTTAGAAAACATACTTCCACTTTGAGTTTAACCATAATTTTTGGATATAGTTTCATGTTCATAATAAAAATCATTTTTCCAGAATAACAACTTTTAAATCAAAGTTTATCATAGTTTTTAATTAACTAACCCAAAACAGCCCGCGTTGTTACTACGACGGCGTAAATCCGGTTTTACGGTATTTTTCGTGTTTTCAGGTTTTAAATCATTAAGTTAGCATATCATATAGATATAGAACATGTGTTTAGTTGATTTTAAAAGTCAAGTTAGAAGGATTAACTTTTATTTGCGAACAAGTTTAGAATTAACTAAACTATGTTCTAGTGATTACAAGTTTAAACCTTCGAATAAGATAGCTTTATATGTATGAATTGAATGATGTTATGAACATCATTACTACCTCAAGTTCCTTGGATAAACCTACTGGAAATAAGAAAAATGGATCTAGCTTCAAAGGATCCTTGGATGGCTTGAAAGTTCTTGAAGCAGAATCATGACACGAAAACAATTTCAAGTAAGATTTCCACTCGAAATAAGATTGTTATAGTTATAGAAATTGAATTAAAGTTTGAATATGATTATTACCTTGTATTAGAAAGATAACCTACTGTAATTAACAAAGGTTTCTTGATCTTGGATGATTACTTGGAATGGATTTAGAAAACTTGGAAGTAAACTTGCAATCTTGGAAGTATTCTTGATTTTATGAAACTAGAACTTTTGGAATTTATGAAGAACACTTAGAACTTGAAGATAGAACTTGAGAGAGATCAATTAGATGAATAAAATTGAAGAATGAAAGTGTTTGTAGGTGTTTTTGGTCGTTGGTGTATGGATTAGATATAAAGGATATGTAATTTTGTTTTCATGTAAATAAGTCATGAATGATTACTCATAATTTTGTAATTTTATGAGATATTTCATGCTAGTTGCCAAATGATGGTTCCCACATGTGTTAAGTGACTCACATGGGCTGCTAAGAGCTGATCATTGGAGTGTATATACCAATAGTACATACATCTAAAAGCTGTGTATTGTACGAGTACGAATACGGGTGCATACGAGTAGAATTGTTGATGAAACTGAACGAGGATGTAATTGTAAGCATTTTTGTTAAGTAGAAGTATTTTATTAAGTGTCTTGAAGTCTTTCAAAAGTGTATGAATACATATTAAAACACTACATGTATATACATTTTAACTGAGTCGTTAAGTCATCGTTAGTCGTTACATGTAAATGTTGTTTTGAAACCTTTAGGTTAACGATCTTGTTGAATGTTGTTAACCCATTGTTTATTATAACAAATGAGATGTTAAATTGTTATATTATCATGATATTATGATATATAATATATCTTAGTATGATATATATACAGTTAAATGTCGTTACAACGATAATCGTTACATATATGTCTCGTTTCGAAATCATTAAGTTAGTAGTCTTATTTTTTACATATGTATTTCATTATTAATACACTTAATAATATATTTACTTATCATTTAACATAATTAACCAAGTGTATCAATATCTTAATATGATTCATATGTACCTAGTAAGACGTTGTTATAACGATAATCGTTATATATATCGTTTTCGAGTTTCTTAAATTAATAGTCTCATTTTTATGTATATAACTCATTGTTAAAATACCTAATGAGATACATACTTATAATAAAATCATGTTAACTATATATATAACCATATATATGTCATCGTATAGTTTTTACAAGTTTTAACGTTCGTGAATCACCGGTCAACTTGGGTGGTCAATTGTCTATATGAAACCTATTTCAATTAATCAAGTCTTAACAAGTTTGATTGCTTAACATGTTGGAAACACTTAATCATGTAAATAAAAATTTCATTTAATATATATATAAACATGAAAAAGTTCGGGTCACTACAATTTTGCTCGTGAATCTTCAATTGTCTAGACGTATAAGCAATCACCTTCGTCCGTTGCATTAATACACAACCGAGACCTTGCTTTGATGCGTCACAATAAATCACAAAATCATCATTCCCTTTAGGCAATGACAATATAGGTGCCGTAGTTAGCTTTTTCTTCAATAATTGAAACGCCTTCTCTTGTTCATCCTTCCATTCAAATTTCTTCCCTTTATGCGTTAATGCAGTCAAGGGTTTTGCTATTTTGGAGAATTCTTGGATGAATCTTCTGTAGTAACCAGCCAATCCTAAAAATTGACGTATATGCTTCGGAGTTTTTGGGGTTTTCCACTTTTCAACGGTATCGATCTTTGCCGGGTCCACCTGGATACCTTCTTTGTTCACTATGTGACCGAGGAATTGAACTTCTTCCAACCAAAATGCACACTTTGAAAACTTAGCGTACAGTTTTTCTTTCCTCAATACTTCTAGCACTTTTCTCAAATGTTCTTCGTGCTCTTGATCATTCTTTGAGTAAATAAGTATGTCATCGATGAAAACAATGATAAACTTGTCAAGATATGGCCCACACACTCAGTTCATAAGGTCCATGAACACAGCTGGTGCGTTAGTCAATCCAAATGGCATAACCATAAACTCGTAGTGACCATAACGCGTCCTAAAAGCAGTTTTTGGAATATCATCCTCCTTTACTCGCATTTGATGATATCCAGAACGTAAATCGATCTTCGAATAAACCGACGAGCCTTGTAGTTGATCAAATAAGTTGTCAATTCTCGGCAGTGGATAACGGTTTTTGATGGTAAGTTTGTTCAACTCTCTGTAGTCAATACACAACCTAAATGTACCATCCTTCTTCTTGACAAACAAAACAGGAGCTCCCCATGGTGATGTGCTTGGTCGAATGAAACCACGTTCTAATAGTTCTTGCAGTTGGCTTTGCAGTTCTTTCATCTCACTGAGTGCGAGTCTATAAGGAGCACGAGCTATTGGTGTAGCTCCTGGTACAAGATCTATTTGAAATTCAACAGATCGATGTGGAGGTAGTCCCGGTAATTCTTTCGGAAATACATCGGGAAATTCTTTTGCGACGGGAACATCTTTGATGCTCTTTTCTTCAGTTTGTACTTTCTCGACGTGTGCTAGAACAGCATAGCAACCTTTTCTTATTAGTTTTTGTGCCTTCAAATTACTAATAAGATGTAGCTTCATGTTGCCCTTTTCTCCGTACACCATTAAGGGTTCTCCTTCTTCTCGTACAATGCGAATTGCATTTTTATAACATACGATCTCTGCTTTCACCTTCTTCAGCCAGTCCATGCCAACTATTACATCAAAACTCCCTAACTCTACTGGTATCAAATCAATCTTAAATATTTCGCTACCCAGTTTAATTTCTCGATTCCGGCATATATTATCTGCTGAAATTAATTTACCGTTTGCTAATTCGAGTAACAATTTACTATCCAACGGCGTCAATGGACAACCTAATTTAGCACAAAAATCTCTACTCATATAGCTTCTATCCGCACCCGAATCAAATAAAACGTAAGCAGATTTATTGTCAATAAGAAACGTACCCGTAACAAGCTCCGGGTCTTCCTGTGCCTCTGCCGCATTAATATTGAAAACTCTTCCGCGGCCTTGTCCATTCGTGTTCTCCTGGTTCGGGCAATTTCTAATAATGTGGCCCGGTTTTCCACATTTATAACAAACTACATTGGCATAACTTGCTCCGACACTACTTGCTCCTCCATTACTCGTTCCGACACCATTTGTTCCTTTCGTTCTATTAACCCCTGGTCCGTAGACCTCACACTTCACCGCGCTATGACCATTTCTTTTACACTTGTTGCAAAATTTGGTGCAGAACCCCGAGTGATACTTTTCACACCTTTGGCATAGCTGCTTCTGATTGTTGTTGTTGTTGCAGTTGTTATTGTTGTTGGGATGATTGTTGTAGTTGCTGTTGTTGTTGTTGTTGTTGGGCCGTTTGTTGTAGTTGCGATTGATGTTGCGATTGTTGGGATAATTGTTGCGATTATTATTGTAATTGCTGTTGTTGTTGTATTGGTGATTCTTATCACCATTTTCCTCCCACTTTCTTTTGACTTACTTCACATTGGCCTATTCAGCCGTCTGTTCGTTAATTCTTTCCTCAATCTGGTTCACTAGTTTGTGAGCCATTCTACATGCCTGTTGTATGGAGGCGGGCTCGTGTGAACTTATATCTTCTTGGATTCTTTCCGGTAATCCTTTCACAAATGCGTCGATCTTCTCTTCCTCGTCTTCGAACGCTCCCAGACACAATAGGCACAATTCTGTGAATCGTCTTTCGTACGTGGTAATATCAAATCCTTGGGTTCGTAACCCTCTAAGTTCTGTCTTGAGCTTATTGACCTCAGTTCTAGGACAGTACTTCTCGTTCATCAAGTGCTTGAATGCTGACCATGGTAGTGCGTACGCATCATCTTGTCCCACTTGCTCTAGATAGGTATTCCACCATGTTAACGCAGAACCTGTGAAGGTATGCGTAGTGTACTTCACTTTGTCCTCTTCAGTACACTTACTTATGGAAAACACCGATTCGACCTTCTCGGTCTACCGTTTCAATCCGATCGGTCCTTCGGTTCCATCAAATTTCAAAGGTTTGCAGGCAGTGAATTCTTTGTAGGTGCATCCTACACGATTTTCTGTACTGCTAGATCCAAGGTTATTGTTGGTATGTCTGTACTGCGGCTATGTTTGAAGCTAGAAAAGTATGGAATTCCTCTTCATTCATATTCACGGTGTGTCGAGTAGTCGGTGCCATTTCCTTCAAAATAGTCAAATGGAACAAGTTAATCATACAGAATATTAAGAGTAGTTAGTAGTATTTCGTAGCATAATATGAACTCATTTATAAAAGCTTTTTCTTCATATTAGCGTTTTATAAGTTTAAATTCGGGTAGTACCTACCCGTTAAGTTCATACTTAGTAGCTAATATACAATTCAACTACTACAATTCTATATGAAAAACTGATTATAATAATATTTCGCGTTCAAACTTTTATGCAATATTTTACAAACTTACAATACCGCTTATTTTACATAAAGCATGAAATATAGCACACAATAACTTTGATACAAGATAGTTGTGAAGATAATTCTAGCTAGTACACAAGTCGTTCAGCAAAGGCAATAAAGACACGTAATTCATACGTCCAGAAACAAGTCATGCATTCTGGTTTTACTAGGACTACTTCCCATCCTTGGTCTTGTGGAACATAACCGTTATGGCCGTTGATAAGACAGCGTGTTGTAACGTCGTCAAAGGGACGAGGGTTACGTAATGACCAACAGTCTCTTAATAACCTAAAAACCTCATTTCTTACCCCAATTACCGACTCCGTCACTTGTGGGAACGTTTTGTTTAATAGTTGTAGCCCGATGTTCTTTTTCTCACTTTGGTGAGAAGTGAACATTACTAATCCGTAAGCATAGCATGCTTCTTTATGTTGCATGTTAGCCGCTTTTTCTAAATCATGAAGTCCTATATTCGGATACATTGAGTCAAAATAATTTCTTAACCCGTTGCGTAAAATAGCATTTGGGTTCCCCGCAATATATGCGTCAAAGTAAACACATCGTAACTTATGGGTTTCCCAATGTGATATCCCCCATCTTTCAAATGAAAGTCTCTTATAAACCAAGACATTCTTGGAATGTTCTTCGAATGTCTTACAAACTGATTTCACCGTAAATAGTTGTGCCGAAGAATTCTGACCGACTCTAGACAAGATTTCATCAATCATGTCTCCGGGTAGGTCTCTTAAAATATTGGGTTGTCTATCCATTTTGTGTTTTTATACTGTAAAATAGACAAGAGTTAGATTCATAAAAAAAAATACTTATTAATACAAGCAATTTTTACATATATCATAAAGCATAAGCACACTATATTACATATATTACACCACACGAATACAACTATCTTATTCCGACTCGCTCGTTTCTTCTTCTTCGGTTTTGGTTCGTTTTGCCAAGTTTCTAGGGATATATGATGTTCCCCTAATACGAGCTGTCGTTTTCTACAACAGTTTAGAAAAACCTGGTGGTTTAGAGGTTCCCGGGTCATTGTTACAACTTAAGGGCTTCGGGGGTTGACGATACATATAAAGTTCATCGGGGTTGGAATTAGATTTCTCTATTTTTATGCCATTTCCCTTATTATTTTCTTTTGCCTTTTTAAATTCAGTTGGGGTAATTTCTATAACATCATCGGAATTCTCGTCGGAATCCGATTCATCGGAGAATTGGTAATCCTCCCAATATTTTGCTTCCTTGGCGGAAACACCATTGACCATAATTAACCTTGGTCGGTTGGTTGAGGATTTTATTTTACTTAACCGTTTTATTATTTCCCCCACCGGTTCTATTTCCTCCTCCGGTTCCTCCTCTTCCGATTCTGATTCTTCTTCCGGTTCTGATTCTTCTTCCGGTTCTTCTTCGGGAACTTGTGAATCAGTCCAATATATATTCGACTCTTCGTTATTATTAGGTGAGTCAATGGGATTTGTGCTAGAGGTAGACATCTATCACACAATATCAAACACGTTAAGAGATTAATATATCACATAATATATACATGTTAATAATATATAGTTTCCAACAAAAATGTTAAGCAATCATTTTTAAAGAAAACACGGTCAAAGTCCAGACTCACTAATGCATCATAACAAACTCGATAAGACACACTAATGCAAATTTTCTGGTTCTCTAAGACCAACACTCGGATACCAACTGAAATGTCCCATTCTTATTGATTAAAAACGTTCCATATTAATTGATTTTGTTGCGAGGTTTTGACCTCTATATGAGACGTTTTTCAAAGACTGCATTCATTTTTAAAACAAACCATAACCTTTATTTCATAAATAAAGGTTTAAAAAGCTTTACGTAGATTATCAAATAATGATAATCTAAAATATCCTGTTTACACACGACCATTACATAATGGTTTACAATACAAATATGTTACATCGAAATCAGTTTCTTGAATGCAGTTTTTACACAATATCATACAAACATGGACTCCAAATCTTGTCCTTATTTTAGTATGCAATAGCGGAAGCTCTTAGTATTCACCTGAGAATAAACATGCTTTAAACGTCAACAAAAATGTTGGTGAGTTATAGGTTTAACCTATATATATCAAATCGTAACAATAGACCATAAGATTTCATATTTCAATACACATCCCATACATAGAGATAAAAATCATTCATATGGTGAATACCTGGTAACCGACATTAACAAGATGCATATATAAGAATATCCCCATCATTCCGGGACACCCTTCGGATATGATATAAATTTCGAAGTACTAAAGCATCCGGTACTTTGAATGGGGTTTGTTAGGCCCAATAGATCTATCTTTAGGATTCGCGTCAATTAGGGTGTCTGTTCCCTAATTCTTAGATTACCAGACTTAATAAAAAGGGGCATATTCGATTTCGATAATTCAACCATAGAATTTAGTTTCACGTACTTGTGTCTATTTTGTAAATCATTTATAAAACCTGCATGTATTCTCATCCTAAAAATATTAGATTTTAAAAGTGGGACTATAACTCACTTTCACAGATTTTTACTTCGTCGGGAAGTAAGACTTGGCCACTGGTTGATTCACGAACCTATAACAATATATACATATATATCAAAGTATGTTCAAAATATATTTACAACACTTTTAATATATTTTGATGTTTTAAGTTTATTAAGTCAGCTGTCCTCGTTAGTAACCTACAACTAGTTGTCCACAGTTAGATGTACAGAAATAAATCGATAAATATTATCTTGAATCAATCCACGACCCAGTGTATACGTATCTTAGTATTGATCACAACTCAAACTATATATATTTTGGAATCAACCTCAACCCTGTATAGCTAACTCCAACATTCACATATAGAGTGTCTATGGTTGTTCCGAAATATATATAGATGTGTCGACATGATAGGTAGAAACATTGTATACGTGTCTATGGTATCTCAAGATTACATAATATACAATACAAGTTGATTAAGTTATGGTTGGAATAGATTTGTTACCAATTTTCACGTAGCTAAAATGAGAAAAATTATCCAATCTTGTTTTACCCATAACTTCTTCATTTTAAATCCGTTTTGAGTGAATCAAATTGCTATGGTTTCATATTGAACTCTATTTTATGTATCTAAAAAGAAAAAGTATAGGTTTATAGTCGGAAAAATAAGTTACAAGTTATTTTTGTAAAGGTAGTCATTTCAGTCGAAAGAACGACGTCTAGATGACCATTTTAGAAAACATACTTCCACTTTGAGTTTAACCATAATTTTTGGATATAGTTTCATGTTCATAATAAAAATCATTTTTCAAGAATAATAACTTTTAAATCAAAGTTTATCATAGTTTTTAATTAAGTAACCCAAAACAGCCCGCGTTGTTACTACGACGGCGTAAATCCGGTTTTACGGTATTTTTCGTGTTTTCAGGTTTTAAATCATTAAGTTAGCATATCATATAGATATAGAACATGTGTTTAGTTGATTTTAAAAGTCAAGTTATAAGGATTAACTTTTATTTGCGAACAAGTTTAGAATTAACTAAACTATGTTCTAGTGATTACAAGTTTAAACCTTCGAATAAGATAGCTTTATATGTATGAATCGAATGATGTTATGAACATCATTACTACCTCAAGTTCCTTGGATAAACCTACTGGAAATAAGAAAAATGGATCTAGCTTCAAAGGATCCTTGGATGGCTTGAAAGTTCTTGAAGCAGAATCATGACACGAAAACAATTTCAAGTAAGATTTCCACTCGAAATAAGATTGTTATAGTTATAGAAATTGAATTAAAGTTTGAATATGATTATTACCTTGTATTAGAAAGATAACCTACTGTAATTAACAAAGGTTTCTTGATCTTGGATGATTACTTGGAATGGATTTAGAAAACTTGGAAGTAAACTTGCAATCTTGGAAGTATTCTTGATTTTATGAAACTAGAACTTTTGGAATTTATGAAGAACACTTAGAACTTGAAGATAGAACTTGAGAGAGATAAATTAGATGAATAAAATTGAAGAATGAAAGTGTTTGTAGGTGTTTTTGGTCGTTGGTGTATGAAATGTCCCGTTCTTATTGATTAAAAACGTTCCATATTAATTGATTTCGTTGCGAGGTTTTGACCTCTATATGAGACGTTTTTCAAAGACTGCATTCATTTTTAAAACAAACCATAACCTTTATTTCATAGATAAAGGTTTTAAAAAGCTTTACGTAGATTATCAAATAATGATAATCTAAAATATCATGTTTACACACGACCATTACATAATGGTTTACAATACAAATATGTTACAACAAAATAAGTTTCTTGAATGCAGTTTTTACACAATATCATACACGTATGGACTCCAAATCTTGTCCTTATTTAAGTATGCGACAGCGGAAGCTCTTAATAATCACCTGAGAATAAACATGCTTAAAACGTCAACAAAAATGTTGGTGAGTTATAGGTTTAACCTATATATATCAAATCATAATAATAGACCACAAGATTTCATATTTCAATACACATCCCATACATAGAGATAAAAATCATTCATATGGTGAACACCTGGTAACCGACATTAACAAGATGCATATATAAGAATATCCCCATCATTCCGGGACACCCTTCGGATATGATATAAATTTTGAAGTACTAAAGCATCCGGTACTTTGGATGGGGTTTGTTAGGCCCAATAGATCTATCTTTAGGATTCGCGTCAATTAGGGTGTCTGTTCCCTAATTCATAGATTACCAGACTTAATAAAAAGGGGCATATTCGATTTCGATAATTCAACCATAGAATGTAGTTTCACGTACTTGTGTCTATTTTGTAAATCATTTATAAAACCTGCATGTATTCTCATCCCAAAAATATTAGATTTTAAAAGTGGGACTATAACTCACTTTCACAGATTTTTACTTCGTCGGGAAGTAAGACTTGGCCACTGGTTGATTCACGAACCTATAACAATATATACATATATATCAAAGTATGTTCAAAATATATTTACAACACTTTTAATATATTTTGATGTTTTAAGTTTATTAAGTCAGCTGTCCTCGTTAGTAACCTACAACTAGTTGTCCACAGTTAGATGTACAGAAATAAATTGATAGATATTATCTTGAATCAATCCACGACCCAGTGTATACGTATCTCAGTATTGATCACAACTCAAACTATATATATTTTGGAATCAACCTCAACCCTGTATAGCTAACTCCAACATTCACATATAGAGTGTCTATGGTTGTTCCGAAATATATATAGATGTGTCGACATGATAGGTCGAAACATTGTATACGTGTCTATGGTATCTCAAGATTACATAACATACAATACAAGTTGATTAAGTTATGGTTGGAATAGATTTGTTACCAATTTTCACGTAGCTAAAATGAGAAAAATTATCCAATCTTGTTTTACCCATAACTTCTTCATTTTAAATCCGTTTTGAGTGAATCAAATTGCTATGGTTTCATATTGAACTCTATTTTATGAATCTAAACAGAGAAAGTATAGGTTTATAGTCGGAAAAATAAGTTACAAGTCGTTTTTGTAAAGGTAGTCATTTCAGTCGAAAGAACGACGTCTAGATGACCATTTTAGAAAACATACTTCCACTTTGAGTTTAACCATAATTTTTGGATATAGTTTCATGTTCATAATAAAAATCATTTTCTCAGAATAACAACTTTTAAATCAAAGTTTATCATAGTTTTTAATTAACTAACCCAAAACAGCCCGCGGTGTTACTACGACGGCGTAAATCCGGTTTTACGGTGTTTTTCGTGTTTCCAGGTTTTAAATCATTAAGTTAGCATATCATATAGATATAGAACATGTGTTTAGCTGATTTTAAAAGTCAAGTTAGAAGGATTAACTTTTGTTTGCGAACAAGTTTAGAATTAACTAAACTATGTTCTAGTGATTACAAGTTTAAACCTTCGAATAAGATAGCTTTATGTATATGAATCGAATGATGTTATGAACATCATTACTACCTTAAGTTCCTTGGATAAACCTACTGGAAAAGAGAAAAATGGATCTAGCTTCAACGGATCCTTGGATGGCTCGAAGTTCTTGAAGCAGAATCATGACACGAAAACAAGTTCAAGTAAGATCATCACTTGAAATAAGATTGTTATAGTTATAGAAATTGAACCAAAGTTTGAATATGATTATTACGTTGTATTAGAATGATAACCTACTGTAAGAAACAAAGATTTCTTGAGGTTGGATGATCACCTTACAAGATTGGAAGTGAGCTAGCAAACTTGAAAGTATTCTTGATTTTATGAAACTAGAACTTTTGGAATTTATGAAGAACACTTAGAACTTGAAGATAGAATTTGAGAGAGATCAATTAGATGAAGAAAATTGAAGAATGAAAGTGTTTGTAGGTGTTTTTGGTCGTTGGTGTATGGATTAGATATAAAGGATATGTAATTTTGTTTTCATGTAAATAAGTCATGAATGATTACTCATATTTTTGTAATTTTATGAGATATTTCATGCTAGTTGCCAAATGATGGTTCCCACATGTGTTAGGTGACTCACATGGGCTGCTAAGAGCTGATCATTGGAGTGTATATACCAATAGTACATACATCTAAAAGCTGTGTATTGTACGAGTACGAATACGGGTGCATACGAGTAGAATTGTTGATGAAACTGAACGAGGATGTAATTGTAAGCATTTTTGTTAAGTAGAAGTATTTTGATAAGTGTATTGAAGTCTTTCAAAAGTGTATAAATACATATTAAAACACTACATGTATATACATTTTAACTGAGTCGTTAAGTCATCGTTAGTCGTTACATGTAAGTGTTGTTTTGAAACCTTTAGGTTAACGATCTTGTTAAATGTTGTTAACCCAATGTTTATAATATCAAATGAGATTTTAAATTATTATATTATCATGATATTATGATATATTAATATATCTTAATATGATATATATTCATTTAAATGTCGTTACAACGATAATCGTTACATATATGTCTCGTTTCGAAATCCTTAAGTTAGTAGTCTTGTTTATATGTATGTAACTCATTGTTAATATACTTATGGAGATACTTACTTATCATAATCTCATGTTAACCATATGTATATCCATATATATATCGTCATGTCGTTTTTACAAGTTTTAACGTTCGTGAATCGCCGGTCAACTTGGGTGGTCAATTGTCTATATGAAACATATTTCAATTAATCAAGTCTTAACAAGTTTGATTGCTTAACATGTTGGAAATATTTAATCATGTAAATATCAATCTAAATTAATATATATAAACATGGAAAAGTTCGGGTCACTACAGTACCTACCCGTTAAATAAATTTCGTCCCGAAATTTTAAGCTGTTGAAGGTGTTGACGAATCTTCTGGAAATAGATGCGGGTATTTCTTCTTCATCTGATCTTCACGCTCCCAGGTGAACTCGGGTCCTCTACGAGCATTCCATCGAACCTTAACAATTGGTATCTTGTTTTGCTTAAGTCTTTTAACTTCACGATCCATTATTTCGACGGGTTCTTCGATGAATTGGAGTTTTTCGTTGATTTGTATTTCATCTAACGGAATAGTGAGATCTTCTTTAGCAAAACATTTCTTCAAATTCGAGACGTGGAAAGTGTTATGTACAGCCGCGAGTTGTTGAGGTAACTCAAGTCGGTAAGCTACTGGTCCGACACGATCAATAATCTTGAATGGTCCAATATACCTTGGATTTAATTTCCCTCGTTTACCAAATCGAACAACGCCTTTCCAAGGTGCAACTTTAAGCATGACCATCTCTCCAATTTCAAATTCTATATCTTTTCTTTTAATGTCAGCGTAGCTCTTTTGTCGACTTTGGGCGGTTTTCAACCGTTGTTGAATTTGGATGATCTTCTCGGTAGTTTCTTGTATAATCTCCGGACCCGTAATCTGTCTATCCCCCACTTCACTCCAACAAATCGGAGACCTGCACTTTCTACCATAAAGTGCTTCAAACGGCGCCATCTCAATGCTTGAATGGTAGCTGTTGTTGTAGGAAAATTCTGCTAATGGTAGATGTCGATCCCAACTGTTTCCGAAATCAATAACACATGCTCGTAGCATGTCTTCAAGCGTTTGTATCGTCCTTTCGCTCTGCCCATCAGTTTGTGGATGATAGGCAGTACTCATGTCTAGACGAGTTCCTAATGCTTGCTGTAATGTCTGCCAGAATCTTGAAATAAATCTGCCATCCCTATCAGAGATAATAGAGATTGGTATTCCATGTCTGGAGATGACTTCCTTCAAATACAGTCGTGCTAACTTCTCCATCTTGTCATCTTCTCTTATTGGCAAGAAGTGTGCTGATTTGGTGAGACGATCAACTATTACCCAAATAGTATCAAAACCACTTGCAGTCCTTGGCAATTTAGTGATGAAATCCATGGTAATGTTTTCCCATTTCCATTCCGGGATTTCGGGTTGTTGAAGTAGACCTGATGGTTTCTGATGCTCAGCTTTGACCTTAGAACACGTCAAACATTCTCCTACGTATTTAGCAACATCGGCTTTCATACCCGGCCACCAAAAATGTTTCTTGAGATCCTTGTACATCTTCCCCGTTCCAGGATGTATTGAGTATCTGGTTTTATGAGCTTCTCTAAGTACCATTTCTCTCATATCTCCAAATTTTGGTACCCAAATCCTTTCAGCCCTATACCGGGTTCCGTCTTCCCGAATATTAAGATGCTTCTCCGATCCTTTGGGTATTTCATCCTTTAAATTTCCCTCTTTTAAAACTCCTTGTTGCGCCTCCTTTATTTGAGTAGTAAGGTTATTATGAATCATTATATTCATAGATTTTACTCGAATGGGTTCTCTGTCCTTCCTGCTCAAGGCATCGGCTACCACATTTGCCTTCCCCGGGTGGTAACGAATCTCAAAGTCGTAATCATTCAATAATTCAATCCACCTACGCTGCCTCATATTCAGTTGTTTCTGATTAAATATGTGTTGAAGACTTTTGTGGTCGGTATATATAATACTTTTGACCCCATATAAGTAGTGCCTCCAAGTCTTTAATGCAAAAACAACCGCGCCTAATTCCAAATCATGCGTCGTATAATTTTGTTCGTGAATCTTCAATTGTCTAGACGCATAAGCAATCACCTTCGTTCGTTGCATTAATACACAACCGAGACCTTGCTTTGATGCATCACAATAAATCACAAAATCATCATTCCCTTCAGGCAATGACAATATAGGTGCCGTAGTTAGCTTTTTCTTCAATAACTGAAACGCTTTCTCTTGTTCATCATTCCATTCAAATTTCTTCCCTTTATGCGTTAATGCAGTCAAGGGTTTTGCTATTCTGGAAAAGTCTTGGATGAACCTTCTGTAGTAACCAGCTAGTCCTAAAAACTGGCGTATGTGTTTCAGAGTTTTCGGGGTTTCCCACTTTTAAACAGTTTCTATCTTTGCCGGATCCACCTTAATACCTTCTTTGTTCACTATGTGACCGAGGAATTGAACTTCTTCCAACCAAAATGCACACTTTGAAAACTTAGCGTACAATTCTTCCTTCCTCAATACTTCTAACACCTTTCTCAAATGTTCACCGTGTTCTTGGTCATTCTTTGAGTAAATAAGTATGTCATCAATGAAAACAATGACAAACTTGTCAAGGTATGGTCCACACACTCGGTTCATAAGGTCCATGAACACAGCTGGTGCATTAGTTAAACCAAACGGCATGACCATAAACTCGTAATGACCGTAACGTGTTCTGAAAGCAGTCTTTGGAATATCATCTTCTTTCACCCGCATTTGATGATACCCGGAACGTAAGTCAATCTTTGAATAAACAGACGAGCCTTGTAGTTGATCAAATAAGTCGTCGATTCTCGGTAGTGGGTAGCGGTTCTTGATGGTAAGTTTGTTCAACTCTCGGTAGTCGATACACAACCTGAATGTACCATCTTTCTTCTTGACAAACAAAACAGGAGCTCCCCACGGTGATGTGCTTGGTCGAATGAAACCACGCTCTAAAAGTTCTTGTAATTGGCTTTGTAGTTCTTTCATCTCGCTGGGTGCGAGTCTGTAAGGAGCACGAGCTATTGGTGCAGCTCCTGGTACAAGATCTATTTGAAATTCAACAGATCGATGTGGGGGTAATCCCGGTAATTCTTTCGGAAATACATCGGGAAATTCTTTTGCAATGGGAACATCATTGATGCTCTTTTCTTCAGTTTGTACTTTCTCGACGTGTGCTAGAACAGCATAGCAACCTTTTCTTATTAGTATTTGTGCCTTCAAATTACTAATAAGATGTAGCTTCGTGTTGCCCTTTTCTCCGTACACCATTAAGGGTTTTCCTTTTCCTCGTATAATGCGAATTGCATTTTTGTAACAAACGATCTCTGCTTTCACTTCTTTCAACCAGTCCATACCGATTATCACATCAAAACTCCCTAACTCTACTGGTATCAAATCAATCTTAAATGTTTCGCTAACCAGTTTAATTTCTCGATTCCGACATATATTATCTGCTGAAATTAATTTACCATTTGATAATTCGAGTAAAAATTTACTATCCAAAGGCGTCAATGGACAACTTAATTTAGCACAAAAATCTCTACTCATATAGCTTCTATCCGCACCCGAATCAAATAAAACGTAAGCAGATTTATTGTCAATAAGAAACGTACCCGTAACAAGCTCCGGGTCTTCCTGTGCCTCTGCCGCATTAATATTGAAAACTCTTCCGCGGCCTTGTCCATTCGTGTTCTCCTGGTTCGGGCAATTTCTAATAATGTGGCCCGGTTTTCCACATTTATAACAAACTACATTGGCATAACTTGCTCCGACACTACTTGCTCCGCCATTACTCATTCCGACACCATTTGTTCCTTTCGTTCTATTAACCCCTGGTCCGTAGACCTCACACTTCGCCGCGCTATGACCATTTCTTTTACACTTGTTGCAAAATTTGGTGCAGAACCCCGAGTGATACTTTTCACACCTTTGGCATAGCTGCTTCTGATTGTTGTTGCTGTTGCGGTTATTATTGTTGTTGGGATGATTGTTGTAGTTGCTGTTGTTGTTGTTGTTGTTGTTGTTGGGCCGTTTGTTGTAGTTGCGATTGTTGGGATAATTGTTGCGATTATTGTTGTAATTGCTGTTGTTGCTGTATTGGCGATTCTTATCACCGTTTTCCTCCCACTTTCTTTTGACTTGCTTCACATTGGCCTCTTCAGCAGTCTGTTCTTTAATTCTTTCTTCAATCTGGTTCACTAGTTTGTGAGCCATTCTACATGCCTGTTGTATAGAGGCGGGCTCGTGTGAACTTATATCTTCTTGGATTCTTTCCGGTAATCCTTTCACAAATGCGTCGATCTTCTCTTCCTCATCTTCGAATGCTCCCGGACACAATAGGCACAATTCTGTGAATCGTCTTTCGTACGTGGTAATATCAAATCCTTGGGTTCGTAACCCTCTAAGTTCTGTCTTGAGCTTATTGACCTCGGTTCTGGGACGGTACTTCTCGTTCATCAAGTGCTTGAATGCTGACCACGGTAGTGCGTACGCATCGTCTTGTCCCACTTGCTCTAGATAGGTATTCCACCATGTTAACGCAGAACCTGTGAAGGTATGCGTAGCGTACTTCACTTTGTCCTCTTCAGTACACTTACTTATGGCAAACACCGATTCGACCTTCTCGGTCCACCGTTTCAATCCGATCGGTCCTTCGGTTCCATCAAATTCCAAAGGTTTGCAGGCAGTGAATTCTTTGTAGGTGCATCCTACACGATTTCCTGTACTGCTAGATCCAAGGTTATTGTTGGTATGTAGCGCAGCCTGTACTGCGGCTATGTTTGAAGCTAGAAAAGTACGGAATTCCTCTTCATTCATATTCACGGTGTGTCGAGTAGTCGGTGCCATTTCCTTCAAAATAGTCAAATGGAACAAGTTAATCATACAGAATATTAAGAGTAGTTAATAGTATTTTGTAGCATAATATGAACTCATTTATAAAAGCTTTTTCTTCATATTAGCGTTTTATAAGTTTAAATTCGGGTAGTACCTACCCGTTAAGTTCATACTTAGTAGCTAATATACAATTCAACTACTACAATTCTATATGAAAAACTGATTATAATAATATTTCGCGTTCAAACTTTTATACAATATTTTACAAACTTACAATACCGCTTATTTTACATAAAGCATGAAATATAGTACACAATAACTTTGATACAAGATAGTTGTGAAGACAATTCTAGCTAGTACACAAGTCGTTCAGCAAAGGCAATAAAGACACGTAATTCATACGTCCAGAAACAAGTCATGCATTCTGGTTTTACTAGGACTACTTCCCATCCTTGGTCTTGTGCAACATAACCGTTATGGCCGTTGATAAGACAGCGTGTTGTAACGTCATCAAAGGGACGAGGGTTACGTAATGTCCAACAGTCCCGTAATAATCTAAAAACCTCATTTCTTACCCCAATTACCGACTCCGTCACTTGTGGAAACGTTTTGTTTAATAGTTGTAGCCCGATGTTCTTGTTCTCACTTTGGTGAGAAGCGAACATTACTAATCCATAAGCATAACATGCTTCTTTATGTTGCATGTTAGCCGCTTTTTCTAAATCACGAAGTCCAATATTCGGATATATTGAGTCAAAATAATTTCTTAACCCGTTGCGTAAAATAGCATTTGGGTTCCCCGCAATATATGCGTCAAAGTAAACACATCGTAACTTATGGGTTTCCCAATGTGATATCCCCCATCTTTCAAACGAAAGTCTCTTATAAACCAAGACATTCTTGGAACGTTCTTCGAATGTCTTACAAACTGATCTCGCCTTAAATAGTTGTGCCGAAGAATTCTGGCCGACTCTAGACAAAATTTCATCAATCATGTCTCCGGGTAGGTCTCTTAAAATATTGGGTTGTCTATCCATTTTGTGTTTTTAAACTGTAAAATAGACAAGAGTTAGATTCATAAAAAAATACTTATTAATACAAGCAATTTTTACATATATCATAAAGCATAAGAACACTATATTACATATATTACACCACACGAATACAACTATCTTATTCCGACTCGCTCGTTTCTTCTTCTTCGGTTTTGGTTCGTTTTGCCAAGTTTCTAGGGATATATGATGTTCCCCTAATACGAGCCGTCGTTGTCCACATTGGTTTAGAAAAACCTGGTGGTTTGGAGGTTCCCGGGTCATTGTTACAACTTAAGGACTTCGGGGGTTGACGATACATATAAAGTTCATCGGGGTTGGAATTAGATTTCTCTATTTTTATGCCCTTTCCCTTATTATTTTCTTTTGCCTTTTTAAATTCAGTTGGGGTAATTTCTATAACATCATTGGAATTCTCGTCGGAATCCGATTCATCAGAGAATTGGTAATCCTCCCAATATTTTGCTTCCTTGGCGGAAACACCATTGACCATAATTAACTTTGGTCGGTTGGTTGAGGATTTTCTTTTACTTAACCGTTTTATTATTTCCCCCACCGGTTCCGATTCTTCTTCCGGTTCCGATTCTTCGTCCGGTTCCGATTCTTCTTCCGGTTCCGACTCTTCTTCCGGTTCCTCTTCGGGAACTTGTGAATCAGTCCACGAATCATTCCAATTTACATTTGACTCTTCATTATTATTAGGTGAGTCAATGGGACTTGTTCTAGAGGTAGACATCTATCACATAATATCAAACACGTTAAGAGATTAATATATCACATAATATTCATATGTTAAAAATATATAGTTTCCAACAAAAATGTTAAGCAATCATTTTTAAAGAAAACACGGTCGAAGTCCAGAATCACTAATGCATCCTAACAAACTCGATAAGACACACTAATGCAAATTTTCTGGTTCTCTAAGACCAACGCTCTGATACCAACTGAAATGTCCCGTTCTTATTGATTAAAAACGTTCCATATTAATTGATTTCGTTGCGAGGTTTTGACCTCTATATGAGACGTTTTTCAAAGACTGCATTCATTTTTAAAACAAACCATAACCTTTATTTCATAGATAAAGGTTTTAAAAAGCTTTACGTAGATTATCAAATAATGATAATCTAAAATATCATGTTTACACACGACCATTACATAATGGTTTACAATACAAATATGTTACAACAAAATAAGTTTCTTGAATGCAGTTTTTACACAATATCATACACGTATGGACTCCAAATCTTGTCCTTATTTAAGTATGCGACAGCGGAAGCTCTTAATAATCACCTGAGAATAAACATGCTTAAAACGTCAACAAAAATGTTGGTGAGTTATAGGTTTAACCTATATATATCAAATCATAATAATAGACCACAAGATTTCATATTTCAATACACATCCCATACATAGAGATAAAAATCATTCATATGGTGAACACCTGGTAACCGACATTAACAAGATGCATATATAAGAATATCCCCATCATTCCGGGACACCCTTCGGATATGATATAAATTTCGAAGTACTAAAGCATCCGGTACTTTGGATGGGGTTTGTTAGGCCCAATAGATCTATCTTTAGGATTCGCGTCAATTAGGGTGTCTGTTCCCTAATTCATAGATTACCAGACTTAATAAAAAGGGGCATATTCGATTTCGATAATTCAACCATAGAATGTAGTTTCACGTACTTGTGTCTATTTTGTAAATCATTTATAAAACCTGCATGTATTCTCATCCCAAAAATATTAGATTTTAAAAGTGGGACTATAACTCACTTTCACAGATTTTTACTTCGTCGGGAAGTAAGACTTGGCCACTGGTTGATTCACGAACCTATAACAATATATACATATATATCAAAGTATGTTCAAAATATATTTACAACACTTTTAATATATTTTGATGTTTTAAGTTTATTAAGTCAGCTGTCCTCGTTAGTAACCTACAACTAGTTGTCCACAGTTAGATGTACAGAAATAAATTGATAGATATTATCTTGAATCAATCCACGACCCAGTGTATACGTATCTCAGTATTGATCACAACTCAAACTATATATATTTTGGAATCAACCTCAACCCTGTATAGCTAACTCCAACATTCACATATAGAGTGTCTATGGTTGTTCCGAAATATATATAGATGTGTCGATATGATAGGTCGAAACATTGTATACGTGTCTATGGTATCTCAAGATTACATAACATACAATACAAGTTGATTAAGTTATGGTTGGAATAGATTTGTTACCAATTTTCACGTAGCTAAAATGAGAAAAATTATCCAATCTTGTTTTACCCATAACTTCTTCATTTTAAATCCGTTTTGAGTGAATCAAATTGCTATGGTTTCATATTGAACTCTATTTTATGAATCTAAACAGAGAAAGTATAGGTTTATAGTCGGAAAAATAAGTTACAAGTCGTTTTTGTAAAGGTAGTCATTTCAGTCGAAAGAACGACGTCTAGATGACCATTTTAGAAAACATACTTCCACTTTGAGTTTAACCATAATTTTTGGATATAGTTTCATGTTCATAATAAAAATCATTTTCTCAGAATAACAACTTTTAAATCAAAGTTTATCATAGTTTTTAATTAACTAACCCAAAACAGCCCGCGGTGTTACTACGACGGCGTAAATCCGGTTTTACGGTGTTTTTCGTGTTTCCAGGTTTTAAATCATTAAGTTAGCATATCATATAGATATAGAACATGTGTTTAGCTGATTTTAAAAGTCAAGTTAGAAGGATTAACTTTTGTTTGCGAACAAGTTTAGAATTAACTAAACTATGTTCTAGTGATTACAAGTTTAAACCTTCGAATAAGATAGCTTTATGTATATGAATCGAATGATGTTATGAACATCATTACTACCTTAAGTTCCTTGGATAAACCTACTGGAAAAGAGAAAAATGGATCTAGCTTCAACGGATCCTTGGATGGCTCGAAGTTCTTGAAGCAGAATCATGACACGAAAACAAGTTCAAGTAAGATCATCACTTGAAATAAGATTGTTATAGTTATAGAAATTGAACCAAAGTTTGAATATGATTATTACCTTGTATTAGAATGATAACCTACTGTAAGAAACAAAGATTTCTTGAGGTTGGATGATCACCTTACAAGATTGGAAGTGAGCTAGCAAACTTGAAAGTATTCTTGATTTTATGAAACTAGAACTTTTGGAATTTATGAAGAACACTTAGAACTTGAAGATAGAATTTGAGAGAGATCAATTAGATGAAGAAAATTGAAGAATGAAAGTGTTTGTAGGTGTTTTTGGTCGTTGGTGTATGGATTAGATATAAAGGATATGTAATTTTGTTTTCATGTAAATAAGTCATGAATGATTACTCATATTTTTGTAATTTTATGAGATATTTCATGCTAGTTGCCAAATGATGGTTCCCACATGTGTTAGGTGACTCACATGGGCTGCTAAGAGCTGATCATTGGAGTGTATATACCAATAGTACATACATCTAAAAGCTGTGTATTGTACGAGTACGAATACGGGTGCATACGAGTAGAATTGTTGATGAAACTGAACGAGGATGTAATTGTAAGCATTTTTGTTAAGTAGAAGTATTTTGATAAGTGTATTGAAGTCTTTCAAAAGTGTATAAATACATATTAAAACACTACATGTATATACATTTTAACTGAGTCGTTAAGTCATCGTTAGTCGTTACATGTAAGTGTTGTTTTGAAACCTTTAGGTTAACGATCTTGTTAAATGTTGTTAACCCAATGTTTATAATATCAAATGAGATTTTAAATTATTATATTATCATGATATTATGATATATTAATATATCTTAATATGATATATATTCATTTAAATGTCGTTACAACGATAATCGTTACATATATGTCTCGTTTCGAAATCCTTAAGTTAGTAGTCTTGTTTATATGTATGTAACTCATTGTTAATATACTTATGGAGATACTTACTTATCATAATATCATGTTAACCATATGTATATCCATATATATATCGTCATGTCGTTTTTACAAGTTTTAACGTTCGTGAATCGCCGGTCAACTTGGGTGGTCAATTGTCTATATGAAACATATTTCAATTAATCAAGTCTTAACAAGTTTGATTGCTTAACATGTTGGAAATATTTAATCATGTAAATATCAATCTCAATTAATATATATAAACATGGAAAAGTTCGGGTCACTACAGTGTATGGATTAGATATAAAGGATATGTAATTTTGTTTTCATGTAAATAAGTCATGAATGATTACTCATAATTTTGTAATTTTATGAGATATTTCATGCTAGTTGCCAAATGATGGTTCCCACATGTGTTAAGTGACTCACATGGGCTGCTAAGAGCTGATCATTGGAGTGTATATACCAATAGTACATACATCTAAAAGCTGTGTATTGTACGAGTACGAATACGGGTGCATACGAGTAGAATTGTTGATGAAACTGAACGAGGATGTAATTGTAAGCATTTTTGTTAAGTAGAAGTATTTTATTAAGTGTCTTGAAGTCTTTAAAAAGTGTATGAATACATATTAAAACACTACATGTATATACATTTTAACTGAGTCGTTAAGTCATCGTTAGTCGTTACATGTAAATGTTGTTTTGAAACCTTTAGGTTAACGATCTTGTTGAATGTTGTTAACCCATTGTTTATTATAACAAATGAGATGTTAAATTGTTATATTATCATGATATTATGATATATAATATATCTTAGTATGATATATATACAGTTAAATGTCGTTACAACGATAATCGTTACATATATGTCTCGTTTCGAAATCATTAAGTTAGTAGTCTTATTTTTTACATATGTATTTCATTATTAATACACTTAATAATATATTTACTTATCATTTAACATAATTAACCAAGTGTATCAATATCTTAATATGATTCATATGTACCTAGTAAGACGTTGTTATAACGATAATTGTTATATATATCGTTTTCGAGTTTCTTAAATTAATAGTCTCATTTTTATGTATATAACTGATTGTTAAAATACCTAATGAGATACATACTTATAATAAAATCATGTTAACTATATATATAACCATATATATGTCATCGTATAGTTTTTACAAGTTTTAACGTTCGTGAATCATCGGTCAACTTGGGTGGTCAATTGTCTATATGAAACCTATTTCAATTAATCAAGTCTTAACAAGTTTGATTGCTTAACATGTTGGAAACACTTAATCATGTAAATAACAATTTCATTTAATATATATATAAACATGGAAAAGTTCGGGTCACTACACAGGTCGTACGGGTCAGACACAGAAACAGTAGAACAGTAGGGTCAGTAGGTTCCGGTGGTTCTTGGTGCTCGATGCTTATCATGGTTCTCATCCTTGATGCATATAGCTTCAAGTGTACAACTCGTTGATGTGTTTGCATCATTTTCACCAAGGTTTGACCATCATAACCCAAGTGTAAGTCTAAGACATGAAGCACAACTCACTTAAGTGTTGCAAGTGTTTTGATGAACCAAAGTTACATCAAAGTCTTAGATTCAACACATACATGAAATGTAAAAGTAATATTGAGCTACAAACTTGAAAGTAAACTAACTAATCAAGATCTTAAGATGTAGAACACAGTTCTTAGTTAGATCTTGAAGATCCAAGACCCAAAAGTCTAGATCTAAAGTTATTAAGTTAAATCTAACACAAGTGTACCAAGTTATATTTAAAGAAAACTTACTTACATGTTCTTGAACTTTTAAAGTTAACTTTTGTTCAAGATAAATGAGATCAAAGTTAACTAGTAACATTTGACCAATTTTAACCAACATACATGAATTTAAAGTGCATAATATAAGGAAATAAACTAAGTAAACTAGTAATTAGTTCATGGGTTGTTCATACTTTAAAGATTCAAACCAAAGTTTGATCTTTAAGAAAGTAAACTTTAAAGTTTACTAACATGAATTACAAGTATGATTTACAACACATGAACCTTAAATCTTTTGAAACAATAAATGTAGAATCATAAACTAGTAAGTTTATGTTCTTGTGTGTTCTTGTAAATACAAGATAAAAGAAGAATGAAACTAGGTAGTTTGATTCTTGATAACAAGTAAGTAATAACCATGAACAACAACTAGTAAGTAACATAACAAAGTCAAGTATCAAACAACAACAAATGAACATTAGATGATGATGATGATTTAGGTGCTTAGTATTCGGTTTTTTTATGACAAAGAAAAGGAAGAAGAGTTGTTCATAATACTTACAAGAAAGAAAGAAAACCTTGAGAGAAAAATGAGAGAAGTTACAAGTATTTTGTGTGTGTGTGTGTGAATGTCAGAAAAACAAGTGAGCAAGTAGTAAGTAAAAAAAAATATTTTGACTCCCTCTCATCCCTAAAAGGTGACGGCCAGCAGAAAAAAAGGGAAGGGGAGAAGTCCACAAGGTTCTAACATGTAAAGGCTTAAAAAAGTTGGTTAATGGGGGTGTTTGCATGGGGATTATGGTGTAAGTATGTTGCAACTAGATTCTTTACTAGTTAATCTATCTAGTTAAGTTCCAAGGTAATACTTACATGGTAGGTTGGGCTAAAAGTCCATTAAGAAGTAGGTTGGGCTTATAAGTCCTCATTCAAGAGTCCATTAACATTAATCAAGCCCAAGTTTCATGTAAGTAACAATTTAATCCAATAAGAGCCCAAGTAACTAACTAATAACCAGTTAATTAAAATGATTAATAAAACTTAATCATGAATGTAAATAATATGTGAAAATATTATTCGTGAAAGTTTCGTGTGTCACAAAGACGTTTCGGGCATTTAAAGTCAAGTACGGGCAATCATGGTAACAAGTAAATGTAATAACATACATTCGTTTAATCACAAGTATTAATAATAAAAATTATTAATAAATAAATGTTGGAAAATCCAGGGTCATTACACTCGAGACCAACATGCAAAAGTTAACAAAAGTCATCTCAAAAGTCAACCTGACCCAATATGATCTTTAAATCTATATATGTTTATCATCATAGTATAAGTCTTGATAATTGAACGAATTTATAGTTTATCAAACTCAAAATATTATTTATTTCAGGAGCTATATTATATTTGAATTATCATGGCAATCGAAAATATTTTATTATTTCACATAGTTTTCCAATACTTGTAAAATCAGATTATAGTGATTATAAAGCTTTAAAACATGATAAGACAGTCAACTTTAACAATTGTTCAACAAGACGAGACATGCCTTATATAGAAATTCATTTATTCGATTAGTAATATCTAAAAATCAAATTTATCAATCTCATAGACAAGTTGTTTAAATATTAATTTACAGTTTCAAACACAATTTTAATTAACGTCAAACATAATTCAGTTGACCATATCTTTTAATCCGTTCATCGAAATCACGCGATTCCTAAATGAAAAGTTAATAATTTTTCGCCAGCTTTCCAAAAACATGCATATCATATACTTTATATCATTAGCATATGTATCAAATTCATGATTCATCATAAACTATCCAACGACAAAATTAAAGCATACAAGCATGCATAAACATATATACTCGAGCACTAGACATGGATATACTATTAATATATAAAAGATAAGATGTGAATGCTCACGTATCAATATTGTGATTCAATATTGTAGGAAAGTACGTAGACGCAACGGAAATGATAAACACTAGTTTGACCTCACGAGCAATACTCCCGAGTAATACCCATCACATCCTTAGCTATAACTCATAATTTCCTTAACTCTATCCTGCTCGAAAAGCTTGTTTTGAAAATAACTTGCTCATGACCTCGTCGTAGTATTTTATGTATAATAATACTAATAATAATAATAATAATAATAAGATTTATAATAATAATAATAATAATAATAATAATAATAATAATAATAATAATAATAATAATAATAATAATAATAATAATAATAATAATAATAATAAATATAAATATAAATATAAATATAAATATTGAGAGAAAGAAATAGAATGAATTGTAAAGGATTCGGCAGAAAACTGGGCTATTTATAGAAGAATTCTGATTCCTGACCCCCATGCGATCGCATGGGTTTTATGCCTATTTCCCATGCGATCGCATGACCCCAAAATCCAGCTCACAATTTTTTTGTTTTCTTGTTTGTCGACATATTATTATTATTATATATATTTATATATATAATTTATATTAATTATATATATATATATATATATGTATATATATATATATATTATATTATATTCATGTACATAGTTGACTTGTAATTTTAGGTCCGTTGACTCGTACGTTGATACTCGGTTTATGTCTCGGTTTCGGATTTTCGAACGTCCTTTCGTACGCTTAGAAAACTTGTACTTTACGTTTCGTGACTCATACCTTTGTCAAAATACAGACTTAAATTATCAATAACTATGTTACCCGAAGTGTATCCTGAACGTTCGAGTGTTTTGGTCATTTGTTTCTTTAAATCAACTTCTCGTTGTGTATTAATATATTTTTAATAATATTATTTAAAAATCTAAACGTTTTATAACTAGGTTAATATTTATCATTTTTTTGTAAAATATATATATATATTCATTTAGAAATATAAATTTATATATATAATTGAAATATAATATAATGTTTAGTTTCTCAAAACTAATTATAATTCAATATATATAATTTAAAATCGTTTAAATAGTAGAAATTATTATATCACCTAACGTTTACGCTCTAGAACTTAATTTGATATAATTCATTTATGCGCAACGTTTATTTTAACTTCTTAAACGTTCTAAGTAACCTAACTAAATATTAATCGAATCAATAATCAAATGTTTACTTAATTCATTTGAAATTATATATATACATTCAATATTCATAAACACGTTTTAAATACATGTTGCAAGTTATTTATATATTTAATTCTAAAAATTAATATTCCAATTTATTGTATATATATATTTATACACATGTCCATTAATAAATGGTTGTTCGTGAATCGTCGGGAGTAGTCGAAGGGTAATTGAATATATAAAAGTAGTTCAAAAATTTTAAGATTCAACTTTATAGACTTGCTTATCGTGTCGGAAACATTAAAGATTAAGTTTAAATTTGGTCAGAAATTTCCGGGTCGTCACAGCTTTCCTTTTCCAATTCCTCCAATGACATTTTAACACACAATTGCCAACCATAACGTACCTTCTCAAATTTTATTATTATTTTTATTTATTAACTTTAACTAACAAATAAATAATAATAATTATTATAAATATAATAATTGTTTTAAACAACAATTTTATTAAATAACATGAATACGCTTACATTTTATTATATAAAAACATAATTAAAAAAATACATAAACCTAATCATAAAAAACTATAAAACTACCTTGTCATATTCATCACTTCGGTCGTCCTCGTCTTCGGTTTCTTCTTCATTTTCGTCTTCTTCACCACTTTCCGTTGTGTTGGAAGGTCCCACATGTAGCACGTGTCGAACATGAAAATTAGCCGTATGATTCCAAATGTGTTCGATGAGCTTTTGTCGTAGTAGATGATGAATAATTGAATCTCGCAATTCTTTATTAACTAGAAGGTGCACTTGAACCCTTCCTCGTCTAATCTACTTGGACGACGAACCGGCCTGTAATTTTTCTCACGTTCACACGTTGCACGTTCGTCGTCTTCGGTGATCATATTGTGTAATATAACATAAGTATGCACAATTCTTCGGATTTCTTTCGACATAGAAATGTCGGCAATATGATCTGCCAATGATCTTGAAGCACTCCGAATGCCTGTTCAATATCTTTCTGAGCAGATTCTTGAAACTTTTTGAATTTTTCTACTTCAGGGGTAGACGGGCTTTTGAAAGTCTTAACTAACGTCGACCATTCAGGATATATCCCATCGGTATGATGTTTGTTGTCCCATATGTAAATACTCATCAAAAGCATCCAGGGCAGTACCGTATGCTAATTGTCGTATCGCGGATGTGCATTTTTGAAAAACATTAAAACCTAGCAACCCGGTAGCATCCCGCCTTTGATGAAAATATAAAAAATAATTCGGAATAGTTTCTTGAGAGAAATTGATTATTCCTTAGCATATGCTTATAAACAATGGCCGACTCATTCGATAACGTTTACAAAAATAATCTTCAGGAAAAGTCGGATTTTCAGACTAATAATCATTCCATAAACGCATACAGGTTCCCTCTCGATCTCTTGGTATAAATCCTCTAGGCGCTTTTGAAATCGGTTGGACAATTTCTTCATCTTCTTCTTCACTCATCATTTCAAGTAGATCGAGTACGACATTATTAAAATATGAACTCGCTATATCAATTGCATTTTGTGTAAGACTATTCAATTTTGGAGGCATTGTTTTAAAGTGATATTAATAGAAGTGTGATATAGATTGAAATGGTTTAGGAGTAAATATATAGTGAAGATATTGTGAAATATAAATAAAATAAATAAATAATTTTAACGGCTATATAGCCGCTTGAAATGCAAAATAGAGTTCGCGACTGGAAGATGCCCTCGAAGTATATCTCGCGATTGCCAGAAGAAGGCTGGGAAAGGCCTCGTGATCGCAAAAGGGGGTCTTACGGGCAAAAATTTCCAAAAACGAGTTTTCTTGGTCGTTAAGTTGTTTCCTTGTTATGTTATGCCTATATAAACACCCTAATATAACCCATACATTATAAACACCCTAACAAACTCAATCGAAAACACGAAGGAAGGTGTAGTTCGGTTTGGATTTATATAAACGAGTGTGAGGAATCACGGTTAATGGCACACGAGTGAAGGATATTGAGGAGGTAAGCGGCCATACAAAGTCCCTCTACCCAAAAAGAAGGGGTAAGTGTGCTTGGAAAGGAAGAGTACTAATGAGGTTGTTAATAGTTCGAATCATGCGCTCGGATTTCCCATTTTGTTGGGATGTTTGAGGACAAAAGAAGCGAATGTGAATGCCGTTAGACTGAAAAAACTGGTGAATGGAGTGATTATCAAATTCACCACCAAGGTCACATTGAAATGCTTTTATTTCACGATTAAACTGGGTTTTACAAAAGTAGCGAAAAAGAACAAATTTAGTGTACACATCAAACTTTATATGTAAAGTAAATATCCAAAGATAGTGAGAAAAATGGTCGAAGAATATGACATAATATTTAATATCACTTAGACTCGGAAGCGAAGAAGTCCACAAATCAGAGTGAACAATGTCAAAGCAAGAGGTGACAGTAGAAACACAAGGATAAAATGGAAATCGAACATGTTTACTGATCAAACCAAAATTGTTATGGATGAAATAGATTTTATATTTGAGTGTTTGATTAGTGGAAAAGAGGGGATCGACTGTTTTATCTCCAATAACTGTGCAAACCTGATATCGGCTAAAAAGTCACGTTTTCACCTCGGTATTAAGGCCCAAAAAACGTAAAGTTCCAAAGTTTATCGCCAAAATACCCGCTTCGTTGGTTAAAATTGAAGAACAAGTAATTACGAAGACGGTGCAAGAAGAATCAAGTAAATCAGAGCTAAAACGAAGATTCTAGAGCGAAAACGATGAAAGACAAGAAATCAAGTTACGATCCAGCAAATAGCAAGCCAAACGGCTTGCCAAACGGGCTACCAAATTGCATGCCTGGCTTGCAAACGGCCTGCCACACAGCCAAGTTAAACGACCCTTGCAAACGGGCTAGTCTAGCAAACGGTCCCTGCAAACGGCTTGCCAAACGGCCTGTCAGCCGTTTGCAGGCAAATTTCAAGCTTATTTAAAGGGTCTTTGTCATTCATTCCAACACACGCTTCAATTCACTTCTTTCTTTCTCTTGTACATTATTATTCATACTCTCAAGGTCTTCGACTCCGTGCAGAAAACCTAGTACCCGGAGAAGAACGCCGAAGATTGTATTAGGAGCGGTCTGGAGTTTGAAGTTGTCACTTTTGTATTCAGAACTCGTTTAATCTACTGGTACTTTTATCCTTTGTATTTTTATAATGACTTCCATTATTATGCTTTGTGATACTGTTGCCATGATTAGCGAGGAGTTTTCTTTAGTGTATGTTATGACGTAGTCAGTTATAATGCCGAAATTATATTATGGATTGTGTATGTCGTCGAAATGCTTTCCGATTATGCTTTGAACTCAATCGCTGTAGTGAACCGAACTTTTCCATGTTTATATATATTAAATGAAATTGATAATTACATGATTAAGTGTTTCCAACATGTTAAGCAATCAAACTTGTTAAGACTTGATTAATTGAAATAGGTTTCATATAGACAATTGACCACCCAAGTTGACCGGTGATTCACGAACGTTAAAACTTGTAAAAACTATATGATGACATATATATGATTATATATATAGTTAACATGATATTATGATAAGTAAGTATCTCATTAGGTATTTTAACAATGAGTTATATACATAAAAATGAGACTACTAAGTTAAGAAACTCGAAACGATATATATAACAATTATCGTTATTACAACGTCTTACTAAATACATATGTATCATATTAAGATATTGTTACACTATATTTAACTTGATAAAATGATAATTATATATATCATTAAGTATGTTAACAATGAACTATATTTGTAAAACAAGACTACTAACTTAAGAATTTTGAATCGAGGCATATATGTAACGATGATCGTTGTAACGACATTTTAATGTATATATATCATATTAAGATATATTCATACATCATAATATCATGATAATGTAATAATTTAACATCTAATTAGATATAATAAACAATGGGTTAACAACATTAAATGAGATCGTTAACTTAAAGGTTTCAAAACAACACTTACATGTAACGACTAACGATGACTTAACGACTCAGTTAAAATGTATTCACATGTAGTGTTTTAATATGTATTTATTCACTTTTGAAAGAGTTCAAGACACTTATCAAAATACTTCTACTTAACAAAAATGCTTACAATTACATCCTCGTTCAGTTTCATCAACAATTCTACTCGTATGCACCCGTATTCGTACTCGTACAATACACAGCTTTTAGATGTATGTACTATTGGTATATACACTCCAATGATCAGCTCTTAGCAGCTCATGTGAGTCACCTAACACATGTGGGAATCATCATTTGGCAACTAGCATGAAATATCTCATAAAATTACTAAAATATTAGTAATCATTCATGACTTATTTACATGTAAACAAAATTACACATCCTTTATATCTAATCCATATACCAACGAACAAAAACACCTACAAACACTTTCATTCTTCAATTTTATTCATCTAATTGATCTCTCTCAAGTTCTATCTTCAAGTTCTATCTTCAAGTTCTAAGTGTTCTTCATAAATTCTATAAGTTCTAGTTTCATAAAATCAAGAATACTTCCAAGTTTGCTAGCTTACTTCCAATCTTGTAAAGTGATCATCCAACCTCAAGAAATATTTCTTATTTACAGTAATATATCTTTCTAATACAAGGTAATACTCATATTCAAATTTTGATTCAATTTCTATAACTATAACAATCTTATTTCGAGTGGAAATCTTACTTGAACTTGTTTTCGTGTCATGATTCTGCTTCAAGAACTTTCAAGCCATCCAAGGATCCTTTGAAGATAGATCTATTTTTCTCATTTCCAGTAGGTTTATCCACAAAACCTGAGGTAGTAATGATATTCATAACATCATTCGATTCATATATATAAAACTACCTTATTCGAAGGTTTAAACTTGAAATCACTAGAACATTGTTTAGTTAATTCTAAACTTGTTCGCAAACAAAAGTTAATCCTTATAACTTGACTTTTAAAATCAACTAAACACATGTTCTATATCTATATGATATGCTAACTTAATGATTTAAAATCGTAAAACACGAAAAACACCGTAAAACCGGATATACGCCGTCGTAGTAACACCGCGGGCTGTTTTGGGTTAGTTAATTAAAAACTATGATAAACTTTGATTTAAAAGTTGTTCTTCTGGGAAAATAATTTTTCTTATGAACATGAAACTATATCCAAAAATCATGGTTAAACTCAAAGTGGAAGTATGTTTTCCAAAATGGTCATCTAGACGTCGTTCTTTCGACTGAAATGACTACCTTTACAAAAATGACTTGTAACCTATATTTCCGACTATAAACTTATACTTTTTCTGTTTAGATTCATAAACTTAAGTTCAATATGAAACCATAGCAACTTGAAACACTCAAAACGGATTTAAAACGAAGAAGTTATGGGTAAAACAAGATTGGATATTTTTTATTTTTGTAGCTACGGGAAATATTAACAATTCTATACAAATCATATCCTAGCTAATTTATATTGTATTATATATGTATTCTAATATATTATGTAATCTTGGGATACCATAGACACGTATGCAAATGTTTTGACATATCATATCGACCCATCTATCTATATTATTTGGAACAACCATAGACACTCTATATGCAGTAATGTTGGAGTTAGCTATACAGGGTTGAGGTTGATTCCAAAAATATATATACTTTGAGTTGTGATCTAGCCTGAGACGTGTATACACTGGGTCGTGGATTGATTCAAGATAATATATATCGATTTATTTCTGTACATCTAATTGTGGACAACTAGTTGTAGGTTACTAACGAGGACAGCTGACTTAATAAACTTAAAACATTAAAATGTATTAAAAATGTTGTAAATATATTTTGAACATACTTTGATATATATGTACATATTTGTTATAGGTTCGTGAATCGAGCAGTGGCCAAGTCTTACTTCCCGACGAAGTAAAAATCTGTGAAAGTGAGTTATAGTTCCACTTTTAAAATCTAATATTTTGGGATGAGAATACATGCAGTTTTATAAATGTTTTACGAAATAGACACAAGTAATTGAAACTACATTATATGGGTGAATGATCGAAGCCGAATATACCCCTTTTGCTTCGTAACCTAAGAATTAGTAAACCGATCTACTAATTGACGCGAATCCTAAAGATAGATCTATTGGGCCTAACGAACCCCATCCAAAGTACCGGATGCTTTAGTACTTCGAATTCGTTTTTATCATGTCCGAAGGATTTCCCGGAATGATAGGGGATATTCTTATATGCATCTTGTTAATGTCGGTTACCAGGTGTTCACCATATGAATGAATTTTATCTCTATGTATGGGATGTATATTGAAATATGAAATCTTGTGGTCTATTATTATGATTTGTTAATATATAGGTTAAACCTATAACTCACCAATATTTTTATTGACGTTTTAAGCATGTTTATTCTCAGGTGATTATTAACAGCTTTCGTTGTTGCATATTAAAAATGGGACAAGATTTGGAGTCCATGCTTGTATGATATTATGTAAAAACTGCATTCAAGAAACTTATTTTTGATGTAATATATTCTTATTGTAAACCATTATGTAATGGTCGTGTGTAAACGGTATATTTTAGATTATCATTATTTGATAATCTACGTAATACTTTTTAAACCTTTATCGATAAAATAAAGGTTATGGTTGTTTTTAAAATGAATGCAGTCTTTGAAAAACGTCTCATATAGAGGTCAAAACCTCGCGACGAAATCAATTAATATGGAACATTTATAATCAATATGAACGAGACATTTCAATCGCCTTTACAACTAATAGAACGTAGTTATTGGCTACATTATTGGGAAGTCGCGAACCCCTATTCAGAGTACATTATCTGTGTCACCCCTTGGTAAGAGAAGTCTTTCGGATACAACGTGAGCTTGACTGAGGCACACCGGTTGTAGCAATTCCACCGAGCCTTGGATTCCCATTGAGGACTCTTTCGTAGTGAAACATCTAACTAGACCCCTAGTACAATGTCGGTCCTAGACCATGCTAGTGTAGTCAACAAGCATATAAACTTAGTACGCACACGCTGAAGCACAATGGTTGTTGTAAGCTATACCTCTGCTAAGTAAGGCCATGGAACACGGTTAGTGCTGATTAGTACACTTCACCATAATGCGGTCTCAAGCATTGCACACTGCTTGAGGGATTCTTGGTTAATTAAGGAACTGTTTGTTCGAACACATAAAGGATTGGACCGTTAGGATAACCGAACGTGTTCATGGAAGTCAACTTGATTTGGCCATGGTGTTCTTTATGGTTGAACTCTTTTTAAGGGCCTAACTATCTTTTAAAACCAATCATTAACGAAAGCATCGAGGCACATCAAGTCTCTCGGATATGGAAAACCATGTATCCTATTACGCTTAAGAAAGTTTAGACCATTTTGGAATGTTAATACGTCACCCAACCGAGTCGCTCAATTGGATGAGCCGTCTGAACGTGTATGCATGTAGTCATACTGCACGGTGTTGGGGGTAAGGGACGTTGATGTCTATTCAGAATCTTCAAGCCTATCGCATTACTCAGTGACATGTCTTATGACAGGGGCGTTTAGGACTAGTGTAATGAATATAAGGTCACTGCCTATCCATGAGCCAGCATTTTATAATCCCAGCGAAGTAACTAACAAAATCATAGCATGCACTTGTTTTAGCCTTATCTGAATTACAAATTTTATCGTATTTACTTTACTTTATCCTTTAAACTAGAAAACCCAAAATTAGGTAATAACCAACTACTCCTGAACCTTAGAATTATCTTAAGCTTTAGATATAGGTTCGATTCTACTGATATCTCAAAAATACGACTCTAGGTCATACTTCCCTTACTCATAATAAGGAGTAGTAAGATTTAGGCTCTGCTAAATATAAATTTAAAACCCATTACCCCTTTGATTGTGGTTGATTCTGATGCCTTGCGGCCTAACGACACCGCATAAATAAAACCGCCCGTTTTGGCCATATCATTGTGGTAACAAGTTTTTGACGCCGCTGCCAGGGAACTGGTATCAGACAATACTGCTTCTATCAAACTCATTCATAAGCATTTAGTGGTGTCTAAGAAAGACAATTATACACGGACTTGGTTGTTGGATTTTCCGAACAGTCTCCAATTATATTGGAACCAAAAGGATCCTGCCTCTCCGTAGTCAGCCTGGCCACTTGGTTTGTTGAATAGTTTGTGCAAAGCTCTGTTATCAAAATACCAGGGAATCAGTAGCAAAAACCAAAAGCATATCCTTAATTAGGATAATTATAATACCTTAGAATTGGATTACTTTAGGATACTTTAGATTAAGATTACTTTAGATTAAGATTACTTTAGGTTAAATTAGGAACTTAGCTTACCAGCTTAAACTTTAAAAAAAAAAAGGCATACCCAGTGTATGACCCAAACCCGATCTAGACCAGGACGGTTGCTCTTCGTACCTGATCCAGACGCAATAATCTTTAAAGCATGCAAGGAAGCACGAATCAGGAAACAAATGGCGTTACGCGTTACTTTAGCAGAAAACACAAAACCCTCGATTGAAGGTCGAGGAGGACCGATTAGATTTTTAGAGATTCAAGGACACTCGTTCGAGTTAAAACATCACATTATACAGCTCATCCAGAATGGCTGTCAATTCCATGGACTACCGAATGACGATCCAAATTCTCACATCGATAAATTTATATCTCTTTCAAACTCCTACAAACAGCCAGGGATAGGACAAGATATAGTCCGGCTATACTTGTTCCCCTATTCTCTCACTCATCATGCACAAACATGGTTTGAAAGATTGGAAAAAGATTCCATCACGTCATGGACGGAGATGGTACTAAATTCCTAACCAAATATTTCTCTCCTTCTAAACAGACCAAACTCAAGAATGGAATCATTAACTTTAAACAAAGTTATGGTGAATCTCTTTACACTTCATGGGAGCTATTCAAAACCCTGCTGAAGAAATGCCCTAATCACCAGTTAGAACGGTCAGCCCAAATCTGTACCTTCTACAATGGTCATACGGTAAATCATAGGACGACGATCGATGTCGCCGCTCAAGGAAATCTGATGAACCAAACCGCAGACGAAGCATGGGAGTTGCTCGAAAACATGACTATGCATCATCATGACTGGAACAGTGGTGAAACAACTTCATCATCTACACCACTCTCTGCACTTAATAATCAAACGGAGGCCATCAAATCTCTCACAGACAAGATGGAATTTCTTGCCAAACAAGTCGGAGAATTGAAGACGCAACCGCAGCAAGTTAACCAGGTCCAGGCATGTGTTAATTGTATCAACCCGCAACCCACTGAAGAATATCAATTTGAGTACGAGAACCCTGACGGTTCAGTCTGTTACATTCAATACCCAGCTCGTCAATCAAATCTCGGATTCAATCAACAACCTAGGGTTAACCAATTCCAAAGAAACAACCAACCTTTTCGTTATCGTTACCCACCTTATCCACCCCAACAATCTCAATTGACCTACGATCAACCACTTCCACTCACTGGTCCACCAGCTGAGGAAAATTCCCCAACCACCCAGATTACAAAAGTAACTAACCCTACTCTCGGAGCTGATGATCAGTTGACACAGTTCATCCAAGGACAACAACAGCTAAATCAGAGAACTGCATCTAGACAAGACCAGACGGAGATACTAATGAGAAATCAATTGGCTCTGCTCAAAAGCCTAGAAACGCAGCTCGGACAGTTATCACAACACCTTGAAAGCCGACCTCAAGGAAGGTTACCTAGTAATACTATCCAAAATCCCCACATAAAAGAAGCCAAGCACATGGATTCTGTAATCCCAGAGGAAGAACCACAGAGAAGGTCAGCTACGCTCAAGAACAAATCGAAATATACTCAGAAGTTGTCCACTACAACTCCAGTGCATGTACCCTACCCTGGAAGGCTACAGGAGGAACCATCCAAGCTTGATTCCTTCAAACTCGATGGAAGATTCCTGGAAACTGTATCCAAAGTCCCCAACCAGAAGAGATGTATCCGAAGGCTTCTCTCTACAAAGGAAAGGATACCAGATTCTAACAAAATTCCGCTGAGTGAAGAATGCTCAGCAGTACTCAGAAACTCTCTACCACAGAAGTTAGGAGATTCAGGTCGATTCATTTTACCGTGTTCAATCTACCAAACTGGAACCATTCATGCGCTAGCAGATTTAGGAGCAAGTATCAACCTAATCCCCTACTCTCTCTACAAGAGATTAGAGTTAGGAGATTTGTCACCAACTAAAATGACAATCCAACTTGCCGATCATACAATTCAATATCCTAAGGGCATAGTTGAGAACGTCTTGGTGAAAGTCGATAAATTCTTGTACCCTACGGATTTTGTAGTAATGGACATCCAAGAAGACCTACACACACTGATAGTGTTAGGACGACCTTTCATGAATACGGCTAGTACTATAATTGATATGTAAAATCAAACCTTGATCTTACGATCACATGGGGAGAGCGTTACCTTCAAAATTGACCGACCTACCGATCTTTCTGGACAGGCAGAGATGTTTGCTATTTCCACCAGACGGATCACTTCCGATGATGAGTCCCCACCACCAGCCGAAGATATCGAGATGGGTATCGAATCACAGTCTGCTGACGACCCAGAAATGGAAGAAGAGGACCACAATGAAGAAATAGAGGAACGGGAAGAACCTGAGGGAGAAGAGGAAATGGAAGACGTAAAAGAAACTGGGATGATACCATCTCCAAGCCCGGAACGTCATGAAGAATTAATGAGACTCGAGACAAAAGATCACAGTTTAATCATACGCTTCAAAAAGAAGACTGATAAGGTTGAGGTTAAGGATATAGAAATTGATCCCACAAGTGTCAAAGTGAAGAACCAGAATACTGAAGAAACCCGTTCATCAGACGAATCTTCAGAAGACTATTATACCGATGATGACGAGGAAGAGCAACATGAAGACATTCTGGATAACTCATATTCTCCATCCGAACCAGATCAGGAGGAGCCGGACTCTTCTTCAGATCGAATTCTGATCATATCTACTCACGCCGACATGATAACCTTCATCAATGATACCGATGAATTTGAAGATATTCTTGAAGCCATCCGTAAATCAACAATTGATTTTACACCACTCTTAACCGAACGAATCATTTCTATCAAAGATGAGTACAACCTCTATCTACAGAGAGAAGACAATAATGTTGAAATCCTAGAAGAGCGCATTCAAGACTTTATCAATACCCTTCACGATCATATCTACCGTGAAGAAAGGCAACGAGAGCACGATTCAGTGGTTCGCAATATTCTGGAGACAAGATTCTGTCGAGATTAGAAGATCATTTACTCTAAGGTCTACAATGCCTTAGCTGGATCTGCACTTCCGTTCTCAGGAAATCAACGAGCACTACTGACTCTCATCCGGAAGCATATGGATCTCTCCACCGGACGCCCGACTTATCACTCTGACTTGCAAATGATCGAGGATATTCACAGCTTTTTCGCTCTCTTGGAAAGAGATAATTTCGAAAGCACACCAGAGAGGCTAGTGATTTACATAACTATTGATCACCACGCCAATCTAATAATCAAGGAGTTACAAGACGCAGTCATAGAAGAAGTAAGACGCAACAATCCATTTTCTCATCTTGAACCAGACCGAGTTAACATTGCCACCTACATTACAAAGTAGATAGCACGTATCTTCCAAGAATCCACGGATCTTAGTTTCGCATTCAAAGCCGGATGTCGGGAGATATACTCAAAGATGGTGACATTAATGCTTGGGTCAGGACTGCTCTTCACTTCTTTTCAGCTTCGCCTCTTAGTAAATCTGTGCAAAGCTATAGACTCCTACTGTGGAGACCACCGATCAGAAGATTTTGAGACACTGAAGATACAATTTCTGACACTATTTGAAGATCTCCGAAATGAACATCCTATCAGAGAAGTAATCACCACCAACACTACCTCAATGATTGATATTTATGGATCAATCGCGCATTATCTCTCTTTCAGAAGATCTTCAAGAGAAGTACCGGATCTGCTTCCACTGTTGGTCCGACACTTTATCAGGATTTATCCACCAAGACTCACATTCCCTCGATAAGACCAAGATCACAACTACCAGAGGGGAATGTCTGCTTTTTAGGCATCATTAGGGTCAAGCCAACGACCTTAAACAGAAGCGCTTCTCGGGAGGCAACCCGTGCAATAAAGTAGAGTAGAAGAATAAAGAATGACAAGTGAGCCGATAAATAAAGGACTTCCAAGCTTGCTAGCCTCTTCACAAACAACCACGTCTGCTTGGGGTACTCCTTTCTTCCCGTCACTAGTTCAATTTTTAAATTATGCCACATCCTAGCTTATCACTAAGTGTGGGATCCCAAAACCCAAATAAACACTAGACGAATAATCTCAAATCTTCTAAACTCCTGAGTGTGGGATACGCTAGGAACATTGAGGACAATGTTCGTCTAAGTGTGGGATGTTGGTATAATCTTTTTATGCTGTATTAATAAACCATTATGAAGATTCCAAGTTCTTAAGCCAAATTTCAAATTTTTAACAAAAGAAAGCCTTTCCGAAAAAGTATTTTTTAAAACCTGAAACGTTTGTAAATAAAAATAAGGCTTAGGTAAGATGGAAATCTTGTTAGGACGAACCGAATCTCTAAAAGAGCATTGCATGACTAGGAATTATCGACCTAAATTGATTATGGTGAGGCACCCAAATAAGACCAGCATTCATCTTTAATGCTTCACTATTTTTCGTTGAGAGTGTCGATGTCTGTGCTCGAAATCAGAACTTGCTCTAAATCTACATTATAAAGTAACGAAATGTGATTCGGTTATAATAAGAAGAGCTAGCCATTTGTCAAACAAACCTTTCACACCTCCGCTACCTCTACCACACCACCTCATCCACATCATCTTTACTATCACTCGAAAAACCCCGAAAATGAGATTCCTTCCGAAGAAACCCAATGTTATAAATCTCTCAAGTATCATGGCAAAGGTCTTGAAAAGTTTTCCGTCAAAAAGTTTCTCGAGATTAAATTTCCAAAATATATTTATATATATATATATATATATATATATATATATATATATATATATATATATATATATATATATATATATATATATATATATATTTATTTTATCAAAGTTCTGAAAAAAGAAGCAGAACTTATAAAGTGAAACGTCAAAGAAGAACTTAACCACAAATGCTTACCACTCCAAAGGTATGTATATATATATATATATCAAAGTTCTGAAAAAAGGAGCAGAACTTATAAAGAGAAACGTCGAAGAAGAACTTAACCACAAATGCTTACCACTCCAAAGGAGGAAAGTTCAAAAGTGCTTCTCAAAAATATCAGCACTCCTATCTATCTTAAATTTTTCTGAAAATTCCGAATAAAAGTCTTTAAAAGACTATGTTACTTTTTTCCCACCCCTTTAAAACAACTTCACCACCACTCCAAAATTCCTTTCCATCATTGACAAATGACCTAGAAGCTATGGTTACTACCGTTTTCACATTAGTAGCAAGCATTTGAGTCTTTATCAAGCCTATGACGATGGGTGCAACATGACAGGCTATGAGTGAATTCATTTCTTAGATCTATAGGGAATCTTAAACACTTGAGTGATTTGAGTGACCCGTGAAACCTGGCCTAAGTCATGTAACCTCCTCGCATGCTTGCAGAGATAGTTTCAACCTTAGCATAGATGACTCACCTTATCTCTCGCTCTTATAATAAAAAAGCAAATCGCTTAGGCTATTAGAAAAGAAACTCCTTAAAGATTTCTTAAAGTAAAAAATGAAGTTTGCTTGAGGACAAGCAAAGTCTAAGTGTGGGATATTTGATATTGACTAAAAAGTCACGTTTTTACCTCGGTATTAAGGCCCAAAAAACAGTAAAGTTTCAAACTTTATCGCCAAAATACCCGCTTCGTTGGTCAAAATCAAAGAACAAGTAATTACGAAGACGGTGCAAGAAGAATAAAGTAAATCGGAGCTAAAACGAAGATTCTAGAGCGAAAACGGTGAAAGACAAGAAATCAAGTTACGATCTAGCAAATCAGCAAGCCAAACGGCTTGCCAAACGGGCTGCCAAACGGCCTGTCTGGCTTGCAAACGGCCTGCCACACAGCTAAGTTAAAGGACCCTTACAAACGGGCTGATCTGGCAAACGGCCCCTGCAAACGGCTTGCCAAACGGCCTGCCAGCCGTTTGCAGGAAAATTTCAAGCTTATTTAAAGGGTCTTTGTCATTCATTCCAACACACGCTTCAATTCTCTTCTTTCTCTCTCTTGTACAATATTAGTCATACTCTCAAGGTCTTCGACTCCGTGTGAGAAACCTAGTACCCGGAGAAGAACGCCGAAGATTGTATTAGGAGCGGTCTGGAGTTTGAAGTTGTCACTTTTGTATTCAGAACTCGTTTAATCTACTGGTACTTCTATCTTTTGTCGTCATATAATGACTTCCATTATTATGCTTTGTGATACTGTTGCCATGATTACCGAGTAGTTATCTTTAGTGCATGTTATGACGTAGTCAGTTATAATGCCGAAATTATATTATGGCTTGTGTATGTTATCGAAATGCTTTCCGATTATGCTTTAAACTCAATCACTTTTCCAACTAATAGAACGTAGTTATTGGCTCTATTATTGGGAAGTCGCGAACCCCGATTCAGAGTACATTATATGTGTCACCCCTTGGTAAGAGAAGTCTTTCGGATACAACGTGAGCTTGACTGAGGCACACCAGTTGTAGTAAGTCCACCGAGCCTTGGTTTCCCAATGTAATGACCCGACTTTTTCGACTTATATTTATACTTTATACTTTCACAAAACTGCGTATATATGCGTACTGATCTAGATAATATTCCGGGATCATTATCCATGTTAATTACTTTCGTTAATATCGTAAAACGTATTATTAAGTGCTTAATTACTTAACTTGATCCTCGAATGCTTTTATGACCGTTAGTGTCACTAGTCGCTTAGAACGAGATACGTACTTGGTACACGTTAAACTTTGGTCATAATTGGAGTGTTATGACTACTTAATCCTAATTGTTATCTCTTAATGACAATTACTTACCTTGTCGGTTGCTTAATTATGCTTAGTGTTTTATTAATGCACACTAGTTAGTATTAATGGGCTTATCACCTTAATGGACTAAGATCACCAAGGCCCACCCTACTCTAGCCAATGGACTAGTAAGTTAGCCCATCTTAATGGACTTATGAACCCATTAAGACATAAGACAAATCCATTAAGTTATAAGACAAAATTACTAGCATGCTTATGTACCATTTCTTACATCTTTTAACACCATGCTACATGCTTCCCAACATGCACACATCACCCTTGTACCACCACCCATGTCAACCCAAAATGGTCCCCCCACCCCATAACCGTCGGCCTTTAATCACCCTCACCACCATTCTCATTTTCCAACTTTCATTCTCATTTTCAAATCAAAAACACACACAATTCTCTCTAGTTTTTCTCTCTAGTTTCTCACTCTAAAACTTAAGAAAACTTGTAAGTTTTCTTGAATTTCTTTCTTCTTTTTCTTTCCTTAACCGAATTCATCATCATCATCTTTCAAAGATTCAAGTTTTGTAACTTGAATCTTCATACATCTTGTAACTTCAAGCCTTGGTTTGAAGAACATGCAAGAAAAAGGAATCCAAGCTTTGTATGTAACAACCCAACCCGTTATCCAACCGAAAGCACTTAATTTTTTTTTTAAATACAGGAAACGTGCGCTGCACGCGGCCCCAATGGTGCGCGGCGCTCAAAAAATGCCTGTTCGGGTTTTCCAACTTGGGCAAAAAGATTTCCTACTTCCCGACACTTTTAGACGAAACGACTTTCACATCACATTATAATAAGTAAAACTAAGAGGTTTTCAAAATAAAAACGAGTTTTACAACACCGAGCCCACATCGTCCTGAATTACGAAGTTCGTACAAAATACAAATTTCGACCACAAAAGTTTAATTTCCAAACGACACTTAGAGCATGGCGTTTGGGGTTAAAATACCTAAATCTTGGTCGAACTTCCAAAGCTAATCCCCCGAGAGCCACTATTCCAAACAAATACCTTTGCCCTTATCCAAGCCGGAGCCTAAAAGGGTAAACAACGAGAGGGTAAGCAAAATGCTTAGTGAATGCAATAATTATACATATACATATATAACCTACTTACTTGCAATCACTTACACCATGCCGCATACAAGCTAGCAATTCAACAATCATGCAAACATTATGCATAAACTAAATGTCTGCAATTCACAATAAGCTAGCATCGCCAATAGCATATAGTTCACAATTTAATATGCTAATACCAAACTCACACAACCATGGTTAACTAATCGTACAAGGGAATGGTACTCACGAAAGACCATCGGAGATCACAACATCCATTAGTGTACTTAACACCGCATATCACTAACCCCCGGGTAGTGTCTTAACACCGAGACTAACCCACCCTTCGAAACAATGTGGTGTCTTAACACCGCGACTAGCCCACATGTCATCAATTCCGAAGTGGTGTCTTAACACCGCGACTAACCCACTCGTCAGGTAAAATGTGATGTCTTAACACCGCGACTAGCCCACATTTTACACCACACAAATAAATACATTATATACATACACATATAATTACTCCACTCACCTTAACGCCTTTTGTGAATGATAACATAGCTTGCAGCCTTCAATGTAACGTACATAATACATTATGCATATAATCAATCACATAATCAAGTTGGTTAACCAACTGACCCATTATCTTAGCGTCATTTTGACCCATAGTGCAATTTCGACCCATTTGCACTCTTAATCATAATATTAGGTCAACTTCGCCAAAACTCTAACACTAGCCAAATATGGTTTTAATACACATTTTAACACAAGGTTATCGCATTTTCACACTCTTTAAACAACTTAGGTCATAAAAGACTCATTTGACCCATTTCAAGGTTAACACACCCATTTGGGTCACCAACCTACCCAAATAACACCCACTTACTTAATATCAAAGTGTGCTATTGATTAACTAACCATTTAAGACTCATAAACACCAATTAACACTTTGAAACCCTAGGTTAGTTACTATTGAGTCCTCATGACTCAATCTTACCCAAGAACACTCAAAATCACCAAATATGGGTTTTATGTTCACCATTTACCCAAACCCTAACCCTTATATAAATCAAAGTAAGAAAAGTCAAGGTTAGGACATACCACCACAATCAAAACGTAGCTAAAGGCTAGATGAACAACTTTAATACAAGTGCTTTGACCCAAAATCAACTTCTTCCTTCTTGATTTGAGCTTTCTCACTCTCAAATGGGTTTCTCACTCTAGAACCTTTAATTGGAGAGATGATGTGGTTGGTGATAATGTTGAATGTGTTTCAACCACCACACAACTGGCCACTAAAGCCCTAAACTCATCCTCATGTAAAAAGACTAGAATGCCCCTCATTAAACTTTAAATTAAAAAGCAGGAATCTGCCAACAGCAGCAGTGCACGGCGCGCACCCTTACCCATATGCGGCGCGCACAAGGGTCTGGGCAGACTCTGACCTCCGTTTAATTACACAATGCTCCCCACACTTTAAGTACCCTATTTACACTTCTGTACAATAATTATTCGGGTCTTACAACTCTCCCCCACTTAAATCGGAGCGCGTCCTCGCGATCCAAGCCGTATGACAAGCGAGAAGATATATCAACACAAATTCTTCGGGCTCCCAAGCAAACTCGGAACCTTTACTACGACGCCATTGAACTTTAAAAGTTCTCACCTCTTTATTCCTCAACATTTTCACCTTTTCATCGAGTATTGCTGATAATGCTAAAATCGAACATATATTTCATAACATTATCCCTCAAGAAAGACAAGCTTTTAGTTGCAATTGTTCTATTTACAAGTGCTATTCGTTTAAATAATAAAAGGTGAAGACAAAAGACAGATTCGACAAATTGAAGACGCAAACGACCAAAAAGCTCAAAAGTACAAAGTACAATCAAAGTGGTTCCAATTATTGTTAAGAAACGTCTCAAAATTACAAGAGTACAAGAAGCGAAACGCAAAATACAAGATATTAAATTGTACGCAAGGACGTTCGAAAATCCGGAACCGGGACCAAAGTCAACACTCAACGCTCGACGCAACGGACTAAAATTTATGAGTCAACTATGCACATGAATATAATATAATATATAATTAATTCTTAAAATTAATATATATATTATATTATATATAAAACGTCGACAAACAAGAAAACAAAGAATTGTGAGCTGTTACCTACCACCATGCGATCGCATGGCCTGGAGGCACAAAAGCCATGCGATCGCATGGCCCTGAAATCCAGGCCTGGTCCTATAAAGTTCGCGAGTTTTAGACGAAATTTACACATCTTTTCTTCTTCTTACTCATACGTAAACATATATATATATTATAATTTTAATTTTAATTTTAATTTTAATTCTAATAATAAGGGTATGTTAGCGAATGTTGTAAGGGTGTAAGTCAAAATTCTGTCCGTGTAACGCTACGCTATTTTTAATCACTGTAAGTTATGGTTAATGTTATTTTTAATTTAATGTCTCGTAGCTAAGTTATTATTATGCTTATTTAAGACGAAGTAATCATGATGTTGGGCTAAAAATATTAAGATTGAGTAATTGGGCTTTGTACCATAATTGAGGTTTGGACAAAAGAACGACACTTGTGGAAATTAGACTATGGGCTATTAATGGGATTTATATTAACTAAATGATACCTCGTTAATTTAATATATAGACTTATAATTTGACGTATTTATATATAACCACATACGCTTGACTGGGTACGGTGGACGGGATATCTATAAATACCAATAATTATTCATTTTACCAGACACGGAACTGGATTAATAGTTAATAGACTTGTTGAAACAGGGGTGGATTACATTCAAGGGTAATTGGTGTAATTATTAACAAAGTAGTAAAACCTTAGTTTACACGCAGTCGATAACCTGGTGTATTCATTAAACAAAGTATTAAAACCTTGTTACAATTCGAATCCCCAATTAGTTGGAATATTTGACTTCGGGAATAAGAATAATTTGACGAAGACTTTCGCACTTTATATTTATGCCTGATGGACTATTATGGACAAATCCGTATGGACATATCGAATAATCCAGGACAAAGGACAATTAACCCATGGGAATAAACTAAAAATCAACACGTCAACCATCATGATTACGGAAGTTTAAATAAGCATAATTGCTTTATTTCATATTTAATTTCCTTTATTTTATATTTAATTGCACTTTTAATTATCGGACTTTTATTTATTGTCATTGTATTTAATTGCACTTTTAATTATCGTACTCTTTAATTGTCGTACTTTTTATTTTATCGCAATTTTTATTTATCGCATTTTTATTTATCGCAATTTCATTATCGTTATTTACTTTACGCTTTAAATTAAGTCTTTTATTTATTTTTAATATTTTACATTAGGTTTTAACTGCGACTAAAGTTTTAAAATCGACAAACCGGTCATTAAACGGTAAAAACCCCCTCTTTATAATAATAATACTACTTATATATATTTTTGTATTTTTACAAATATAGTTTTTAAATATATAGCGTTAAGCTTGTTTAAGAGATCCCTGTGGAACGAACCGGACTTACTAAAAACTACACTACTGTACGATTAGGTACACTGCCTATAAATGTTATAGCAAGGTTTAGGTATATCCATTCTATAAATAAATAAATATCTTGTGTAAAATTGTATCATATTTAATATTATTTCGTTATAAAAATAATACTATTTCCTAGTACACCTCGCACACATCAAGTATTTTTGGCGCCATTGCCGGGGAACACATAAACGCCGAAAGCGCAACGCTATAAAATTTTTTTTTTATTAATTTTTAGTTTACTTTTATAAAAATACGTTTTTGTAAAAATACGTTTTAAAAAAAAAACTCAAAAATACAAAAAGAAAAAAAACAAAATAAATATATTTTTAATAGTTTGTTAAATATATATAAAGTTAAAAAGTATTTTTATTTTAGTTTTTAAAAATTAAATTTGTATTTAAGTTATTTATATATTTTATATAATCTCAAAACAGGGAAAAAAAAGTAATAAAAACACTCGAGGCCCGTTACTGTAGCAGCCCAGAACCTGGCCCGAATTCCTTATCCATGCGATCTCATGGATTTTTAACGTGAGGACCATGCGATCGCATGGCCCTGTCTGACACGCCCTAATTGAGTAAAAACAGCAATCATTACGTAATTATTATTATTATTATTATTATTTAATTTAAACCCTAATTAGGTTTTAAGTTATTTAATTATTTAGTTTAGTTTTTATTTAATTTGTATTTTAAGTTTAATAAGTTTTAATAAATTATAAAATTAATAGTTTTATAAAATAAATAATATAAAAATAATATTTTTATAAAAATTGTACTTTTTACAACTTTAAGTTTATTTATTTTTATATTTTGTACCTTTTAATCGTTTAAGCGTAATATTTGTATTTTTCGCTCGTATTTAGTTCTAAGATATAGTTTTTGCCGTAGTTATTTTTATTTCTAGATTTTTAGGCTTTGCCGTAAAATCCCTTAAGTGCTTTTTCTTTAGACTAAGATTTAGGTGCTTTAGAATTTTGCGACGCCGTTTTTATATTTTTGTACCCTTTTTAAGTTATTGCCATTTGGGATATAGTTTTTCTTTTAAGATTTAATATTTTTAGACGCAACTTTTAATTCTTAGTTTTTAGTTCCTTTTTAAGTATCGACGCGCTACTTTCTTTTTATTTTTCGACCTTTTATTTTTCGACGTTTTTCGACGCGTTCTTTTTCTTTCTTATTTCTCGACGCTCTAGTTTTTAGGACTTAGATTTTTTATATTTCTTATCTAAAATTTCTTTAAATTTAAACGAAAAATTATTTTAAGTGATTAAATTGATAGACATCAAAATTTTCTGGTTCGTAGTAATAGTTGGATTTGTACGTGGACCGGGTTATTGGAGCCAAACAGTACTCAATTATATTGAGACCAAACGAATCCTGCCCCTCTGCTGCATCTTTTGGCTATTCGAAACGTGGGCAAAATCAGAAAAGTCTATTAATTTGATAATTTATATAATTTTTTTATAACTAATAGGATATTCATTGAATGCACCGAGTAAAACGTTCACCACCTTTTGTACGTTCACCACCTGTAACTCGATAAAGACATCTAGAAAATATTGTCGCCGTTGATTTTTCTTTAGAATCGTCATCCAGTCGACCAAGTACTCCAATTCAAATTTCCGATAATCCATTTTTTGAACCGAACCTCACAATTGAGAATTCGGAGAATATTCAGGGATAATTCATAGATCCTGAACCATTAATCTTTTCTCCGGAACCACCAATCATTCAAACAGAGATTGTTGAGGAACCTACCATTAAATCAGAATCCTATAGTGATTCAGATTTAACAAATTCAATCATGGAGAATCTGGAACCTCTAAGTATGGAAGACCGAATGCGAGCTAAACGCACTGGCCAAGGTCACGCAATTACTCAACCTGACATTAATGCGCCAGATTATCAAGGGACAAATCCTACATATGGTGACTAATCAATGCCAATTTAGTGGTGCACCGAAGGAAGATCCAAATGAACATCTTCGTACCTTTAATAGGATCTGCACACTATTTAAAATTCGAGAAGTTGAGGATGAACAGATATATCTCATGTTACTTCCCTGGACTCTAAAGGGAGAAGCCAAAGATTGGTTAGAATCGTTACCTGAAGGAGCGATTGATACATGGGATGTTTTAGTTGAAAAATTTCTTAAATAATTATTTCCGGCATCTAAAGCCGTGAGACTTCAAGGAGAAATTGTTACATTCACACAAAAGCCAAATGAAACTCTATATGAGGCGTGGACAAGATTTGGAAAGTTATTAAGAGGATGTCCGCAACATGGTTTAGACACCTGTCAAATAGTACAAATATTCTACCAAGGATGCGACATCACTACAAGAAAAGACATCGATATAGCAGCTGGTGGTTCCATTATGAAGAAAACCGCAACTGATGCTTATAAAATTATTGATAACACTGCTTCCCACTCACATGAGTGGCACCAAGAAAAAGATATCGTTAGATCATCTAAAGCAGCTAGAGCCGATTCTAGCCATGACTTAGATTCCATTTCTGCAAAGATAGATGCTGTCGAGAGACGAATGGAAAAGATGACTAAGGATATTCACTCAATAAGAATTAGTTGTGAGCTGTGTGGAGGACCACATTTGACAAAAGATTGTCTCAGTATTGAACTAACAATGGAACAAAGAGAGAATGTTTCATACATAAACCAAAGGCCTGGAAATAATTATCAGAATAATTATCAACCGCCAAGACCAAACTACAATCAAAACCAGAATTATAACCGAAATGTTTCATACAACAATCAACAAGTTTCTAGTAATCAACAAGTATCCAATAATACTTACAATCAGCAAAGACCTATTTTTCAAAACAAACCACCACAAATCGATGATAAAAAGCCAAATTTAGTAGATATGATGTCAAAGCTAGTTGAATCTCAAACACAGTTTTTCATATCTCAGAAACAAACTAATGAACAAAATGCTCAAGCATTTAGAAATCAACAAGCTTCTATTTAAAATTTGGAACAAGAAGTGAGCAACCTAGCAAGGTTGATAGGTGAAAGAAAACCGAAAAGTCTACCTAGTGATACAAATGCTAACCCCCGGAATGAAACAGCTAAAGCCATTACCACAAGAAGTGGTATTACACTTAAACCACCTGAAATACCTGTAATTTCTGATGATGCTATTCCTACTCCACAAGAACCACAGTCTGAACAAGATAAGGAAACAGAACCATTAGTTGAAAAGGTTAATGAAGATAACACAGTTAAGGCTAAACCTTATGTTAAACCATACCAACCACCACTTCCTTACCCGAGTAAAATGAGAAAAGAGAGACTTGAAGCCGAGCAATCCAAATTCTTGGATATGTTTAAACAGATAAATGTAAATCTTCCTTTCATTGATGTGATTTCAGGAATGCCTAGATATGCTAAATTCTTAAAATATTTGATCACAAATAGAAAGAAAATGGAAGAACTCTCGGCTGTTACTATGAATGCTAATTGTTCTGCAGTACTGTTGAATAAGATACTAGAAAAATTATCAGATCCAGGAAGTTTCACAATTCCATGTTTTCTGGGTAGTCTTAGTTCAATAGAAGCATTGACAGACTTAGGTGCTAGTATAAATCTAATGCCGTATTCACTATACGTTAAACTAGACCTTGGAGAATTGAAACCAACACGAATAAGTATACAACTAGCCGGTCGATCAGTAAAATATCCTAGAGGGATAATGGAGAATATGCTAGTTAAAGTTGGTACTTTAGTATTTCCAGTAGATTTTGTTATTCTGGACATGGAAGAAGATTCTCGAGTTCCTCTCATATTAGGAAGACCATTCTTAAACATGGCCAAAGCAATAATAGACGTGTTCGGTAAGAAACTGACCCTAAGTATAGAGGACGAGAGTGTTACCTTTTCAGTTGATAGAGCCATGTAACAACCGTAATCTGCAGATGATACATGTTATTATATTCAAACTATAGAATCACATGCAAAATTGTTAGAAGAATTTCCAGAATTACAAGGAACAGGAGAATGTTCTTTAGGAGAAGGAACTGAACCAATTGATGAAACTGAAATGTTAGCTACACTTATGGCTAATGGATATGAACCAACAACAGAAGAAATTCAAATGCTAAAAGAGGAAGACATATATCGATACAAATCATCGATAGAAGAACCACCGACATTAGAGTTAAAGCCACTTCCAAACCATTTGGAATATGCTTATTTACATGGTGAATCTAAATTACCTGTAATAATATCGTCTTCTCTTACTGAAAATGAAAAATCTCATCTCATTTCTGTGTTGAAAGCTCATAAACCAGCTATTGCATGGAAGATTCATGATATTAAAGGAATAAGTCCTTCGTATTGCACACATAAAATCCTTATGGAAGAAGGTCATAAAACGTATGTGCAACGCCAACGAAGACTAAATCCTAACATGCAAGATGTTGTTAAGAAAGAAATTATTAAACTGCTAGATGCAGGTTTAATTTATCCAATTTCTGATAGTCCATGGGTAAGCCCAGTTCAATGCGTGCCTAAGAAGGGTCGCATGACTGTCATCACAAATGAGAAAAATTAGCTTATTCCTACTAGGACTGTAACAGGATGGCGTGTTTGTATTGATTATAGAAAATTAAATGACGCCACCAGAAAAGATCACTTTCCCTTACCTTTCATTGATCAAATGTTGGAAAGATTAGCCGGAAATAGTTAATATTGTTTTCTTGATGATTTTTCCGGATATTTTCAAATTCCAATAGCACCCGAGGATCAAGAGAAAACCACATTCACGTGCCCTTATGGTACTTTTGCTTACAAACGCATGCCATTTGGACTTTGCAATGCCCCTGCAACCTTTCAAAGGTGCATGATGGCGATTTTTCACGACATGATAGAAGAATGCATGGAAGTTTTCATGGATGACTTTTCAGTCTTCGGTGATACTTTTGAATCATGTCTAGTTAATCTTGAACGAATGCTTATTAGATGCTAACAATCAAATCTAGTACTTAATTGAGAGAAATTCCATTTCATGGTTAAAGAAGGCATCGTTCTTGGACATAAAATCTCAAATGAAGGAATTGAAGTGGATAGAGCTAAAGTAGATGTAATTGCTAAACTTCCACATCCCACCAATGTTAGAGGAGTTAGGAGTTTTCTAGGGCATGCCGGTTTTTACCGACGTTTCATAAAAGATTTTTCTAAAATTGCCACTCCTATGAATAAACTCCTAGAAAAGGATGCTCCATTCATCTTTTCAGATGAATGTATCAAATCTTTTAATATTCTTAAAGAGAAACTCACTAATGCACCGATCATGATAACTCCAAATTGGAATCTACCGTTTGAACAAATGTGCGATGCAAGTGATTTTGCAATGGGAGCCGTTTTAGGACAAATGATTGAAAAATGATTTCAACCTATTTATTATGCTAGTAAGACGTTACAAGGAGCACAAACGAACTACACAACTACTGAAAAAGAACTCCTTGCTATTGTCTTTGCTTTTGACAAATTTCGTTCATATCTCATTCTAGCAAAAACGGTGGTCTATATCGACCATTCTGCTCTTAGATACCTATTTTCAAAACAAGATGCCAAACCACGATTAATTCGTTGGATCTTACTCTTACAAGAGTTCGATATTGAAATCCGAGACAAAAATGGAGCAGAAAATCTCGCCGCTGATCATCTTTCTCGTCTTAAAAATCCTGAATTAGAAGTTCTAAATGAATCGGCCATACAAGACAACTTTCCTGATGAATATCTATTGAAGATAGATTATAATGAAATTCCATGGTTTGCAGACTATGCAAACTATTTAGTATGTGGATTCCTTGAAAAAGAATTATCGTACCAAAAATGAAAGAAATTCTTTAGTGATATAAAACACTATTTCTGGGAAGATCCACATTTGTTTAAAAGTTGTCCCGATGGAATAATACGCCGATGTGTATTCGGAGATGAAGCTAGTCAAATCTTAAACCATTGTCACACAGGACCAACAGGAGGGCATTATGGGCCTCAACTCACAGCAAGAAAAGTTTATGATGCTGGATTCTATTGGCCTACAATTTTCAAAGACGCACACCTTCTTTGAAAATCCTGTGATGCTTGTCAAAGGGCCGGAAAAATAAGTCAACATGATGAAATGCCACAAAATGTCATTCAAGTATGTGAAGTATTTGACATTTGGGGTATTGACTTTATGGGTCCATTTCCAAAATCTCATAATAATCTCTACATTCTCGTTGCCATTGATTATGTATCTAAATGGGTGGAAGCACAAGCTCTCCCAACTAACGATGCACGAGTTGTAGTCAATTTTTTAAAACGTCTTTTTGCAAGGTTCAGAACACCGAAAGCTTTATTAAGTGATCGGGGTACTCATTTTTGTAATAATCAACTTGAGAAAGTTCTCAAAAGATATGGAGTAACTCATAAAATCTCCACCGCATATCATCCACAAACAAGTGGACAAGTTGAAAATACCAACCGAGTTTTAAAACGTATTCTAGAAAAAACTGTAGGATCAAATCCGAAGGAATGGTCCATTAAATTGGAGGATGCGCTCTGGGCTTTTAGAACAACCTACAAAACTCCAATTGGAACCACACCTTTTAAACTCGTTTACGGAAAAGCATGTCATCTTCCAGTAGAAATTGAACACAAAGCATTTTGGGCTTTGAAGACATGTAATCTTGATTTACATGAAGCCGGACGTCTACGATTAAGTCAGCTAAACGAATTAGAAGAATTAAGACTTGAAGCATACGAAAATTCGTTAATCTATAAGGAAAGAACGAAGAAATGACATGATAAAAGAATCAGAAGTTCAAAAGAATTTAAAAAAGGAGACAGAGTTCTTCTTTTCAATTCACGATTCAAGCTATTTCCTGGAAAATTGAAATCAAGATGGTCTCGACCATTTATAGTCAAAAGAGTTTTCCCATACGGAACGATAGAGTTAATAAATTTAAATGGGATTGAATTTAAAGTTAATGGTCACAGAGTTAAACATTACATACATGATCTGATGAAAGTTGACAACGAAGTTAATCACAATTTCAACACCACAGCTAACTAAGTGTGGGGAGAATCAAGTTTTTAAAGGGTAATATGTATTTATGTTAGAGTTAGATTTTCTGTTTTCGTGTAGTTCTCGAGAATGGAACCCGAATGGTCTTTCCCTAACAGACCCTAAAGAACTAGTCTTCTCCCCCCATTCTGGATTTTTATTTTTTTAGGTTTTACGAGATGAAGACTTCCTGTGAACTAAACCATGGTCTAATGCTACACGCTTTGATCACTAAACGTAATAATGACACCCTTCCAAGTGAAATAGTATCATTAATCAGAGGTAAATTGGACGGAGTAAGAAAAGAATCTAGGAACAAAAATAATAAGTTACAATTTGGTAAAGGAAAATCAAAATCCGCAGCGAAAAGAAGAGCACGACACCTTGAAAGATGTCACAAATGCGGAAAATGGTCACACGAAGGAAAATGTTCGACGAATCAGACATATTCCAATACCGAATTCGTTACTTTATGCAGAGATGGACCATTCATAAGTTTAGAAGAAAAAACGTTGAATGCTCAAGGTTACGCCTATGTAGCGATGGAAAACCAATTAGTCCGACTATCTTATGAGTGGGCTAAAGCAGGTCACTAAGAATTCTATTTCACAGGTAAGTATGTACAGTTTTTATTTTTATTTTATTGCTTTGAACCTTTTGATAATAAACGCTAAATTGTTCGCTATAAAGTATTAAATTGATACTCTTTAAAATTAGGTTTTGCGACCGAAATTATTGATATCATACAAAAATTTATTACATCACTGCGAAATTTACCGTTTATTCTTAAGGTATAAATATCTTTAATCAATCAACCCAAAATATTTCAGAAATTCGTCAGGAGTAAAACTAGGTTATGGAACCAAAATTACTTTACCGAAAAGAGGGGCGTATATTTTTGATAATATTTGATTGATTAAAGTGGGATAAAAGACCAAAAAGATTTTAATTTTAATTTTATTTTTAAAATAAATATTAAAATAATATTGTAAACTTTTTAAATCAATATATTTAAAATTGTAAATATTTGAAAAATTAATATTTTTAATATAATTTGTATGTATAAAAACAAAAATATAATTTAAGTTTGGTGTAAATTTTTAATAATATGAATTTTTAATTTTATGCATTTTAAATTGAGTTTGGTGTGAATTTAAAAACAAAAATTTACTTTATTTCGCTAAGTTAAAAAAATTGATTTCTAAAAATTCGTCGTGAGTTGAAGATTAGGTCGTTGAACCGAAATTGCTTTACCCGAGGGAGGGACGAGAAATTTTATTATCATTATTTTTAATCTTATTGAATTAAAGTATGCCAAAAACATAAAAAAAAAAAAAAAACCAAAAATCTTTGCTTTTAAAACAATCGTCAATATGTTTGGAAACTTTGGTAAAATTTAATCAATTTTCTACGCTAATCACCCTCAATAATTTAAATTGTTACTGATTTCTTGCAAATGAGGGCATTGCAAGATCTTAAGTGTGGGAAGGGGTTAAATTCTTTCGGATTTTTAAAATTTTAAATTTAAAAACTTGGTTACCATTAGAAATACTAGTAACGCAGTAGTTGTATTAGAATCTAGTGCTCTCTGATAATAAAGAACAGCCCTAATCTTATATACTGACTACCCAATTCTAGTAAAATTTTTCAAAATTTTCAATTAAATGAACTCAAAATCATGTTTATACATATTTATGAACGATAAAACTAGGTGTTAACACCGAAATTATTGTTACCTCGGAAAGGACATAAATTGAGAAACAAAACAAAATGTTAGAATTCATTTAAAATGGAATAGAGGACAATAAAAAGGAAAATAAAAGCCAAGTGTGGGAAAATTTACCAAGTTATTTAAAACATATATCACATATGTTTGTACAAATAACTGAAGATACTTTTGCTTTGGACTAATCTAAATAGTTTTACCCAATTTACTGTAATATATTTGAAAGAAAGATGGATCTACACGATGAATCAATTCCATCATTAAAAGAAAGTAAAGTCTTCTGAAAAAGAAACGCGGTTCTTGATTTAGGTCAGGAAGTTGTCGTCCAGACCAGCTGTAGGTTGAAGAAAAATCTAGAAAAGTCATCTCTAAAATCAGCAGGAAATCCATGGACCTCAGCATCAAACAGGGTCGCCAAGTGGTCAGACTTATCCTAACCATGAGAGGATCTGTCTTGTAAAATGGGGAGGACGCCGTGTAAATTAGCTGGATAAGACTAATGAATCAGACCCCCAGAAAGGATAATCTCCTTAAAGATTAAAAATCAGCTTTTAAGACTGATATTACTCAATCCCTGAGAATGACTTTTAAAGATTGAGAATTACAAACTCATGGAATTCAATGATATCTAAACTCGAGCTTGAACGAGAAAATATTTTGATCAAAATTACAAACCGATTTGTTTTCTGAAAACCCATTTTCAATGCGTTCATTACCATTGAACGTAAAATCCTAGGAATTCACCTGGAATTCATTAGGTCACCTGAACCAAATCGGGTGTCAACCGTAAGAACGGTGGTTGCATAGCATGGTCGAAGACAGGACCTTGTGCCAGACCGGAAAATTATAAGGGTGAGCTTTACTATTGCTCCTACCAAGGATAGTAATTGCATCCGACACGTTATAGACCATAATTAAAAGCATGTCAGGGGACATTGCCTTAACAGTTGCTTGTTCAACGCTTTCCTTTACAACCGGACGGTAGTTTACCGAAAGGTAATATATGGAACAAGTATACTGGACGTGTTACTTTCCCAATACAAGGTTAGCAAGTGGGTGACACAAAACCACAAGTTTTGAGCTAAAATTTTCAAATCTGAAACCCACCAAACCCACAAAACAATTTGCAAACACCGGTGAAGGGTTATTCCGGAAAACTTATCTAGGGTAAAAGCTAGATTTAATTTTCAAAAGATCAAATGTTTTCATAAAGATCCAATTTCCTTAAGGATCTAAATTTTTATAGTCATGTGGGACTGTAAACCACATCGTTACTACCATTGTTTATACCGCCATATAGAAATCACTGATGTACAAAGTGTGAAGAATAAAGAAGTGATTCTAGTGTTTTTATTTCAAGACTATATGGCTTGAGGACAAGCAACGCTCAAGTGTGGTAATATTTGATAATGCTAAAATCGAACATATGTTTCATAACATTATCCCTCAAGAAAGACAAGCTTTTAGTTGCAATTGTTCTATTTACAAGTGATATTCGTTTAAATAATAAAACGTGAAGACAAAAGACAGATTCGACAAATTGAAGATGCAAACGACCAAAAAGCTCAAAAGTACAAAGTACAATCAAAGTGGTTCCAATTATTGATAAGAAACGTCTCAAAATTACAAGAGTACAAGAAGCGAAACGCAAAATACAAGATATTAAATTGTACGCAAGGACGTTCGAAAATCCGGAACCGGGACCAAAGTCAACTCTCAACGCTCGATGCAACGGACTAAAAATTATGAGTCAACTATGAACATGAATATAATATAATATATAATTAATTCTTAAAATTAATATATATATTATATTATATATAAAACGTCGACAAACAAGAAAACAAAGAATTATGAGCTGTTACCTACCACCATGCGATCGCATGGCCTGGAGGCACAAAAGCCATGCGATCGCATGGCCCTGAAATCCAGGCCTGGTCCTATAAAGTTCGCGAGTTTTGGACAAAATTTACACATCTTTTCTTCTTCTTACTCATACGTAAACATATATATATATATATATATATATATATATATATATATATATATATATATATATATATATTATAATTTTAATTCTAATAATAAGGGTATGTTAGCGAATGTTGTAAGGGTGTAAGTCGAAATTCTGTCCGTGTAACGCTACGCTATTTTTAATCACTGTAAGTTATGGTTAATGTTATTTTTAATTTAATGTCTCGTAGCTAAGTTATTATTATGCTTATTTAAGACGAAGTAATCATGATGTTGGGCTAAAAATATTAAGATTGGGTAATTGGGCTTTGTACCATAATTGGGGTTTGGACAAAAGAACGACACTTGTGGAAATTAGAGTATGGGCTATTAATGGGATTTATATTAACTAAATGATACCTCATTAATTTAATATCTAGACTTATAATTTGACGTATTTATATATAACCACATATGCTTGACTGGGTACGGTGGGCGGGATATCTATAAATACCAATAATTGTTCATTTTACCGGACACGGAACTGGATTAATAGTTAATAGACTTGTTGAAACAGGGGTGGATTACATTCAAGGGTAATTGGTGTAATTATTAACAAAGTAGTAAAACCTTGGTTTACACGCAGTCGATAACCTGGTGTATTCATTAAACAAAGTATTAAAACCTTGTTACAATTCGAATCCCCAATTAGTTAGAATATTTGACTTCGGGAATAAGAATAATTTGACGAAGACTTTCGCACTTTATATTTATGCCTGATGGACTATTATGGACAAATCCGTATGGACATATCGAATAATCCAGGACAAAGGACAATTAACCCATGGGAATAAACTAAAAATCAACACGTCAACCATCATGATTACGGAAGTTTAAATAAGCATAATTCCTTTATTTCATATTTAATTTCCTTTATTTTATATTTAATTGCACTTTTAATTATCTCACTTTTATTTATTGTCATTGTATTTAATTGCACTTTTAATTATCGTACTCTTTAATTGTCGTACTTTTTATTTTATCGTAATTTTTATTTATCGCATTTTTATTTATCGCAATTTCATTATCGTTATTTACTTTACGCTTTAAATTAAGTCTTTTATTTATTTTTAATATTTTACATTAGGTTTTAACTGCGACTAAAGTTTTAAAATCGACAAACCGGTCATTAAACGGTAAAAACCCCCTCTTTATAATAATAATAATACTACTTATATATATTTTTGTATTTTTACAAATATAGTTTTTAAATATATAGCGTTAAGCTTGTTTAAGAGATCCCTGTGGAACGAACCGGACTTACTAAAAACTACACTACTGTATGATTAGATACACTGCCTATAAGTGTTGTAGCAAGGTTTAGGTATATCCATTCTATAAATAAATAAATATCTTGTGTAAAATTGTATCATATTTAATAGTATTTCGTTATAAAAATAATACTATTTCCTAGTACACCTCGCACACATCAATTGCAATCGGCTCCTCAACATACTCTAACTTATTATTTAGCTCAATCTCGTCTAATGGCACCCATGATGAATCATCCGCAAGACACCTACGGAGATGGGAAACATGAAATGTATTATGGATCCCCGCAAGCTCTTCGAGTAATTCCAAACGATACTCAACTTCACCAACACGAGTTAGAATTTTAAATGGCCCAATAAACCGAGGAGCTAACTTTCCCCGTTTTTGAAAACGAATAATGCCCTTCCATGGCGAAACCTTAAGCATCACCATGTCACCTTCTTGGAACTCAACAGGCCGCCTTTGTTTATCGGCATAAGACTTTTGTCTATCTTGCGCCGCCTTGAGTCGAGCTCGAATCATTTCAATCTTACTATTTGTCTCTAAGACCAAATCGGTACTCCTGATTTCCCTTTGTCCCACTTCACCCCAACAAATGGGAGTTCGACACCTTCGCCCATAAAGCATCTCATACGGTGGTATTCCAATACTAGCATGATAGCTATTGTTGTACGAGAATTCCACCAAAGGTAAGTGCTCATCCCAACTACCCCAAAATCAATAACACACGCTCGTAACATATCCTCCAACGTTTGATTTGTACATTAGGTTTGACCATCCGTTTGAGGATGATACGCCGTGCTCATCTTCAATTGAGTACCCATATCTTCATGAAACTTGTTCCAAAATCGAGAAGTGAAACGAGTATCTCGATCCGAAACAATAGATATAGGAGCCCCATGCCTTGATATCACCTCTTTGATAAACAAATTAGACAAAGTCTCCGACGATATGGTTTTCCGAATGGGAATAAACAAGGCACTCTTCGTCAATCGATCAACTATCACCCAAATCGTATCAAATTGGGTTCTCGCCATCTTTGGTAACTTTGTAATGAAGTCCATGGTAATGTGCTCTCATTTCCACTTCGGGACTTCTAACGGTTATAACGTACCATACGGCTTTTGGTGTTCGGCTTTAACTTGCAAACACGTGACGCATTATTCAACATACTTAACAACATCACGTTTCATGTCGGGCCACTATTACTCCTTCTTCAAATCAAGGTACATCTTCGTCGCGCCCGGATGAATGGAATACTTTGACTTATGTGCCTCGTCAAGTAGCACTTGTCGGTAATCACCCATCTTAAGCACCCACACTCTTCCTTGAAAGGACAACAAACCATGCGGGCCTAAAGTAATGGACTCCGTTTGCCCCATGATTCGTTCCTCATGCTTGTTGTTAACAAACACTTCAATTTGAATCTCACCGAGCTTCACAAGAAAATCGTTAGTAATAATCATGCGTAATGATCCTACTCGTATTGTTGGATGTTCACCTTACCTGGATGGTAAAGTATCTCACAATCATAATCCTTTACCACATCCATCCACCTTCGTTGACGATAATTCAAATCTCGTTGGTTAAAGAGATGTTTCAAACTCTTATGATCCGAATAAATCGTACACTTGACACCATACAAGTAGTGGCACCAAATTTTCAACGCATGAACCACCGCCGCCAATTCAAGATCATGAGTCGTGTATCTCTTTTCGTGCTCCTTTAATTGTCGAGAGGCGTAGGCGATGACTTTACCCCGTTGCATTAGAACACACTCGAGCCCATTTAATGAGGCATCATAATAAACCGTCATATCTTCTACACCTTCCGGTAACACCAAGACCGGAGCTTGACGCAACTTCTCTTTTAACAATTGAAAAGCAATTTCTTGCTCATTTTCCCAATTAAATTTCACGTTCTTCCTTGTCAACTTCGTTAACGGAGAAGCGATCTTAGAAAAGTCTTGGATAAACCGACGATAATAACCGGCCAATCCGAGAAAACTTCAAATTTCCGAAGGCGTAGTCGGTTGTCCCCAACTCTTTACCGTCTCTATCTTCCCCGGATCTACTTGTATGCCTTCTTTATTCACAATGTGGCCAAGGAATTGCACTTCCCTTAGCCAAAATTCGCACTTTGAGAATTTTGCATACAACTTCTCCTTCCTCAACGTCTTCAATACTTCGCGCAAATGATGTTCATGTTCCTTCATACTTTTCGAATAGACAAGTATGTCATCAATGAACACAATTACCGACTTGTCCAACATAGGTTGGCACACTCGGTTCATAAGATCCATGAATGCCGTCGGTGTATTCGTAAGACCAAAAGGCATAACTACAAATTTAAAATGCCCATAACGAGTTCGAAAAGCCGTTTTCTCAATATCTTCCTCACGGACCCGCATTTGGTAATAGCTGGACCGTAAGTCAATCTTAGAAAAATACGTCGCACCTTGGAGTTGGTGTGATGCCCCGTACAAAACCATCGTGTACGATTCGTCAACAACAGGATCTTTACACGGTCAAACACTACATGCTGTTTGAAAACCCGTTTTGCATTCATAAAAAGATAGCGTTACAAAAGATAACATGCTTACTAGAAGCGTTAATATAAGTATGTGACCCAAAGGTCATTACAAAGCCATTATTTGAAAATAACATAAGTTACGAATGCAAGATAAAAGTTTCATGATTGAGACATCTCTAAGTAATGCAGCGGAAATCTAACACAGCAGGTCCATAACAGCAAGTCTATAACACCAAGACAGCAATTCTAACAGCGGAAGCAACAACGTCTAAGCACCTGAGAAATACACGCTTAAAAAGTCAACACGAATGTTGGTGAGCTATAGTTTGTAATCAGTAAAGTAATGTAGACCACGAGATTTCAGTGCTTCAATCAGCAGTTTAAATCAGTATGAAAAGTATATGCTTATCCGTGGGCACCCGGTAACTAACTTAACGTAATAATAATACCCCTAAAAGTACACTTGGCGAGTGCGTATGTTTCGAAGTATCAAACACCCGTTAAATGCTAGCGCGACTAGCCCGAGTGGGGATGTCAAACCCTATGGTTCCATATCTAATATTCGCGTTCACCGGTTCAAAACCAATGATTAAACGTTACCGTGCTAAGGGGAATCTTTATGCCGTTATATAACCCACACATATGTAAAGTTTAAGTACTCGTGTCAAGTAAGTAAAACATAAAAAGTGCATGTATTCTCAGTCCCAAAAATAGTTAAAGTAAAAGGGAAGCTATAACTCACAGTGATAAATGCGGTAAAGTCGATATGCAAAGTATGCAAGTAGTAAGTCGGTCCAAAAGGTCGTCAACCTAAGTCAAAGGTCACTAGGTCATTATGTTGTCCCAAAGGTTTAAAAGTGCATAAATTAAGTTTAAGTGTCATCATCAACATCATCTATCATCATCATTCATCAACACTAAGGTAAGTTCAACAAGAATAGAGATCGAAACAAAAGGCTGACTTCGGACAGATGTTACGACCTCTATACAAATCGAAAAGACTATGGCTATGGCTCCGTATCTGAGTCCTCTAACCGCTGACCAATTTTCATATCCTAACTCGTCTTCGTTTGACCGTGGTGACAGTTTAACTGAGAGTAGGTCAGAAATTTCAGCACAACATTACAAAATCGTAGTGACTTTCGGAAGGCTATAAATCCTAAACCGTATAACGGATTATGTCGAGGCCTAAACGAAAAGTCATCTACTAGAAATGAACTATCTGAAAATCAGTTTTCCAGAAGCCCAGGAGTCGGACCAAACCCCGAAAAATATCAAACAAGTGCTTCGGTGAGGTTCTTGGTGCTTGATTCTCATCACGGTTCTCATCCTTGATGCTTGGAAGCTTCAAGTGTACAAATCTTTGATGTTTTAGCATCACTTTGACCAAGGTTCAACCATCAACACATAACTAAGAGAAAAATCTATCATTCTACAAGTTTTGAACATCAAGATTGCCTCTTTATTGCATAAATCCAATAAAGCTTCAACCTTTGTCCTTTTTACACAAGTTTATGCATCTCCATCACATGTGATGATGAAGACTTGATCTTTATCATCACAACAAACACAAAAAGGTTCTAAGTAAGTGAGATCTACAATAATAACTTAGATCTCAAGTATTAAGAAAACCCTAAGCTAGAAAGCTTGGATCTTTACAAGATTAATGAGACCATAAGCTAGAAAGCTAAGATCTTTAACAAAATAATGAAAGTAATGAGACCATAAGCTAAAAAGCTAAGATCTTTAACAAACTAATGAAAGTAATGAGACCATAAGCTAAAAAGCTAAGATCTTTAAAATAATAATGAAACCCTAAGCTAAAAAAGCTTGGATCTTTAGTGTTCTTGAAGATCTTGAAGCATAAAGCTTGGATCTTTAAGATACATGAAGATCATAAACACAAGTTTTGATCTTTATAACAAAACAAAGAAATTACAAACTAGATCTAACAAGTAAATGAAGATTCCAAGCTAGAAAACTTGAATCTTTCATGTTCTTGAAGGATTCAAACCCAAGTTTGAATCTACAAGATATAACAAGATCAGAATCTACAAGATATAACAAGATTAAAAGCTAAAAGCTAGATCCATAAAATGATGATGATGATGTCGAATTTATGAAGAAGAAAAGAAGAAGAAGAAAATTTAAAACTTACACTTTTTAGAGTGAGAAAGACTAGAGAGAGAATTGGAGAGTAAGTGTGTGTAAATTGCAAATGAGATCAAGTGTAGAATGGGTAAAATAAGGCTTGTGTTTATAGGTGGTGAGGAGGTGAGATGGGTGGTATGGCCGTGGGATTAGGAGGAGACAAGGGGGGACAACTTTTTGCTTTTTGGTTAATGGTTGTCTAAAGTTGGTGCTTATGTTAGGATCCCATGCAACATTAAGGATAATGCTTAACAAAAATGCTAGTATGTTCCCTCTAATAAATGGGCATTTGTCTTTCATTAATATGGGTCACTAACTTATTATAATTGGGCTAATTAAATAGTCCACTAGCTAGTGTAGGGTGGGCTAAAGTCCAACAAGGTAGAAAGTCCAAAAAGACCAACTAGTGTGCTCTAGTAAATTACTAAGTGTAATTAAGCATCCAAAAACCCAAGTAATTGTTATTATAAAATAACAATTAGTATTACGTAGTCATAATATTCCGATTATGGCTAAAGTTAAACGTGTACCAAGTACATAGCTTGTTTCAAACGTCAAGTGACACCAATGGTCGTAAAAGCTTTCGGGGATCAAGTTAAGTGATTACACACTTAATAGCACGTTGTAAGGTATTAATGAAAGTAATTAATCATTAAATAAGATCCCAGAGCATAAAGTAGCTCAGTACGCACATATACGCAGTTTCGTGAAAGCACAAAGCATAAAAGCAAGTCGAAAAAGTCGGGTCGTTACATTACCCACCTGTTAAAGAAAATTTCGTCCCGAAATTTTGAAGAGTGACCAACAATGGTACCGTTTTTGAATAAGAAGGAGCGTATCAAAGTTTTGAGAGTCTCGTGGGCTCAGAAGTGAGTTATTTACCTTGAAAGGTACTTGGGTGTACAAAAGTAAGAATATGTATATGCCATTAATTAAGTCTCTTGTCCTAAGAGATCAACAAATTTATTTCGTTTCTTGCTAACATGAACATGTCATCCGAAATATATACCCACAAAAGGAAAGATGATGTTTTTAGCCCTACAGGCATCTTCAGTAAGCTGGATGCATGGAATACATCATGAATGTTACTAAACTTATCTAAAACATTGAGCGCTTATGTCGCAATACAAAGCTAACAGGTAGAATGGAAAACATGGTGATCACAACCATGCGATTTGATGTCTGGATAGTGTTAGCCACGAATTTTACTAATCCCTTAATTTCGGAAGGAGACCATAGGTATAAAGAACCCGATATTTAAGAAACGTTTGTTCGATTTAATGAATTGAAATTTTAGCCGAAAGTGACAAATCAGACTTACATGCAATGCCAGCCATAATTATTTATAGTGTCTTCAGGGCGGTCTGAACGAACAATGAAAGATATCACCCAGTTTTCCATGAAGCATGTGATCTAATCCTTGAATGGAATGAAAGCACAGATCCATAATGTAACTTTATTCTTTCAGTTACATGTTGAAGTTAGGGTTAACGTTAACTAGAATAACATTTAGTTGCAACCAACGAAGGAAGGAATATGTAGAGTAACCACATCTGTGTTATAGACGTTTTAAGCAGTCCCTTCCAAGAGGATAACAAGATTCATAGATTCTTAAAGTATTTTATACTACATTTCCGAAAGAAAATCGCACGAAAGGTGTGATCTTTGAACGAGAGTGAACTCTTCGAGCGGTTCATTCTGAATTTATCCTTATACTTAAGGGGATGCGCGGATGAGAAGATACGTGAACTTTTGGTTCTAAAGAATGGTTTACTCCAAGTGAAAAGAATCTCAAAAACGATTCCTTGTGCCTCAACCTTGTAGTGACCCGAACTTTTCCATGTTTATATATATATTAAATGAAATTGTTATTTACATGATTAAGTGTTTCCAACATGTTAAGCAATCAAACTTGTTAAGACTTGATTAATTGAAATAGGTTTCATATAGACAATTGACCACCCAAGTTGACCGGTGATTCACGAACGTTAAAACTTGTAAAAACTATATGATGACATATATATGGATATATATATATATATATATATATATATATATATATATATATATATATATATATATATATATATATATATATATATATATATATATATATATATATATATATATATATATATATATATATATATATATATATATATATATATATAGTTAACATGATATTATGATAAGTAAACATATCATTAAGTATATCAACAATGAACTACATATGTAAAAACAAGACTACTAACTTAATGATTTTGAAACTAGACATATATGTAACGATTATCGTTGTAACGACATTTAATATATATATATATATATATATATATATATATATATATATATATATCATATTAAGAGATATTTATACATCATAATATCATGATAATATAATAATTTAAAATCTCATTTGATATTATAAACATTGGGTTAACAACACTTAACAAGATCGTTAACCTAAATGTTTCAAAACAACACTTACATGTAACGACTAACGATGACTTAACGACTCAGTTAAAATGTATATACATGTAGTGTTTTAATATGTATTCATACACTTTTGAAAGACTTCAATACACTTATCAAAATACTTCTACTTAACAAAAATGCTTATAATTACATCCTCGTTCAGTTTCATCAACAATTCTACTCGTATGCACCCGTATTCGTACTCGTACAATACACAGCTTTTAGATGTATGTACTATTGGTATATACACTCCAATGATTAGCTCTTAGCAGCCCATGTGAGTCACCTAACACATGTGGGAACCATCATTTGGCAACTAGCATGAAATATCTCATAAAATTATAAAAATATGAGTAATCATTCATGACTTATTTACATGAAAACAAAATTACATATCCTTTATATCTAATCCATACACCAACGACCAAAAACACCTACAAATACTTTCATTCTTCAATTTTCTTCATCGAATTGATCTCTCTCAAGTTCTATCTTCAAGTTCTAAGTGTTCTTCATAAATTCCAAAAGTTCTAGTTTCATAAAATCAAGAATACTTCCAAGATTGCAAGTTTACTTCCAAGTTTTCTAAATCCATTCCAAGTAATCATCCAAGATCAAGAAACCTTTGTTACTTACAGTAGGTTATCTTTATAATACAAGGTAATAATCATATTCAAACTTTAATTCAATTTCTATAACTATAACAATCTTATTTCGAGTGGAAATCTTACTTGAAATTGTTTTAGTGTCATGATTCTGCTTCAAGAACTTTCAAGCCATCCAAGGATCCTTTGAAGCTAGATCTATTTTTCTAATTTCCAGTAGGTTTATCCAAGGAACTTGAGGTAGTAATTATGTTCATAACATCATTCGATTCATACATATAAAGCTATCTTATTCGAAGGTTTAAACTTGTAATCACTAGAACATAGTTTAGTTAATTCTAAACTTGTTAGCAAATAAAAGTTAATCCTTCTAACTTGACTTTTAAAATCAACTAAACACATGTTCTATATCTATATGATATGCTAACTTAATGATTTAAAACCTGAAAACACGAAAAACACCGTAAAACCGGATTTACGCCGTCGTAGTAACACCGCTGGCGGTTTTGGGTTAGTTAATTAAAAACTATGATAAACTTTGATTTAAAAGTTGTTACTCTGGGAAAATGATTTTTATTATGAACATGAAACTATATCCAAAAATTATGGTTAAACTCAATGTGGAAGTATGTTTTCTAAAATGGTCATCTAGACGTCGTTCTTTCGACTGAAATGACTACCTTTAAAAAAATGACTTGTAACTTATTTTTCCGACTATAAACCTATAATTTTTCTGTTTAGATTCATAAAATAGAGTTCAATATGAAACCATAGCAATTTGATTCACTCAAAACGGATTTAAAATGAAGAAGTTATGGGTAAAACAAGATTGGATAATTTTTCTCATTTTAGCTACGTGAAAATTGGTAACAAATCTATTCCAACCATAACTTAATCAACTTGTATTGTATATTATGTAATCTTGAGATACCATAAACACGTATACAATGTTTCGACCTATCATGTCGACACATCTATATATATTTCGGAACAACCATAGACACTCTATATGTGAATGTTGGAGTTAGCTATACATGGTTGAGGTTGATTCCAAAATATATATAGTTTGAGTTGTGATCAATACTGAGATACATATACACTGAGTCGTGGATTGATTCAAGATAATATTTATCGATTTATTTCTGTACATCTAACTGTGGACAACTAGTTGTAGGTTACTAACGAGGACAGCTGACTTAATAAACTTAAAACATCAAAATATATTAAAAGTGTTGTAAATATATTTTGAACATACTTTGATATATATGTATATATTGTTATAGGTTCGTGAATCAACCAGTGGCCAAGTCTTACTTCCCGACGAAGTAAAAATCTGTGAAAGTGAGTTATAGTCCCACTTTTAAAATCTAATATTTTTGGGATGAGAATACATGCAGGTTTTATAAATGATTTACAAAATAGACACAAGTACGTGAAACTACATTCTATGGTTGAATTATCAAAATCGAATATGCCCCTTTTTATTAAGTCTGGTAATCTAAGAATTAGGGAACAGACACCCTAATTGACGCGAATCCTAAAGATAGATCTATTGGGCCTAACAAACCCCATCCAAAGTACCGGATGCTTTAGTACTTCGAAATTTATATCATATCCGAAGAGTGTCCCGGAATGATGGGGATATTCTTATATATGCATCTTATTAATGTCGGTTACCAGGTGTTCACCATATGAATGATTTTTATCTCTATGTATGGGATGTGTATTGAAATATGAAATCTTGTGGTCTATTGTTACGATTTGATATATATAGGTTCAACCTATAACTCACCAACATTTTTGTTGACGTTTAAAGCATGTTTATTCTCAGGTGAATACTAAGAGCTTCCGCTGTTGCATACTAAAATAAGGACAAGATTTGGAGTCCATGTTTGTATGATATTGTGTAAAAACTGCATTCAAGAAACTGATTTCGATGTAACATATTTGTATTGTAAACCATTATGTAATGGTCGTGTGTAAACAGGATATTTTAGATTATCATTATTTGATAATCTACGTAAAGCTTTTTAAACCTTTATTTATGAATTAAAGGTTATGGTTTGTTTTAAAAATGAATGCAGTCTTTGAAAAACGTCTCATATAGAGGTCAAAACCTCGCAACGAAATCAATTAATATGGAACGTTTTTAATCAATAAGAACGGGACATTTCAGTTGGTATCAGAGCATTGGTCTTAGAGAACAGAATTTTGCATTAGTGTGTCTTATCGAGTTTGTTAGGATGCATTAGTGAGTCTGGACTTCGACCGTGTTTACTTGAAAAATGATTGCTTAACAAATTTTGTTGGAAACTATATATTTTTAACATGTGAATATTATGTGATATATTAATCTCTTAACGCGTTTGATATTATGTGATAGATGTCTACCTCTAGAACAAGTCCCATTGACTCATCTAATAATAATGAAGATTCAAATGTAAATTGGAATGATTCGTGGACTGATTCACAAGTTCCCGAAGAGGAACCGGAAGAAGAGTCGGAACCGGAAGAAGAATCGGAACCGGAAGAAGAATCGGAACCGGATGAAGAAATAGAACCGGTGGGGGAAATATTAAAACGGTTAAGTAAAAGAAAATCCTCAACCAACAGACCAAGGTTAATTATGGTCAATGGTGTTTCCGCCAAGGAAGCAAAATATTGGGAGGATTACCAATTCTCCGATGAATCGGATTCCGACGAGAATTCCGATGATGTTATAGAAATTACCCCAACTGAATTTAAAAAGGCAAAAGAAAATAATAAGGGAAAGGGCATAAAAATAGAGAAATCTAATTCCAACCCCGATGAACTTTATATGTATCGTCAACCCCCGAAGTCCTTAAGTTGTAACAATGACCCGGGAACCTCTAAACCACCAGGTTTTTCTAAACCAATGTGGAAAATTACGGCTCGTATTAGGGGAACATCATATATCCCTAGAAACTTGGCAAAACGAACCAAAACCGAAGAAGAAGAAACAAGCGAGTCGGAATAAGATAGTTGTATTCGTGTGGTGTAATATATGTAATATAGTGTGCTTATGCTTTATGATATATGTAAAAATTGCTTGTATTAATAAGTATTTTTTTATGAATCTAACTCTTGTCTATTTTACAGTATAAAAACACAAAATGGATAGACAACCCAATATTTTAAGAGACCTACCCGGAGACATGATTGATGAAATCTTGTCTAGAGTCGGTCATAATTCTTCGGCACAACTATTTAAGGCGAGATCAGTTTGTAAGACATTCGAAGAACGTTCCAAGAATGCCTTGGTTTATAAAAGGCTTTCGTTCGAAAGATGGGGATATCACATTGGGAAATCCATAAGTTACGATGTGTTTACTTTGACGCATATATTGCGGGGAACCCAAATGCTATTTTACGCAATGGGTTAAGAAATTATTTTGACTCAATATATCCGAATATTGGACTTCGTGATTTAGAAAAAGCGGCTAACATGCAACATAAAGAAGCATGTTATGCTTACAGATTAGTAATGTTCGCTTCTCACCAAAGTGAGAACAAGAACATCGGGCTACAACTATTAAACAAAACGTTCCCACAAGTGACGGAGTCGGTAATTGGGGTAAGAAATGAGGTTTTTAGATTGTTACGGGACTGTTGGACATTACGTAACCCTCGTCCCTTTGACGACGTTACAACACGCTGTCTTATCAACGGCCATAACGGTTATGTTCCACAAGACCAAGGATGGGAAGTAATCCTAGTAAAACCAGAATGCATGACTTGTTTCTGGACGTATGAATTACGTGTCTTTATTGCCTTTGCTGAACGACTTGTGTACTAGCTAGAATTATCTTCACAACCATCTTGTATCAAATTTATTGTGTGCTATATTTCATGCTATATGTAAAATAAGCGGTATTGTAAGTTTGTAAAATATTGTGTAAAAGTTTGAACGCGAAATATTATTATAATCAGTTTTTCATATAGAATTGTAGTAGTTGAATTGTATATTAGCTACTAAGTATGAACTTAACGGGTAGGTACTACCCGAATTTAAACTTATAAAACGCTAATATGAAGAAAAAACTTTTATAAATGAGTTCATATTATGCTACGAAATACTATTAACTACTCTTAATATTCTGTATAATTAACTTGTTCCATTTGACTATTTTGAAGGAAATGGCACCGACTACTCGACTCACCGTGAATATGAATGAAGAGGAATTTCGTACTTTTCTAGCTTCAAACATAGCCGCAGTACAGGCTGCGCTACATACCAATAATAATCTTGGATCTAGCAGTACAGGAAATCGTGTATGATGCACCTACAAAGAATTCACTGCCTGCAAACCTTTGGAATTTGATGGAACCGAAGGACCGATCGGATTGAAACGGTGGATCGAGAAGGTCGAATCAGTGTTTGCCATAAGTAAGTGTACTGAAGAGGATAAAGTGAAGTATGCTACGCATACCTTCACAGGTTCTGCGTTAACATGGTGGAATACCTATCTAGAGCAAGTGGGACAAGACGATGCGTACGCACTACCGTGGTCCGCATTCAAGCACTTGATGAACGAGAAGTACCGTCCCAGAACCGAGGTCAATAAGCTCAAGACAGAACTTAGAGGGTTACGAACCTAAGGATTTGATATTACCACGTACGAAAGACGATTCACAGAATTGTGCCTATTGTGTCTGGGAGCATTCGAAGATGAGGAAGAGAAGATCGACGCGTTTGTGAAAGGATTACCGGAAAGAATCCAAGAAGATATAAGTTCACACGAGCCCGCCTCCATACAACAGGCATGTAGAATGGCTCACAAACTAGTGAACCAGATTGAAGAAAGAATTAAAGAACAGACTGCTGAAGAGGCCAATGTGAAGCAAGTCAAAAGAAAGTGGGAGGAAAACGGTGATAAGAATCACCAATACAACAACAACAGTAATTACAACAATAATCGCAACAATTATCCCAACAATCGCAACATCAATCGTAACTACAACAAATGGCCCAACAACAACAACAACAACAACAGCAACTACAACAATCATCCCAACAACAATAATAACCGCAACAACAACAACCATCAGAAGCAGCTATGCCAAAGGTGTGAAAAGTATCACTCGGGGTTCTGCACCAAATTTTGCAACAAGTGTAAAAGAAATGGTCATAGCGCGGCGAAGTGTGAGGTCTACGGACCAGGGGTTAATAGAACGAAAGGAACAAATAGTGTCAGAACGAGTAATGGCGGAGCAAGTAGTGTCAGAGCAAGTTATGCCAATGTAGTTTGTTATAAATGTGGAAAACCGGGCCACATTATTAGAAATTGCCCGAACCAGGAGAACACGAATGGACAAGGCCGCGGAAGAGTTTTCAATATTAATGTGGCAGAGGCACAGGAAGACCCGGAGCTTGTTACGGGTACGTTTCTTATTGACAATAAATCTGCTTACGTTTTATTTGATTCGGGTGCGGATAGAAGCTATATGAGTAGAGATTTTTGTGCTAAATTAAGTTGTCCATTGACGCCTTTGGATAGTAAATTTTTACTCGAATTAGCAAATGGTAAATTAATTTCAGCAGATAATATATGTCGGAATCGAGAAATTAAACTGGTTAGCGAAACATTTAAGATTGATTTGATACCAGTAGAGTTAGAGAGTTTTGATGTGATAATCGGTATGGACTGGTTGAAAGAAGTGAAAGCAGAGATCGTTTGTTACAAAAATGAAATTCGCATTATACGAGAAAAAAGGAAAACCCTTAATGGTGTACGGAGAAAAGGGCAACACAAAGCTACATCTTATTAGTAATTTGAAGGCACAAAAACTAACAAGAAAAGGTTGCTATGCTATTCTAGCACACGTCGAGAAAGTACAAACTGAAGAAAAGAGCATCAATGATGTTCCCATTTCAAAAGAATTTCTCGATGTATTTTCAAAAGAATTACCGGGATTACCCCCACATCGATCCGTTGAATTTCAAATAGATCTTGTACCAAGAGCTGCACCAATAGCTCGTGCTCCTTACAGACTCGCACCCAGCGAGATGAAAGAACTGCAAAGTTAATTACAAGAACTTTTAGAGCGTGGTTTCATTCGACCAAGCACATCACCGTGGGGAGCTCCTGTTTTGTTTGTCAAGAAGAAAGATGGTACATTCAGGTTGTGTATCGACTACCGAGAGTTGAACAAACTTACCATCAAGAACCGCTATCCACTACCGAGAATCGACGACTTATTTGATCAACTACAAGGCTCGTCTGTTTATTCAAAGATTGACTTACATTCTGGGTATCATCAAATGCGGGTGAAAGAAGATGATATTCCAAAGACTGCTTTCAGAACACGTTACGGTCATTACGAGTTTATGGTCATGCCGTTTGGTTTAACTAATGCACCAGCTGTGTTCATGGACCTTATGAACCGAGTGTGTGGACCATACCTTGACAAGTTTGTCATTGTTTTCATTGATGACATACTTATTTACTCAAAGAATGACCAAGAACACGGTGAAAATTTGAGAAAGGTGTTAGAAGTATTGAGGAAGGAAGAATTGTACGCTAAGTTTTCAAAGTGTGCATTTTGGTTGGAAGAAGTTCAATTCCTCGGTCACATAGTGAACAACGAAGGTATTAAGGTGGATCCGGCAAAGATAGAAACTGTTGAAAAGTGGGAAACCCCGAAAACTCCGAAACACATACGCCAGTTTTTAGGACTAGCTGGTTACTATAGAAGGTACATCCAAGACTTTTCCAGAATAGCAAAACCCTTAACTGCATTAACGCATAAAGGGAAGAAATTTGAATGGAAGGATGAACAAGAGAAAGCGTTTCAGTTATTGAAGAAAAAGCTAACTACGGCACCTATATTGTCATTGCCTGAAGGGAATGATGATTTTGTGATTTATTGTGATGCATCAAAGCAAGGTCTCGGTTGTGTATTAATGCAACGAACGAAGGTGATTGCTTATTCATCTAGACAATTGAAGATTCACGAACAAAATTATACGACGCATGATTTGGAATTAGGCGCGGTTGTTTTTGCATTAAAGACTTGGAGGCACTACTTATATGGGGTCAAAAGTATTATATAGACCGACCACAAAAGTCTTCAGCACATATTTAATCAGAAACAACTGAATATGAGGCAGCGTAGGTGGATTGAATTGTTGAATGATTACGACTTTGAGATTCGTTACCACCCAGGGAAGGAAAATGTGGTAGCCGACGCCTTGAGCAGGAAGGACAGAGAACCCATTCGAGTAAAATCTATGAATATAATGATTCACAATAACCTTACTACTCAAATAAAGGAGGCGCAACAAGGAGTTTTAAAAGAGGAAAACTTAAAGGATGAAATACCCAAAGGATCGGAGAAGCATCTTAATATTCGGGAAGACGGAACCCGGTATAGGGCTGAAAGGATTTGGGTACCAAAATTTGGAGATATGAGAGAAATGGTACTTAGAGAAGCTCATAAAACCAGATACTCAATACATCCTGGAACGGGGAAGATGTACAAGGATCTCAAGAAACATTTTTGGTGGCCGGGTATGAAAGCCGATGTTGCTAAATACGTAGGAGAATGTTTGACGTGTTCTAAGGTCAAAGCTGAGCATCAGAAACCATCAGGTCTACTTCAACAACCTGAAATCCCGGAATAGAAATGGGAAAACATTACCATGGATTTCATCACTAAATTGCCGAGGACTGCAAGTGGTTTTGATACTATTTGGGTAATAGTTGATCGTCTCACCAAATCAGCACACTTCCTGCCAATAAGAGAAGATGACAAGATGGAGAAGTTAGCACGACTGTATTTGAAGGAAGTCGTCTCCAGACATGGAATACCAATCTCTATTATCTCTGATAGGGATGGCAGATTTATTTCAAGACTCTGGCGGACATTACAGCAAGTATTAGGAACTCGTCTAGACATGAGTACTGTGTATCATCCACAAACTGATGGGCAGAGTGAAAGGACGATACAAACGCTTGAAGATATGCTACGAGCATGTGTTATTGATTTCGGAAACAGTTGGGATCGACATCTACCGTTAGCAGAATTTTCCTACAACAATAGCTACCATTCAAGCATTGAGATGGCTCCGTTTGAAGCACTTTATGGTAGAAAGTGCAGGTCTCCGATTTGTTAGAGTGAAGTGGGGGATAGACAGATTACGGGTCCGGAGATAATACAAGAAACTACCGAGAAGATCATCCAAATTCAACAACGGTTGAAAACCGCCCAAAGTCGACAAAAGAGCTACGCTGACATTAAAAGAAAAGATATAGAATTTGAAATTGGAGAGATGGTCATGCTTAAGGTTGCACCTTGGAAAGGCATTGTTCGATTTGGTAAACGAGGGAAATTAAATCCAAGGTATATTGGACCATTCAAGATTATTGATCGTGTCGGACCAGTAGCTTACCGACTTGAATTACCTCAACAACTCGCGGCTGTACATAACACTTTCCACGTCTCGAATTTTAAGAAATGTTTTGCTAAAGAAGATCTCACTATTCCATTAGATGAAATCCAAATCAACGAAAAACTTCAATTCATCGAAGAACCCGTCGAAATAATGGATCGTGAGGTTAAAAGACTTAAGCAAAAAAAGATACCAATTGTTAAGTTTCGATAGAATGCTCGTAGAGGACCCGAGTTCACCTGGGAATGAGAAGATCAGATGAAGAAGAAATACTCGCATTTATTTCCAGAAGATACGTCAACACCTCCAACTGCTTAAAATTTCGGGACGAAATTTATTTAACGGGTAGGTACTGTAGTGAACCGAACTTTTCCATGTTTATATATATATTAAATGAAATTGTTATTTACATGATTAAGTGTTTCCAACATGTTAAGCAATCAAACTTGTTAAGACTTGATTAATTGAAATAGGTTTCATATAGACAATTGACCACCCAAGTTGACCGGTGATTCACGAACTTTAAAACTTGTAAAAACTATATGATGACATATATATGGATATATATATATAGTTAACATGATATTATGATAAGTAAACATATCATTAAGTATATCAACAATGAAATACATATGTAAAAATAAGACTACTAACTTAATGATTTCGAAACGAGACATATATGTAACGATTATCGTTGTAAAGACATTTAACTGTATATATATCATACTAAGATATATTATATATCATAATATCATGATAATATAACAATTTAACATCTCATTTGTTATAATAAACAATGGGTTAACAACATTCAACAAGATCGTTAACCTAAAGGTTTCAAAACAACATTTACATGTAACGACTAACGATGACTTAACGACTCAGTTAAAATGAATATACATGTAGTGTTTTAATATGTATTCATACACTTTTGAAAGACTTCAAGACACTTATCAAAATACTTCTACTTAACAAAAATGCTTACAATTACATCCTCGTTCAGTTTCATCAACAATTCTACTCGTATGCACCCGTATTCGTACTCGTACAATACACATCTTTTAGATGTATGTACTATTGGTATATACACTCCAATGATCAGCTCTTAGCAGCCCATGTGAGTCACCTAACACATGTGGGAACCATCATTTGGCAACTAGCATGAAATATCTCATAAAATTACAAAAATATGAGTAATCATTCATGACTTATTTACATGAAAACAAAATTACATATCCTTTATATCTAATCCATACACCAACGACCAAAAACACCTATAAATACTTTCATTCGTCAATTTTATTCATCTAATTGATCTCTCTTAAGTTCTATCTTCAAGTTCTAAGTGTTCTTCATAAATTCCAAAAGTTCTAGTTTCATAAAATCAAGAATACTTCCAAGATTGCAAGTTTACTTCCAAGTTTTCTAAATCCATTCCAAGTAATCATCCAAGATCAAGAAACCTTTGTTACTTACAGTAGGTTATCTTTCTAATACAAGGTAATAATCATATTCAAATTTTAATTCAATTTCTATAACTATAACAATCTTATTTCGAGTGGAAATCTTACTTGAAATTGTTTTCGTGTCATGATTTTGCTTCAAGAACTTTCAAGCCATCCAAGGATCTTTTGAAGCTAGATCTATTTTTCTCATTTCCAGTAGGTTTATCCAAGGAACTTGAGGTAGTAATGATGTTCATAACATCATTCAATTCATACATATAAAGCTATCTTATTCGAAGGTTTAAACTTGTAATCACTAGAACATAGTTTAGTTAATTCTAAACTTGTTCGCAAATAAAAGTTAATCCTTCTAACTTGACTTTTAAAATCAACTAAACACATGTTCTATATCTATATGATATGCTAACTTAGTGATTTAAAATCTGGAAACACGAAAAACACCGTAAAACCGGATTTACGCCGTCGTAGTAACACCGCGGGCTGTTTTGGGTTAGTTAATTAAAAACTATGATAAACTTTGATTTAAAAGTTGTATTCTGGGAAAATAATTTTTATTATGAACATGAAACTATATCCAAAAATTATGGTTAAACTCAATGTGGAAGTATGTTTTCTAAAATGGTCATCTAGACGTCGTTCTTTCGACTGAAATGACTACCTTTACAAAAATGACTTGTAACTTATTTTTCCGACTATAAACCTATACTTTTTCTGTTTAGATTCATAAAATAGAGTTCAATATGAAACCATAGCAATTTGATTCACTCAAAACGAATTTAAAATGAAGAAGTTATGGGTAAAACAAGATTGGAAATTTTTTCTCATTTTAGCTACGTGAAAATTGGTAACAAATCTATTCCAACCATAACTTAATCAACTTGTATTGTATATTATGTAATCTTGAGATACCATAGACACGTATACAATGTTTCGACCTATCATGTCGACACATCTATATATATTTCGGAACAACCATAGACACTCTATATGTGAATGTTGGAGTTAGCTATACAGGGTTGAGGTTGATTCCAAAATATATATAGTTTGAGTTGTGATCAATACTGAGATACGTATACACTGGGTCGTGGATTGATTCAAGATAATATTTATCGATTTATTTCTGTACATCTAACTGTGGACAACTAGTTGTAGGTTACTAACGAGGACAGCTGACTTAATAAACTTAAAACATCAAAATATATTAAAAGTGTTGTAAATATATTTTGAACATACTTTGATATATATGTATATATTGTTATAGGTTCGTGAATCAACCAGTGACTAAGTCTTACTTCCCGACGAAGTAAAAATCTGTGAAAGTGAGTTATAGTCCCACTTTTAAAATCTAATATTTTTGGGATGAGAATACATGCAGGTTTTATAAATGATTTACAAAATAGACACAAGTACGTGAAACTACATTCTATGGTTGAATTATCGAAATCGAATATGAACCTTTTTATTAAGTCTGGTAATCTAAGAATTAGGGAACAGACACCCTAATTAACGCGAATCCTAAAGATAGATCTATTGGGCCTAACAAATCCCATCCAAAGTACCGGATGCTTTAGTACTTCGAAATTTATATCATATCCGAAGGGTGTCCCGGAATGATGGGGATATTCTTATATATGCATCTTATTAATGTCGGTTACCAGGTGTTCACCATATGAATGATTTTTATCTCTATGTATGGGATGTGTATTGAAATATGAAATCTTGTGGTCTATTGTTACGATTTGATATATATAGGTTAAACCTATAACTCACCAACATTTTTGTTGACGTTTAAAGAATGTTTATTCTTAGGTGAATACTAAGAGCTTCCGCTGTTGCATACTAAAATAAGGACAAGATTTGGAGTCCATGTTTGTATGATATTGTGTAAAAACTACATTCAAGAAACTGATTTCGATGTAACATATTTGTATTGTAAACTATTATGTAATGGTCGTGTGTAAACAGGATATTTTAGATTATCATTATTTGATAATCTACGTAAAGCTTTTTAAACCTTTATTTATGAACTAAAGGTTATGGTTTGTTTTAAAAATGAATGCAGTCTTTGAAAAATGTCTCATATAGAGGTCAAAACCTCGCAACGAAATCAATTAATATGGAACGTTCTTAATCAATAAGAACGGGACATTTCAAACCTACTGATTTATAGAGATGATGTTTACGAGGGTGTTGCGATTAGTCGTGAAACACTGAGAGTAGAAACCCACCTAGTGCCTTTTCTACGATAGGGTGACCACTAAGTGTACCCCAGAAAACTGATTTATCGGCGCGCGTTTTTTCCATGTCTAACCTTAAAAGGAATATTTTATGTGCGCAAAGACTTCTTAACAAATTTTGTAAAATTTCCATCTAAAGTGGCTCAAGAGTTTTTAACAAAGATCTTAATAGTAAACTTTGTCCCTAACGGAGGGCGAGAAAAAGTGTGATCCATACATGGTGTAGTCTAATACGAAAGCCCTGAATAAAATCAACCAAGGGAGTTTTGAAACAAAACATGTAAACGTTTGATGTGACAACATAAACGAAATGAAGTTCCTGGTAATTTAGAAGTATGTACAACGTGTATCATTTTGTACAAAACTATTTGACTTAAGTTAAACAACTCACTAAAGGAGCGATCTTTAAATAATTTGAAGGTATAACTTAGTATGTACCAACCAAAATAAGTAAAGGTAAATTTATTAACTTAAATATATACATACATATATGATTTTATAAATCGCATAAGTGACAGGAAAATTTTATAATTTTCATTTGTCCATAAATCTCGTGAGGACCGCACAAATAAACAACGTGCAAAATATTTGATAAACATAGTTTTTCATATTTCAAAGGTTACGAGTTGAAAAACATTTAGTGAAAAATCTTTGAATCATTGGGTGACATGTCACTAGGTAATGAAAACTTAATGAATTAAATGTAGTTTTGATAATTTTCAGGACATAAGTCTTTGGGCCAAAAATGTTCACGTGTGAAGCCGTTGCTAAAAAGTGAGGTATGAAGGATGGCGCATGAGGACGAGAAGTTAATCACTTCTTGACTTTGCAAAATGCCAAACAGGTTATGACTAATATTAAAGTCAGAATACTGATGGTCTTAGTATCACTAAATGAGAATCCCCTGGAATAAGTCAGGACTTAGAGTTATGTAAGAAAGAGCATAGTTCCAACAGGTGTGGCGAATAAGATCCTTGGGATAACGCAATAATTTTGAATGGTTTAAGTGTTAGTGGATGCCCGAAGGCTCTGCATGACGTGGCGGTAGTGCCTTCAACACATACACACATGCATGAATCTCTCGATTTCGACGGTCAAGTCTTCATGATGATTTGGATACGAATAAGCAACGAAAAATTTTATATAATAGGCAACGAAAATTTTATAGAAATTGTTTAAGGTGACAATGTAAGAAAAGAAACGAAGTTTTTAGTAAACTAGAGTTATGTACAACACGTACCATTCAAAGTAAAATATCTTTTGAATAAAAGATTTGGTTTGTAAAAGTGAAAGTAAAATTTCATATGTATTTGTCAAAAATAAGTAATCATTTGCTTTATTTTATATAGCATATACGATTTCAAAAATTTGTACGAATGGCAAATGTGATGACCCGAAAAATTTCGACTAATTTAAACCAATTCTCTATACGATTTATTATTTTAACACGTTAAACAAAGTCTGTTAGATTGAGTCTCAAAATTTTAGAACTGTTTCATATATACAATTACCTTTGACTACTCTCGACGATTCATGAACAATTATATGTATGTATATATATATGTACAAGTAAAAACGACTTTCCTACAGTAAAACCCTATTTGCTACAGTAAAAATTACTTTGCTACAGTAAAACACTATTTGCTACAGTAAAACACTATTTGCTACAGTAACACTATTTGCTACAGTAAAACACTATTTGCTACAGTAACACTATTTGCTACAATAAAACACTATTTGCTACAGTAAACACTATTTGCTACAGTAACACTATTTGCTACAGTAACACTATTTGATGTCGACGAACTAGCAAACAAAAACGGAAAAGGCGGCCATGCGATCGCATGGCAAAAACACTGAAAACTCATGCGATCGCATGAGCTACAGTAAATCGAAAAGTAATATAAATACGCAGTTCGTTCGACTAATTTTTTTCACATTTATCTCTCAATATTTATATTTATATTATAATTTTAATTTTAAATTTAAGTTTAATAATAATAAGGTATATACGAGGGTGTTTTTAATTCGGGTTTCAAACCGCTTTAAGCTAAGGAAATATTGGGTATTATTCGGGGTATTGTTCTTGAATCCAAGGTCAACCATACAGTCGTCTACCATCATTACGTCTACGCAATTTGCCTACAATATTGAATCGCAATATTGAACTGTGAGTTATAGATCCCTTTTTAAATACTTTAAATATTTTTGGGCTGAGAATACATGCAATTTATTTTAAACGCGATAAGACACAAGTACATACTAAATTCTACACTGAGTTAAACCGAAAATCCCTTAGCTTTGGTAACTAGTAGCTGCTAGTACATAGGATATGGACTGGTGGGCGCGAATAATTGTATATGGATCCATAGGGCTTGACATCCCCGTCCGAGCTAGAGCGCTAGCCTTTTAACGGACGTATGTTATTTGAGTTTAAGACACGTTGGTTTGCGTGTATTAAAACGAATGGGGTAATTATCACTATAGCGTTAAGTTTAGTTACCAGGGTGCTCTGTTACGTAGAATCTATTGATAAACTTTTGATGAAATCTTGTGGTCTATCTTTATATATGTTTATGACTCGAGCAATTAAACCTATAACTCACCAACATTCGTGTTGACTTTTTAGCATGTTTTATTCTCAGGTCCTTAGAATGCTTCCGCTGTGATGTGCTTGTTGCCTGCATGGAGTCTCTCATGCTTTGTACAAAGTTTATTGCATTCAAAATAAAACTGCGTTGTGTAATAAATAATTGGACTGTGATGTCAACCTGTAAATTAAAGACTTATGTATTTCGGGGTTTTGCTTATACCTAAGCACTTGCCCACATGTTTATAACTTTCTATGTTTAGAAAGTCACTTACTTTAATGAATGCAATATTTTATCAAAACGTATCATATAGAGGTCAAAACCTCACTGTGGAATCAATGATTAACGTGCCGCGTCAATAGCGATTTTGGCGGGTCGTTACAGCAAATAAAATGAATTTACTTTTATAAAGCTTTGAGAGGATCGTACAGTAAAATTTTGGCAATCAAAATTTTCATATTTCGGAGGACAAGTTGGAAAAAGATTCATGAGTAAAAGATTTTTGAAATTTTTCGGGTGAAATGTGAGCAAAAATGTTACGAGGTAATGAAAACTGATGAATTTAAATGTGGTTGATGACTATTAGTAGGGCATAAGTCCTTCGACCAAAAATGCTTAAGTGTAAAGTTGTCGCTTATAAGTGAGATACGAAAGGGAGAGTATGAGGATGGGAATTAACTACCCATTGATTTTGGAAAAATTTCGAATTGGTATGACTAATATCGAAGTAAGAAGGATGATGGTGTGATTATCATCAAATAAGAAATCTCTTGGAATAAGTTAGGATTCCAAGTCGCGTAAGTATGAGTATCAAATAAGATTCTTGGGTAGTCCTTAATATAGAATTTGAATCGCTAAAGTGACGGGATACAATTTCCTTTATGTATCGTTGTGCAAGTTTATCCATTGTATCGGTTCCTTTCATGGCTAGAAAATAAGCAGATTTGGTGAGATGGTCAATAATAACCCAGATAGTGTCCTAACCGCCTACAGTTTTCAGTAGCTTCGTGATGAAATCCATTATTATTCATTCCCATTTCCATTGTTGGATTTTGGGTTGTTGAAGTAACCCAGATGGATTTTGGTATTCGGCTTTAACCTTTTGTGCCTTCATGCAACTAATAAGGTTTAGATTCGGCTACTTCTCTCCTCGTAAAATATTAATGGTTCGCCATTCTCGCGAGGTATATGAATAATCTTCTCACTATAAATAACTTTCACTTTCATCCTTGAAAGCCAATCCATTCCAACTATTTCATCAAAGCTTCCTAACTTGATGAGTATTAGGTTAATCCTAAAGTCCATTCCAACTATTACATCAAGCTTCTCAAATTGATGGGTGTTAGGTTAATCTTAAGGTTCATTCCAATTAAATCTTATTATACTACCGTGGAAAATTCTATCAAACTTCTCAAATAACATCAGCTTGTGCGTAGGTAACTAATCATTTCCAACCACTACTCTAAAACTTCCAAGTTTTGTTGACATGAGGTCATCTCCAAATGACCCACCTGTTAATTTTAAGGTACTACCTTAAATTATTCCTCTATCTCTGCCAGCTTACCATTTGCTTGTCCTATAGAATACTTAACCCTCATGGTTGTTGATGGCTTATTAGTCATAACACTAAGGTCCTTAGATATAAGGTTTCTATCACTCTAGTAATAAACAACCTCAAGAAAATAAAATGTTGTGACGAATCGTCCCCAAAGTATAATCAGGATCCATGCGAGTCTGCATAACGATTGCTCTACCGCAAGTAAGTCCAAAGTTTTTACTATTTGGTAACTTTTTCCTTAAGTGTCCTGGATTTCTATATTTATAACAGATTTTCGGGTTATCAATTCTGCAATCAAGGCCCTTCTTGTACAGTATCTAGGCTAAGTGGTTTCCTCTAACAGACCATAATGCGTATACTCAAGTGGTTCCTACCAAAATTTCTTTTGAATCACTTCATATTCCTTATATAGTAGCATTGGGACTTCTCATGATTTACTTCAATATAATCACGCTGGCCTGGCGTCATTATATTGTACTAAATCGTACGTTCATTCCAATATCACTCCATATGGTCAATGTAACGTGATCACTCCAAGTTCTACTCAATTTCATCTAACAGTGCTTTATCTATGCTATCTCAGAACAAAATTTACGAAATTAATCTCACAGTTTCTCGGTGTGGGTGCGTAGGTTCCGTAGGTCATGCATCAATGCCTAAATGTCCCAAAATTTCTTCAAAATGTTGGGGTTCGGGTAACATCGTTAGGTTCCTTTCTAGAAATTCAATCTGAGTCTCGTGTCGGGTTGTACGTGTAAAAAGTAGTAATACGATATGTTCTTGAGGCGACTCCCAAGTCTTTGGGTATGGCTGGGCATCAGTGGAAGGCACTCTGACCTTGTGAAAGGAGATGTCCTCCCGACTTCTCCAATGCCTAAGAGTGTTAGGGACCTAAGTCCAGAAGTTTCGTTAGATTGTCAAGTAGTGGTGAAGAATGAAAGAGATAAGTGACAGTCATGAAAGTGTACGGGATACGAGTCAGCTTGCGGAAACTGAACAACCTTCTAATGTTCATACATCGTACGTGGCTAATTAGGATGAGCTCGGGGTGCGGTTACTCCGATAAGTCCTCGCATATTTCCTCCTCCGAGGATTAACTTTAACGGGCGTGTAATCCGAGGGGTACTCCTTCTAGATTGTCTGAAGTAATGTTTCGATCTCTGGAACGGTGGATCAGTAGTAACAGGTGGATTACATTACTAGTTCTTAGGGTTAGACGAGTGGGAAAGTAGTTCAGAAAAAAATCTGAACTGGGAAGAATAAGTTCTCCAAGTCGGTACAGCGAATAGCAGACATGTAGTAAGAGCGTAATTAGGCATAACAACTATAGGAGCCTAGATCATCTACATCAGTATGTAGCATGGCAATAGTAACAGTATCATATCGAAGTAACATGCTAAAAGCAGATAGTAGCATGCAGTAGCGAGAATAAGCAAAAGCATACATCGAGTTTACATAGCAGTAAAAGGAAACTGTAGCATGCAGCAAGTTCATACAGCAGTAGAAGTAAGCAGTGGAATGCAGTAGTAGTAAGCAGTAACGTGCAGTAATATAACACAGTAGCATGCAGCAGGTTCCGCAGTAACAAGTAAACGAGCAAGTTGTAGATTAGTCCTATTAGTGAATCCTACTCGACTCGGTCAAGACGCACTAATGCAACCTAATTCCCTACAACCAATGCTCTGATACCAAATGTGACACCCCGTACAAAACCATCGTGTACGATTCGTCAACAACAGGATCTTTACACGGTCAAACACTACATGCTGTTTAAAAACCAGTTTTGCATTCATAAAAGATAGCGTTTAAAAAAAGATAACATGCTTACTAGAAGCGTTAACATAAGTATGTGACCCAAAGGTCGTTACAAAGCAATTATTTGAAAATAACATAAGTTACGAATGCAAGATAAAAGTTTCATGATTGAGACATCTCTAAGTAATGCAGCGGAAATCTAACACAGCAGGTCCATAACAGCAAGTCTATAACACCAAGACATCAAGTCTAACAGCGGAAGCAACAACGTCTAAGCACCTGAGAAATACACGCTTAAAAAGTCAACACGAATGTTGGTGAGCCATAGTTTGTAATCAGTAAAGTAATGTAGACCACGAGATTTTAGAGCTTCAATCAGGAGTTTAAATCAGTATGAAAAGTATATGCTTATTCGTGGGCACCCGGTAACTAACTTAACGTAATAATAATACCCACTAAAAGTAAACTTGGCAAGTGCGTATGTCCTCGAAGTATCAAACACCCGTTAAACGCTAGCGCGACTAGCCCAAGCGGGGATGTCAAACCCTATAGATCCATATCTAATATTCGCGTTCACCGGTTCAAAACCAATGATTAAACGTTACCGTGCTAAGGGGAATCTTTATGCCGTTATATAACCAACACATATGTAAAGTTTAAGTACTCGTGTCAAGTAAGTAAAACATAAAAAACGCATGTATTCTCAGTACCAAAAATAGTTAAAGTAAAAGGGAAGCTATAACTGACAGTGATAAATGCGGTAAAGTCGATATGCAAAGTATGCAAGTAGTAAGTCGGTCCGAAAGGTCATCAACATAAGTCAAAGGTTACTAGGTCAGTATGTTGTCCCAAAAGGTTTAAAAGTGCTTAAATTAAGTTTAAGTGTCATCATCAACATCATCATTATCATCAGCATTCATCAACACTAAGGTAAGTTCACCAAAATAGAGATCAAAACAAAAGGCAGATTTCGGACAGCTGTTACGATCTCTATACAAATCGAAAAGACACGTAGTCAGTGGCTATGGCTCCGTATGTGAGTCCTCTAACAGCTGACCAATTTTCAGAACCTAACTCGTCTTCCTTTGATCGTGGCGACTGTTTAAGTGCGAGTAGGTCAGAAATTTTTAGCACAACGTTACAAAGGCGTAGTGACTTTCGGAAGGCTATAAATCCTAAACCGTATATCGGATTAAGTCGAGGCCTAAATGAAAAGTCATCTACTAGAAATGAACTATCTGAAAATCAATTTTCCAGAAGCCTAGGAGTCTGATCAGACCCCGAAAAACAGCAAACAAGTGCTCCGGTGAGGTTCTTGGTGCTTGATGCTCATCACGGTTCTCATCCTTGATGCTTGGAAGCTTCAAGTGTACAACTCTTTGATGTTTTAGCATCACTTTGACCAATGTTCAACCATAAACACACAACTAAGAGTAAAATCTATCATTCTACAAGTTTTGAACATCAAGATTGCCTCTTTATTGCATAAATTCAATAAAGCTTCAACATTTGTCCTTTTTACACAAGTTTATGCATCTCCATCACATGTGATGACGAAGACTTGATCTTTATCATCACAACAAACAAAAAAAGGTTCCAAGTAAGTGAGATCTACAATAATAACTTAGATCTCAAGTATTAAGAAAACCCTAAGCTAGAAAGCTTGGATCTTTACAAGATTAATGAGACCATAAGCTAGAAAGCTAAGATCTTTAACAAAATAATGAAAGTAATGAGACCATAAGCTAAAAAGCTAAGATCTTTAACAAAATAATGAAAGTAATGAGACCATAAGCTAAAAAGCTAAGATCTTTAACATAATAATGAAACCCTAAGCTAAAAAGCTTGGATCTTTAGTGTTCTTGAAGATCTTGAAGCATAAAGCTTGGATCTTTAAGATACATGAAAATCATAAACACAAGTTTTGATCTTTATAATAAAACAAAGAAATTACAAACTAGATCTAACAAGTAAATAAAGATTCCAAGCTAGAAAGCTTGAATCTTTCAAGTTCTTGAAGGATTCAAACCCAAGTTTGAATCTACAAGATATAACAAGATCAAAAGCTAAAAGCTAGATCCATAAAATGATGATGATGATGTTGACTTTATGAAGAAGAAAAGAAGAAGAAGAAAATTTAAAACTTACACTTTTTAGAGTGAGAAAGACTAGAGAGAATTAGAGAGTAAGTGTGTGTAAATTGAAAATGATATCAAGCGTAGAATGGGTGAAATAAGGCTTGTATTTATAGGTGGTGATGAGGTGAAAGGGGTGGTATGGTCGTGGGATTGGGGGGAGACAAGGAGGGACAACTATTTGCTTTTTGGTTAACGGTTGTCTAAAGTTGGTGCTTATGTTTGGATCCCATGCAACATTAAGGATAATGCTTAACAAAAATGCTAGTATGTTCCCTCTAATAAATGAGCATTTGTCTTTCATTAATATGGGTCACTAACTTATTATAATTGAGCTAATTAAATAGTCCACTAGCTAGTGTAGGGTGGGCTAAAGTCCAACAAGGTAGAAAATCCAACAACACCAACTAGTGTGCTCTATGTAACATTCCGCGTTTTTCCGTTAAATTTATTTTAACACCGTCTTTTTTTTTTAAATAATATCTTTCGTCATTTAATTTGGCATCTTTCGTTAACTAACGTTCATAATATCCTCGTTATTTAATTATAAAGTCATCCGTTACTCGAACGTTTTTAAAATATTCGTTGGGTTAATTCCCGCACCCGCTTTGAAACTCGAGGGACCGAGATTGCCAAATGGGCAAACTAGTTGACTAGGTCAACTAGTCAACCCACTTACCACATCCATTCATTTCATCTCCACCTCCCACCTTCATCCTCCTCTTTCTCTCTACTTCCCATTTTTGAACTCAAAACCCTCAAACATAAAATCATCATCTAAATCCGATTGGAGAAGCAAACATCAAAACAAATTACATTTTCGTGATCCTCTCTTCATCCTCTACATTTTGATACTAATATCATCAAGTTTGGGTAACATTTATAAAACTCTAGATTTCTCTAAATTCGTGTTTTTGACTTGAAATGGTGTTAGTTAGTGTCTATGGCTCATTGTGATGTCGTGTGTGTAATTTATATGCTCGATCTCGTTGTTTTAGTGTAACTAGCATGAACTTGAATTTTGGTGCGTTGTTCTTGAATTTAGGAAGATCATATGTTGTTAGATGTTAAAAGTTGATGTTTTAATTGTGTTACTAGCATCACTAGCTTCAATTTGATGTGTAGGTTGTCTTAGAAAACTTCATGAACTTGATTATTGATTTTGGTGAATTTGGGTTAGGGTTTGATGAACTTGAAATGGACTTTTGATGCATTGAATGCCATGGATTATTATTGGTAAGTGTTTAGTTGGATTGTATGCTTGATTACCTTCGAAACGGCATATCATTCACGTAAATTGGTTGCCCGAATCATTGAATTGCATTTATGAACTTGTATGCGGTTAATGTTAAGCATTAGATACGGTTTTGGTTGTTGTAATAGGTAGATTGATTGATGAGATGTGTTTATTAGTTTTCCTCGTCAAATTACCTTCCCAACGGTATAAGATACTTGTCTTGATTGTTTGCGGATCATTAATGGTGATTTTGATATGAGTTTGTTTGGTTTTGATTGAGTAAATGCGTTTAGTTATTCTCCTTGTCAAATTACCTTTCTAATGATATATGATATGCGTTTTAAGTGTTTTCGGTGCATGAGATGTGTTAAATTGTATTTTGGTTCGTGACTTGGACCATTTTTCTGCAAACTGCATGTTTCCCAGGTATTGCGCGCCGCGCAGAATTAGAAATCCCAGATGTTTGCCTTCGTGGTTAAGTTCTGACCAGGATTTACACTTGGGTGCGCGTCGCGCAACCCATAGCGCGCCGCGCATACTGCCCAGCTCATTTTGTCTTTGTTTTTCATGTCACAAAAATGTTTCCCGCTTTACTATAACCCCGTTTACCATGAAACTTGACTATTATGCTCGTATATGACTTCTCATCATGAGAAAATTGTCGGACACCCGACCCGACCCCGTTGACTTTGACTTTGACCAAGTTTGACTTTTAGTCAAACTTAACCAAACGATTATACAATCATTCTAACATGCTTAACTACTTGTGTCGTGCATGAAACTTGACAAATTGATCCACGTGCTATATTAATCGAGTCGTAACGAGCCATAGGACTAATTGAACATCTTTGACCCTTCGTGACTATCGTTATTGATACAACCTATTTGTTTAGGTCAAGACTAGCATTGTTTCTTGCACGTTTACTTGTCGAAGTACTTTGTGGTTCGTGCATACAAGGTGAGATCATAGTCCCACTTTTTACTCATTTGAACTTACTTTTGGGATGAGAAAACATAAACGATTCTTTTGAACTAAGTGAACACAAGAACGGGAAAACAAACATTCTACATACGAGTTTAGAACAAAATCCTCAATTCAATTATCATTAGTTACATTTGCAGGGTGTAAGTGTAGGCGTGAACTTATGTTGTATGGCCATATGGGTTTGACAACCCTCATCTTTGACGGTTCGCTACCGTCTACGGATGAAATATATTTTCGGGAAACAGTGTTGTTCTAGCACTAATTAATGGGGTATTCAACGGACGGAATGTTAAGCTTTGATAATTGGGTGCTCGTGAATATTAACTTTAGAATGTATTACTATTATTTCAACTTTGCAAACCTTGTGGTTCGACTTACTTACTTTTACTCACTTACCTACTTAAACCTATGATTTCACCAACGTTTTTCGTTGACAGATTACTATGTTTTTCTCAGGGCTTGCACGATATGTGAAACATGCTTCCGCTCATTATTTGATACTTGCATTGGATGTCGAGTATACGTGCATTTCATGGAGCGTCTTTTGACTTTACTTTAAACCGTGTCGCCTAGATTTCATTCGTATTATAACGTTGTAACTTAACTATTGGTTGAACAATTCTTGTAAACTTTGAAACAATCTTTATTTTGAAATGAAGGCGACATATTTTGGTCAAACGTTATCATAAAGACTTATGACCAGGTAATGGGACCCACGTAGATGACGCCGTCACTTGACGATTTGTCGGGGTCGCTACAAGTGGTATCAGAGCCTTGGTTGTAGGGATTTAGAGTTCATTTGTGTCCACCCCGAGTCATAGGGTACATAGGTGAATCTAGACTACAACCGGCATATAGACTAAAGTAGGAATTACTTGACTATTTGTGCATTTATACTCGAACTCTTCTATCATATCTAACTCGTATTCGATCTTGATCTTACGTTGATAAATTTTGTTGATGCGCCACCTTGACTTTATGAAGTAATGTTAAATGCACATGGGAATCAGGGTAATATAATTTCCGGGATTATATTACGGTGATTCACATGGACGTTCCGACATTATGACATAAAGAATTTAAGGCGAGTCAAGGAAAATTTTCTCTCTATCCTTATTCCATACTCCGGTTAGTATTGTTGAAAATACTAACCAACGATATTATTGTGTCATGAAGGAACAATGGCTCACCAAGGTCAACACAATACCCCTCTCGAAACTCTAGGACAAGCTCTTCAACGAATGATAACCACCGCCGTGGGTACGGCCGTGGCCGATCACTTTTCCAACAACACCAATCATGGAGCCGGTAATCCAAGCGAAGGTTGCTCCTACAAGAACTTCATGAAGTACAACCCTCCCACTTTCGATGGAACCGGAGGACCGATTACTCTCACCCGATGGTTTGAACAAATGGAGACCGTTTTTAACACAAGCGGTTGTCGAGACCAAGATAAGGTCAAGTTTTCCACCCTCACTTTCACCGGCATTGCTCTCTCGTGGTGGAACAAGTACGTATAATCGATGGATAGCGATGAAGCCCACACACTCTCTTGGACCGAATTAAGAGAAAGAATGATCACCGAATACTTCCTACGCGACGAGACTCGAGGGCTCGAACAGGGTCTAAGGAATTTAAAAACGGTCGGGAACGACCTCGAAGCTTATAATCAACGGTTTATCGAACTAGTCTCAATGTGTCCAAATCTCACGACTCCCGAATCCCTAAGGGTCGAACTTTACATGGATGGCCTCCCTAAGAGCATTCAACACGGGGTAATAATATCCCAACCCCCTAACCTACAAGAGGCTTTAACAACGGCCCGCCAAACTTTAGGAACGACGAATGAAATGAAAGCACCGACACCAATGGTCGAGAGCCACCCGAGTAACAACAAAAGAAAATGGGAAGCCTCGCAACCAAGCAACCACAACAATAATAACATCTCCAAGAAGCCTTTCACCCTCGGCCGCAAGAAAGGCTATGCCAGAAAACTACCTTTTTGTAACGAATGCCACAAGCATCACTTTGAAGGATGTGGCAGGTTTCGCCACCGGCGCCAAGGAAGTGGTCACGTCGCCAAACGTTGTGGAAGTACCACCCCCGTCGCTCGAATGATGCCCAACGCACACAGAACGGGTGCTTGCTTCGAATGTGGCCAACTGGGTCATTTTAGGAATGTGTGCCCAAATAAGAAAATCAACCCCAACGCACGCCGTTGAACCTTCAACATCGACACCTAGGATGCCCGGAACGACGATGGACTAGTAACGGGTACGTTTCTTCACAACAAACCGTATACTTCATACTTATTCGATTCCATTACCGCTAGACGTTTTATAACCAAGTCTTTGACTCGTGCTCTTTGCACTCCACTTTTTCCCTAGACACTACTTAGGCGATTTAAGTGACCAACGGAAAAATATTGTGTGCCTATAAATTCTATCGGAGGATATGCGTTAAGAAATTGGACTCGACACCTATAGAACTAAGGAACTCAAAATCCAGTCATTAAGGAGAAATTGTTGCCCTACATTTATGTATAGATTATTGTGAACTAAGAAATTTTCGGTTGAAAACCGATACCCTCTCCCTCACATCCATGACCTCATGATTATTTACATGAATCCCGTATGTTCCAAATCGACCTCCGTTCCGGTTATCATCAATTAGGGGTTAAGGGAGACGATGTCTCCTGAGTCTTTTCCGAACTCGCAACGTTAGTTGTAAATCTCTCTTAGTACCATTCGATTTATCCAAGGCTCGTCCATATCCATAAACCTCTTAAACCACGTATGCAAACTTATCTAGACAAATCTGTTATCGTATTTATAGATGACATCTTAACTTATTCAAGTAAAGAAGGAAAACGAACAACATCACCATCTTACGCTCGAACTTTTGAGAAAAGAGCAACTCTATACCAAATTCTCCGAGTGGGAATTTTTGTTGAACGAAGTCCAATTTTTCTAGACCATGACGTTAATGGTCAAGGCATTACAATCAATCTCGAAATCAAGCCACATGTAATCAGGAAACTCTCCCAACTCAGACTTGTATTCGTAAAATCTTAGATCTCGCCTGTTATCACCGAAAATTCATTTCTGACTTTTCTCGTGTTACACGACTTTAACCTCGTTAACTCACTAAGGAAAACTTTAAACCTCTCCGTGTTCGAACCTTGAACGTAATTTTGCATGCAAACCTTTCTAGCTAAATTCGTATAGCACATAACGGAACTCAATATGGAAATAATTCTACTTAAACGCCCAAAAGGCATACTCTCTCGACTCGAAATCAACGGAACTGAAATTCGTTATTTTTGCACGAAGAATTCGAATACATAATTGTTGATCCGATCAACTTTTCTCGTCATCACGTACCACACTACGTACCTCTGTTATTCCACCGTTACCGTCTGATATTACTGGAACTTAAGATAACCCGCAATCCAAGGATACATCACTCTTATTTGACATAACGTCCTTGTGTTTCTGATAATCGGCCAACTACTATTCAACCCCGAACTATACAACTACGTGTACTATCTCGATTTTCTTTCAAACTTCAACTTTTGACAACTAGATGCACAATACGGCGACCTTGAGATGTAAACTCATCCTATTCTAAGACCTCATTTCACTCCTATCTTTATCGCTCGCACTTCCGTTTAAGGAAACTCCTTGTGACATTTCTCCATGGATAGAGAAACTCCTCATATTACCTTAACATTCGCCACGAGGGTGAATAGTCCTAACGAACATATTTCGAACCCTAACTGACTTGTTCAAACATATCTTAAGAGATTCTATTCCAGTACGGTGTATCTTCGTCATTTATCCTGTATCGAAATACTCGTTTCACTTCTAGTGTTACAAGAAACCTTGGGAACTCGCTTAGACACATGTACCGCGTATCTCCCACAACCGACGAACCGAGCAAACGTACGATTCAATCTTGGAAAGACATGTTACAGACTGGTATTGTCACCTTTAGTAGTTCCTCTTACAACGACAGCTATCACTCGTATATTAACGCCGCACCTCCGAAACCCTATATGACCGCAAATGTCATACCCCTGTTCATTTAACCAAAGCATGTGGCAAGCAAATCACCGAATCCGAACCCCATCAAGAAACAACAATTGAGATCGTTCAAGTCCGAGAAGGGCTCGAGATGACCCGTAGTCGCCAGAAGAGTTATACCAAACTTAGATGAAAACCTCACAAATCCCAGTGTGTAACCGCGTAATATTGAGAACCTGCACCTTGGAAGGGTGTAATCCATTTCGGGAATCAGGGAAAGTTAAACCCGCGACATGTTAACCCTTTTGAAACCTTGGGGCGTATTGGAACCGCTTCCTACAGTTTAGAACTTCCGACTAAATTAAGTTTCCGTTTACCCTACATTTCGTGTAACAAACTTAGAAACGTGTCCTGCGGAACAGGAACGTGCAATCCTGCTAGATACACCAACTATCGATGACAAACTTCTCTTCATAGGAAAACCAGTTGAAACCGGGGATCGTAAAACCAAACCTTAATACAACGTAAAACCCTGACTATCCAAATTCATGAGAACACTCAAGGACGTACCTACACTTATTCATATCATGAACAACGTAAAGTCTCGAGTAAGAGATATCGACTACTACTTCCAACTAAATTTCGGGACGAAATTTCTTTTGAGGTGTGGATAATGTAACATCCCGCGTTTTTCCGTTAAATTTATTTTAACACCGTCTTTTTTTTTTTAAATAATATCTTTCGTCATTTAATTTGGCATCTTTCGTTAACTAACGTTCATAATATCCTCGTTATTTAATTATAAAGTCATCCGTTACTCGAACGTTTTTAAAATATTCGTTGGGTTAATTCCCGCACCCGCTTTGAAACTCGAGGGACCGAGATTGCCAAATGGGCAGACTAGTTGACTAGGTCAACTAGTCAACCCACTTACCACATCCATTCATTTCATCTCCACCTCCCACCTTCATCCTCCTCTTTCTCTCTACTTCCCATTTTTGAACTCAAAACCCTCAAACATAAAATCATCATCTAAATCCGATTGGAGAAGCAAACATCAAAACAAATTACATTTTCGTGATCCTCTCTTCATCCTCTACATTTTGATACTAATATCATCAAATTTGGGTAACATTTCTAAAACTCTAGATTTCTCTAAATTCGTGTTTTTGACTTGAAATGGTGTTAGTTAGTGTCTATGGCTCAATGTGATGTCGTGTGTGTAATTTATATGCTCGATCTCGTTGTTTTAGTGTAACTAGCATGAACTTGAATTTTGGTGCGTTGTTCTTGAATTTAGGAAGATCATATGTTGTTAGATGTTAAAAGTTGATGTTTTAATTGTGTTACTAGCATCACTAGCTTCAATTTGATGTGTAGGTTGCCTTAGAAAACTTCATGAACTTGATTATTGATTTTGGTGAATTTGGGTTAGGGTTTGATGAACTTGAAATGGACTTTTGATGCATTGAATGCCATAGATTATTATTGGTAAGTGTTTAGTTGGATTGTATGCTTGATTACCTTCGAAACGACATATCATTCACGTAAATTGGTTGCCCGAATCATTGAATTGCATTTATGAACTTGTATGCGGTTAATGTTAAGCATTAGATACGGTTTTGGTTGTTGTAATAGGTAGATTGATTGATGAGATGTGTTTATTAGTTTTCCTCGTCAAATTACCTTCCCAACGGTATAAGATACTTGTCTTGATTGTTTGCGGATCATTAATGGTGATTTTGATATGAGTTTGTTTGGTTTTGATTGAGTAAATGCGTTTAGTTATTCTCCTTGTCAAATTACCTTTCTAATGATATATGATATGCGTTTTAAGTGTTTTCGGTGCATGAGATGTGTTAAATTGTATTTTGGTTCGTGACTTGGACCATTTTTCTGCAAACTGCATGTTTCCCAGGTATTGCGCGCCGCGCAGAATTAGAAATCCCAGATGTTTGCCTTCGTGGTTAAGTTCTGACCAGGATTTACACTTGGGTGCGCGCCGCGCAACCCATAGCGCGCCGCGCATACTGCCCAGCTCATTTTGTCTTTGTTTTTCATGTCACAAAAATGTTTCCCGCTTTACTATAACCCCGTTTACCATGAAACTTGACTATTATGCTCGTATATGACTTCTCATCATGAGAAAATTGTCGGACACCCGACCCGACCCCGTTGACTTTGACTTTGACCAAGTTTGACTTTTAGTCAAACTTAACCAAACGATTATACAATCGTTCTAACATGCTTAACTACTTGTGTCGTGCATGAAACTTGACAAATTGATCCACGTGCTATATTAATCGAGTCGTAACGAGCCATAGGACTAATTGAACATCTTTGACCCTTCGTGACTATCGTTATTGATACAACCTATTTGTTTAGGTCAAGACTAGCATTGTTTCTTGCACGTTTACTTGTCGAAGTACTTTGTGGTTCGTGCATACAAGGTGAGATCATAGTCCCACTTTTTACTCATTTGAACTTACTTTTGGGATGAGAAAACATAAACGATTCTTTTGAACTAAGTGAACACAAGAACGGGAAAACAAACATTCTACATACGAGTTTAGAACAAAATCCTCAATTCAATTATCATTAGTTACATTTGCAGGGTGTAAGTGTAGGCGTGAACTTATGTTGTATGGCCATATGGGTTTGACAACCCTCATCTTTGACGGTTCGCTACCGTCTACGGATGAAATATATTTTCGGGAAACAGTGTTGTTCTAGCACTAATTAATGGGGTATTCAACGGACGGAATGTTAAGCTTTGATAATTGGGTGCTCGTGAATATTAACTTTAGAATGTATTACTATTATTTCAACTTTGCAAACCTTGTGGTTCGACTTACTTACTTTTACTCACTTACCTACTTAAACCTATGATTTCACCAACGTTTTTCGTTGACAGATTACTATGTTTTTCTCAGGGCTTGCACGATATGTGAAACATGCTTCCGCTCATTATTTGATACTTGCATTGGATGTCGAGTATACGTGCATTTCATGGAGCGTCTTTTGACTTTACTTTAAACCGTGTCGCCTAGATTTCATTCGTATTATAACGTTGTAACTTAACTATTGGTTGAACAATTCTTGTAAACTTTGAAACAATCTTTATTTTGAAATGAAGGCGACATATTTTGGTCAAACGTTGTCATAAAGACTTATGACCAGGTAATGGGACCCACGTAGACGACGCCGTCACTTGACGATTTGTCGGGGTCGCTACACTCTAGTAAATTACTAAGCGTAATTAAGCATCCAAAAACCCAAGTAATTGTTATTATAAAATAAAAATTAGTATTACGTAGTCATAATATTCCGATAATGACCAAAATTAAACGTGTACCATGAAATGTCCCGTTCTTATTGATTAAAAACGTTCCATATTAATTGATTTCGTTGCGAGGTTTTGACCTCTATATGAGATATTTTTCAAAGACTGCATTCATTTTAAAATAAACCATAACCTTTATTTCATAAATAAAGGTTTAAAAAGCTTTACGTAGATTATCAAATAATGATAATCTAAAATATCCTGTTTACACACGACCATTACATAATGGTTTACAATACAAATATGTTACATCGAAATCAGTTTCTTGAATGCAGTTTTTACACAATATCATACAAACATGGACTCCAAATCTTGTCCTTATTTTAGTATGCAACAGCGGAAGCTCTTAGTATTCACCTGAGAATAAACATGCTTTAAACGTCAACAAAAATGTTGGTGAGTTATAGGTTTAACCTATATATATCAAATCGTAACAATAGACCACAAGATTTCATATTTCAATACACATCCCATACATAGAGATAAAAATCATTCATATGGTGAACACCTGGTAACCGACATTAACAAGATGCATATATAAGAATATCCCCATCATTCCGGGACACCCTTCGGATATGATATAAATTTTGAAGTACTAAAGCATTCGGTACTTTGGATGGGGTTTGTTAGGCCCAATAGATCTATCTTTAGGATTCGCGTCAATTAGGGTGTCTATTCCCTAATTCTTAGATTACCAGACTTAATAAAAAGGGGCATATTCGATTTCAATAATTCAACCATAGAATGTAGTTTCACGTACTTGTGTCTATTTTGTAAATCATTTATAAAACCTGCATGTATTCTCATCCCAAAAATATTAGATTTTAAAAGTGGGACTATAACTCACTTTCACAGATTTTTACTTCGTCGGGAAGTAAGACTTAGTCACTGGTTGATTCACGAACCTATAACAATATATACATATATATCAAAGTATGTTCAAAATATATTTACAACACTTTTAATATATTTTGATGTTTTAAGTTTATTAAGTCAGCTGTCCTCGTTAGTAACCTACAACTAGTTGTCCACAGTTAGATGTACAGAAATAAATCGATAAATATTATCTTGAATCAATCCATGACCCAGTGTATACGTATCTCAGTATTGATCACAACTCAAACTATATATATATTTTGGAATCAACCTCAACCCTGTATAGCTAACTCCAACATTCACATATAGAGTGTCTATGGTTGTTCCGCAATATATATATAGATGGGTCGACATGATAGGTTGAAACATTGTATACGTGTCTATGGTATCTCAAGATTACATAATATATAATATAAGTTGATTAGGTTATGGTTGGAATAGATTTATTACTAACTTTCACGTAGGTAAAATGAGTAGTTTTTATCAATCTTGTTTTACTCGCCATTTCTTCGTTTCTGATCCGTTTTGAGTAATTCTAGTGGCCACGGTTTCGTATTGAACTTAAATTTATGAATCTAAATATAAAAAGTATAAGTTAATAGTCGGAAATACAAGTTACAAGTCGTTTTTGAAAGAGGTAGTCATTTCCGTCGAAAGAACGACATCTTGATGACCATTTTGAAAAACATACTTTCATTTTGAGTTTAACCATTATTTTTGGATATAGTTTCATGTTCATAAGAAAAATCATTTTTCCAGAAGTATAGCTTTTAAATCAAAGTTCTTCTTAGCTTTTAATTATCCCAACCAAAACAGCCCCCGGTTTTACTACGACGGCGTATATCCAGTTTTATGGTGTTTATCGTGTTTCCGGGTTTTAAATCATTAAGTTAGCATATCATATAGATATAGAACATGTGTTTAGTTGATTTTCAAAGTCTAGTTAGAAGGATTAACTTTATTTGCAAACAAGTTTAGAATTAACTAAACTATGTTCTAGTGATTACAAGTTTATAACGTTGAATAAGACAGCTTTTTATGTATGAATAGAATGATGTTATGAACATAATTACTACCTCAAGTTCCTTGGATAAACCTACTGGAAATTAGAAAAATGGATCTAGCTTCAAAGGATCCTTGGATGGCCTGAAAGTTCTTGAAGCAGAATCATGACACGAAAACAATTTCAAGTAAGATTTCCACTCGAAATAAGATTGTTATAGTTATAGAAATTGAATTAAAGTTTGAATATGATTATTACCTTGTATTAGAAAGATAACCTACTGTAAGTAACAAAGGTTTCTTGATCTTGGATGATTACTTGGAATGGATTTAGAAAACTTGGAAGTAAACTTGCAATCTTGGAAGTATTCTTGATTTTATGAAACTAGAACTTTTGAAATTTATGAAGAACACTTAGAACTTGAAGATAGAACTTGAGAGAGATCAATTAGATGAAGAAAATTGAAGAATGAAAGTGTTTGTAGGTGTTTTTGGTCGTTGGTGTATGGATTAGATATAAAGGATATGTAATTTTGTTTTCATGTAAATAAGTCATGAATGATTACTCATATTTTTGTAATTTTATGAGATATTTCATGCTAGTCATGAATGATTACTCATATTGGAGTGTATATACCAATAGTACATACATCTAAAAGCTGTGTATTGTACGAGTACGAATACGGGTGCATACGAGTAGAATTGTTGATGAAACTGAACGAGGATGTAATTGTAAGCATTTTTGTTAAGTAGAAGTATTTTGATAAGTGTATTGAAGTCTTTCAAAAGTGTATGAATACATATTAAAACACTACATGTATATACATTTTAACTGAGTCGTTAAGTCATCGTTAGTCGTTACATGTAAGTGTTGTTTTGAAACCTTTAGGTTAACAATCTTGTTAAGTGTTGTTAACCCAATGTTTATAATATCAAATGAGATTTTAAATTATTATACTATCATGATATTATGATGTATAAATATCTCTTAATATGATATATATATACATTAAATGTCGTTACAACGATAATCGTTACATATATGTCTCGTTTCAAAATCATTAAGTTAGTAGTCTTGTTTTTACATATGTAGTTCATTGTTAATATACTTAATGATATGTTTACTTATCATAATATCATGTTAACTATATATATATATATATATATATATATATATATATATATATCCATATATATGTCATCATATAGTTTTTGCAAGTTTTAACGTTCGTGAATCACCGGTCAACTTGGGTGGTCAATTGTCTATATGAAACCTATTTCAATTAATCAAGTCTTAACAAGTTTAATTCCTTAACATGTTGGAAACACTTAATCATGTAAATAAAAATTTCATTTAATATATATATAATCATGGAAAAGTTCGGGTCACTACAGTACCTACCCGTTAAATAAATTTCGTCCCGAAATTTTAAGCAGTTGGAGGTGTTGACGTATCTTCTGGAAATAAATGCGGGTATTTCTTCTTCATCTGATCTTCTCGTTCCCAGGTGAACTCGGGTCCTCTACGAGCATTCCATCGAACCTTAACAATTGGTATCTTGTTTTGCTTATGTCTTTTAACCTCACGATCCATTATTTCGACGGGTTCTTCGATGAATTGAAGTTTTTCGTTGATTTGGATTTCATCTAATGGAATAGTGAGATCTTCTTTAGCAAAACATTTCTTCAAATTCGAGACGTGGAAAGTGTTATGTACAGCCGAGAGTTGTTGAGGTAATTCAAGTCGGTAAGCTACTGGTCCGACACGATCAATAATCTTGAATGGTCCAATATGCCTTGGATTTAATTTCCCTAGTTTACCAAATCGAACAACGCCTTTCCAAGGTGCAACTTTAAGCATGACCATCTCTCCAATTTCAAATTCTATATCTTTTCTTTTAATGTCAGTGTAGCTCTTTTGTCGACTTTGGGCGGTTTTCAACCGTTGTTGAATTTGGATGATCTTCTCGGTAGTTTCTTGTATTATCTCCAGACCCGTAATCTGTCTATCCCCCACTTCACTCCAACAAATCGGAGACCTGCACTTTCTACCATAAAGTGCTTCAAACGGCGCCATCTCAATGCTTGAATGGTAGCTGTTGTTGTAGGAAAATTCTGCTAACGGTAGATGTCGATCCCAACTGTTTCCAAAATCAATAACACATGCTCGTAGCATGTCTTCAAGCGTTTGTATCGTCCTTTCGCTCTGCCCATCAGTTTGTGGATGATAGGCAGTACTCATTTCTAGACGAGTTCCTAATGCTTGCTGTAATGTCTGCCAGAATCTTGAAATAAATCTGCCATCCCTATCAGAGATAATAGAGATTGGTATTCCATGTCTGGAGACGACTTCCTTCAAATACAGTCGTGCTAACTTCTCCATCTTGTCATCTTCTCTTATTGGCAGGAAGTGTGCTGATTTGGTGAGACGATCAGCTATTACCCAAATAGTATCAAAACCACTTGCAGTCCTTGGCAATTTAGTGATGAAATCCATGGTAATGTTTTCCCATTTTCATTCCGGGATTTCGGGTTGTTGAAGTAGACCTGATGGTTTCTGATGCTCAGCTTTGACCTTAGAACACATCAAACATTCTCCTACATATTTAGCAACATCGGCTTTCATACCCGGCCACCAAAAATGTTTCTTGAGATCCTTGTACATCTTCCCCGTTCCAGGATGTATTGAGTATCTGGTTTTATGAGCTTCTCTAAGTACCATTTCTCTCATATCTCCAAATTTTGGTACCCAAATCCTTTCAGCCTTATACCGGGTTCCGTCTTCTCGAATATTAAGATGCTTCTCCGATCCTTTGGGTATTTCATCCTTTAAATTTCCCTCTTTTAAAACTCCTTGTTGCGCCTCCTTTATTTGAGTAGTAAGGTTATTGTGAATCATTATATTCATAGATTTTACTCGAATGGGTTCTCTTTCCTTCCTGCTCAAGGCGTCGGCTACCACATTTTCCTTCCCCGGGTGGTAACGAATCTCAAAGTCATAATCATTCAACAATTCAATCCACCTACGCTGCCTCATATTCAGTTGTTTCTGATTAAATATGTGCTGAAGACTTTTGTGGTCGGTATATATAATACTTTTAACCCCATATAAGTAGTGCCTCCAAGTCTTTAATGCAAAAACAACCGCGCCTAATTCCAAATCATGCGTCGTATAATTTTATTCGTGAATCTTTAATTGTCTAGACGCATAAGCAATCACCTTCGTTCGTTGCATTAATACACAACTGAGACCTTGCTTTGATGCGTCACAATAAATCACAAAATCATCATTCCTTTCAGGCAATGACAATATAGGTGCCGTAGTTAGCTTTTTCTTCAATAAATGAAACGCTTTCTCTTGTTCATCCTTCCATTCAAATTTCTTCCCTTTATACGTTAATGCAGTCAAGGGTTTTGCTATTCTGAAAAAGTCTTGGATGAACCTTCTGTAGTAACCAGCTAGTCCTAAAAACTGGCGTATGTGTTTCGGAGTTTTCGGGGTTTCCGACTTTTCAACAGTTTCTATCTTTGCCGGATCCACCTTAATACCTTCTTTGTTCACTATGTGACCGAGGAATTGAACTTCTTCCAATCAAAATGCACACTTTGAAAATTTAGCATACAATTCTTCCTTCCTCAATACTTCTAACACCTTTCTCAAATGTTCACCGTGTTCTTGGTCATTCTTTGAGTAAATAAGTATGTCATCAATGAAAACAATGACAAACTTGTCAAGGTATGGTCCACACACTCGGTTCATAAGGTCCATGAACACAGCTGGTGCATTAGTTAAACCAAACGGCATGACCATAAACTCGTAATGACCGTAACGTGTTCTGAAAGCAGTCTTTGGAATATCATCTTCTTTCACCCGCATTTGATGATACCCGGAACGTAAGTCAATCTTTGAATAAATAGACGAGCCTTGTAGTTGATCAAATAAGTCGTCGATTCTCGGTAGTGGGTAGCGGTTCTTGATGGTAAGTTTGTTCAACTCTCGGTAGTCAATACATAACCTGAATGTACCATCTTTCTTCTTGACAAACAAAACAGGAGCTCCCCACGGTGATGTGCTTGGTCGAATGAAACCACGCTCTAAAAGTTCTTGTAATTGGCTTTGCAGTTCTTTCATCTCGCTGGGTGCGAGTCTGTAAGGAGCACGAGCTATTGGTGCAGCTCCTGGTACAAGATCTATTTGAAATTCAACGGATCGATGTGGGGGTAATCCCGGTAATTCTTTCGGAAATACATCGGGAAATTCTTTTGCGACGGGAACATCATTGATGCTCTTTTCTTCAGTTTTTACTTTCTTGACGTGTGCTAGAACAGCATAGCAACCTTTTCTTATTAGTTTTTGTGCCTTCAAATTACTAATAAGATGTAGCTTCGTGTTGCCCTTTTCTCCGTACACCATTAAAGGTTTTCCTTTTTCTCGTATAATGCGAATTGCATTTTTGTAACAAACGATCTCTGCTTTCACTTCTTTCAACCAGTTCATACCGATTATCACATCAAAACTCCCTAACTCTACTGGTATCAAGTCAATCTTAAATATTTCGCTACCCAGTTTAATTTCTCGATTCCGGCATATATTATCTGCTGAAATTAATTTTCCGTTTGCTAATTCGAGTAAAATTTACTATCCAATGGTGTCAATGGACAACTTAATTTAGCACAAAAATCTCTACTCATATAGCTTTTATCCGCACCCGAATCAAATAAAACGTAAGCAGATTTATTGTCAATAAGAAACGTACCCGTAACAAGCTCCGGGTCTTCCTGTGCCTCTGCCGCATTAATATTGAAAACTCTTCTGCTGCCTTGTCCATTCGTGTTCTCCAGGTTCGGGCAATTTCTAATAATGTGGCCCGGTTTTCCACATTTATAACAAACTACATTGGCATAACTTGCTCCGACACTACTTGCTCCGCCATTACTCGTTCCGACACCATTTGTTCCTTTCGTTCTGTTAACCCCTGGTCCGTAGACCTCACACTTCGCCGCGCTATGACCATTTCTTTTACACTTGTTGCAAAATTTGGTGCAGAACCCCAAGTGATACTTTTCACACCTTTGGCATAGCTGCTTCTGATTGTTGTTGTTATTGTGGTTGTTATTGTTGTTGGGATGATTGTTGTAGTTGCTGTTGTTGTTGTTGTTGTTGTTGTTGTTGTTGTTGGGCCATTTGTTGTAGTTGCGATTGATGTTGCGATTGTTGGGATAATTGTTGCGATTATTGTTGTAATTGCTGTTGTTGTTGTATTGGTGATTCTTATCACCGTTTTCCGCCCACTTTCGTTTGACTTGCTTCACATTGGCCTCTTCAGCCGTCTGTTCTTTAATTCTTTCCTCAATCGGGTTCACTAGTTTGTGAGCCATTCTACATGCCTGTTGTATGGAGGCGGGCTCGTGTGAACTTATATCTTCTTGGATTCTTTCCGGTAATCCTTTCACAAACGCGTCGATCTTCTCTTCCTCATCTTCGAACGCTCCCGGACACAATAGGTACAATTCTGTGAATCGTCTTTCGTACGTGGTAATATCAAATCCTTGGGTTCGTAACCCTCTAAGTTCTGTCTTGAGCTTATTGACCTCGGTTCTGGGACGGTACTTCTCGTTCATCAAGTGCTTGAATGCTGACCACGGTAGTGCGTAAGCATCATCTTGTCCCACTTGCTCTAGATAGGTATTCCACCATGTTAACGCAGAACCTGTGAAGGTATGCGTAGCGTACTTCACTTTGTCCTCTTCAGTACACTTACTTATGGCAAACACCGATTCAACCTTCTCGGTCCACCGTTTCAATCCGATCGGTCCTTCGGTTCCATCAAATTCCAAAGGGTTGCAGGCAGTGAATTCTTTGTAGGTGCATCCTACACGATTTCCTGTACTGCTAGATCCAAGGTTATTGTTGGTATGTAGCGCAGCCTGTACTGCAGCTATGTTTGAAGCTAGAAAAGTACAGAATTCCTCTTCATTCATATTCACGGTGTGTCGAGTAGTCGGTGCCATTTCCTTCAAAATAGTCAAATGGAACAAGTTAATCATACAGAATATTAAGAGTAGTTAATAGTATTTCGTAGCATAATATGAACTCATTTATAAAAGCTCTTTCTTCATATTAGCGTTTTATAAGTTTAAATTCGGGTAGTACCTACCCGTTAAGTTCATACTTAGTAGCTAATATACAATTCAACTACTACAATTCTATATGAAAAACTGATTATAATAATATTTCGCGTTCAAACTTTTATACAATATTTTACAAACTTACAATACCGCTTATTTTACATAAAGCATGAAATATAGCACACAATAACTTTGATACAAGATAGTTGTGAAGATAATTCTAGCTAGTACACAAGTCGTTCAGCAAAGGCAATAAAGACACGTAATTCATACGTCCAGAAACAAGTCATGCATTCTGGTTTTACTAGGACTACTTCCCATCCTTGGTCTTGTGGAACATAACCGTTATGGCCGTTGATAAGACAGCGTGTTGTAATGTCGTCAAAGGGACGAGGGTTACGTAATGTCCAACAGTCCCGTAACAATCTAAAAACCTTGTTTCTCACCCCAACTACTGAGTCCTTTACTTGTGGAAATGTTTTGTCTAATAGTTGTAGCCTGATGTTCTTGTTCTCACTTTGGTGAGAAGCAAACATTACTAACCCGTAAGCATAACATGCTTCTTTATGTTGCATGTTAGCCGCTTTTTCTAAATCATGAAGTCCTATGTTCGGATACATTGAGTCAAAATAATTTCTTAACCGGTTGCGTAAAATAGCACTTGGGTTCCCCGCAATATATGCGTCAAAGTAAACACATCGTAACTTATGGGTTTCCCAATGTGATATCCCCCATCTTTCACACGAAAGTCTCTTATAAACCAAGGTATTCTTGGAACGTTCTTCGAATGTCTTACAAACTGATTTCGCCGTAAATAGTTGTGCCGAAGAATTCTGACCGACTCTAGACAAGATTTCATCAATCATGTCTCCGGGTAGGTCTCTTAAAATATTGGGTTGTCTACCCATTTTGTGTTTTTATACTGTAAAATAGACAAGAGTTAGATTCATAAAAAAATACTTATTAATACAAGCAATTTTTACATATATCATAAAGCATAAGCACACTATATTATATATATTACACCATACGAATACAACTATCTTATTCCGACTCGCTCGTTTCTTCTTCTTCAGTTTTGGATCATTTTGCCAAGTTTCTAGGGATATATGATGTTCCCCTAATACTAGCTGTCGTTTTCCACAACGGTTTAGAAAAACCTGGTGGTTTAGAGGTTCCTGGGTCATTGTTACAACTTAAGGACTTCGGTGGTTGACGATACATATAAAGTTCATCGGGGTTGGAATTAGATTTCTCTATTTTTATGCCCTTTCCCTTATTATTTTCTTTTGCCTTTTTAAATTCAGTTGGGGTAATTTCTATAACATCATCGAAATTCTCGTCGGAATCCGATTCATCGGAGAATTGGTAGTCCTCCCAATATTTTGCTTCCTTGGCGGAAACACCATTGACCATAATTAACCTTGGTCGGTTGGTTGAGGATTTTCTTTTACTTAACCGTTTTATTATTTCCCCCACCGGTTCTATTTCCTCCTCCGGTTCCTCCTCTTCCGGTTCCGATTCTTCTTCCGGTTCTGATTCTTCTTCCGGTTCCTCTTCGGGAACTTGTGAATCAGTCCAATATATATTCGACTCTTTGTTATTATTAGGTGAGTCAATGGGATTTGAGCTAGAGGTAGACATCTATCACACAATATCAAACATGTTAAGAGATTAATATATCACATAATATATACATGTTAATAATATATAGTTTCCAACAAAAATGTTAAGCAATCATTTTTAAAGAAAACACGGTCGAAGTCCAGACTCACTAATGCATCCTAACAAACTCGATAAGACACACTAATGCAAATTTTCTGGTTCTCTAAGACCAGCGCTCGGATACCAACTGAAATGTCCCGTTCTTATTGATTAAAAAAGTTCCATATTAATTGATTTCGTTGCGAGGTTTTGACCTCTATATGAGACGTTTTTCAAAGACTGCATTCATTTTAAAACAAACCATAACCTTTATTTCATAAATAAAGGTTTAAAAAGCTTTACGTAGATTATCAAATAATGATAATCTAAAATATCCTGTTTACACACGACCATTACATAATGGTTTACAATACAAATATGTTACATCGAAATCAGTTTCTTGAATGCAGTTTTTACACAATATCATACAAACATGGACTCCAAATCTTGTCCTTATTTTAGTATGCAATAGCGGAAGCTCTTAGTATTCACCTGAGAATAAACATGCTTTAAACTTCAACAAAAATGTTGGTGAGTTATAGGTTTAACCTATATATATCAAATGGTAACAATAGACCACAAGATTTCATATTTCAATACACATCCCATACATAGAGATAAAAATCATTCATATGGTGAACACCTGGTAACCGACATTAACAAGATGCATATATAAGAATATCCCCATCATTCCAGGACACCCTTCGAATATGATATAAATTTCGAAGTACTAAAGCATCCGGTACTTTGGATGGGGTTTGTTAGGCCCAATAGATCTATCTTTAGGATTCGCGTCAATTAGGGTGTCTGTTCCCTAATTCTTAGATTACCAGACTTAAAAAAATGGGCATATTCGATTTCGATAATTCAACCATAGAATGCAGTTTCACGTACTTGTGTCTATTTTGTAAATCATTTATAAAAACCTGCATGTATTCTCATCCCAAAAATATTAGATTTTAAAAGTGGGACTATAACTCACTTTCACAGATTTTTACTTCGTCGGGAAGTAAGACTTGGCCACTGGTTGATTCACGAACCTATAACAATATATGCATATATATCAAAGTATGTTCAAAATATATTTACAATACTTTTAATACATTTTGATGTTTTATGTTTATTAAGTCAGCTGTCCTCGTTAGTAACCTACAACTAGTTGTCCACAGTTAGATGTACAGAAATAAATTGATAAATATTATCTTGAATCAATCCACGACCCAGTGTATACGTATCTCAGTATTGATCACAACTCAAACTATATATATATTTTGGAATCAACCTCAACCCTATATAGCTAACTCCAACATTCACATATAGAGTGTCTATGGTTGTTCCGCAATATATATATAGATGGGTCGACATGATAGGTCAAAACATTGTATACGTGTCTATGGTATCTCAAGATTACATAATATACAATATAAGTTGATTAGGTTATGGTTGGAATAGATTTATTACTAACTTTCACGTAGGTAAAATGAGTAGTTTTTATCAATCTTGTTTTACTCGCCATTTCTTCGTTTCTAATCCGTTTTGAGTAATTCCAATGGCCACGGTTTCATATTGAACTTATATTTATGAATCTAAATAGAAAAAGTATAAGTTTATAGTCAGAAATACAAGTTACAAGTAGTTTTTGAAAGAGGTAGTCATTTCCGTCGAAAGAACGACATTTTGATGACCATTTTGAAAAACATACTTTCATTTTGAGTTTAACCATGATTTTTGGATATAGTTTTATGTTCATAAGAAAAATCATTTTTCCAGAAGTATAGCGTTTAAATCAAAGTTCTTCTTAGCTTTTAATTATCCCAACCAAAACAGCCCCCGGTTTTACTACGACGGCGTATATCCAGTTTTATGGTGTTTATCGTGTTTCCGGGTTTTAAATCATTAAGTTAGCATATCATATAGATATAGAACATGTGTTTATTTGATTTTAAAAGTCTAGTTAGAAGGATTAACTTTATTTGCGAACAAGTTTAGAATTAACTAAACTATGTTCTAGTGATTACAAGTTTATAACGTTGAATAAGACAGCTTTTTATGTATGAATAGAATGATGTTATGAACATCATTACTACATCAAGTTCCTTGGATAAACCTACTGGAAATGTGAAAAGTGGATCTAGCTTCAAAGGATCCTTGGATGGCTTGAAAGTTCTTGAAGCAGAATCATGACACGAAAACAATTTCAAGTAAGATTTCCACTCGAAATAAGATTGTTATAGTTATAGAAATTGAATTAAAGTTTGAATATGATTATTACCTTGTATTAGAAAGATAACCTACTGTAAGTAACAAAGGTTTCTTGATCTTGGATGATTACTTGGAATGGATTTAGAAAACTTGGAAGTAAACTTGCAATCTTGGAAGTATTCTTGATTTTATGAAACTAGAACTTTTGGAATTTATGAAGAACACTTAGAACTTGAAGATAGAACTTGAGAGAGATCAATTAGATGAATAAAATTGAAGAATGAAAGTGTTTGTAGGTGTTTTTGGTGGTTGGTGTATGGATTAGATATAAAGGATATGTAATTTTGTTTTCATGTAAATAAGTCATGAATGATTACTCATATTTTTGTAATTTTATGAGATATTTCATGCTAGTTACCAAATGATGGTTCCCACATGTGTTAGGTAACTCACATGGGCTGCTAAGAGCTGATCATTGGAGTGTATATACCAATAGTACATACATCTAAAAGCTGTGTATTGTACGAGTACGAATACGGGTGCATACGAGTAGAATTGTTGATGAAACTGAACGAGGATGTAATTGTAAGAATTTTTGTTAATTAGAATTATTTTGATAAGTGTCTTGAAGTCTTTCAAAAGTGTATGAATACATATTAAAACACTACATGTATATACATTTTAACTGAGTCGTTAAGTCATCCTTAGTCGTTACATGTAAGTGTTGTTTTGAAACCTTTAGGTTAACGATCTTGTTAAGTGTTGTTAACCCAATGTTTATAATATCAAATGAGATTTTAAATTATTATACTATCATGATATTATGATGTATAAATATCTCTTGATATGATATATATACATTAAATGTCGTTACAACGATAATCGTTACATATATGTCTCGTTTCAAAATCATTAAGTTAGTAGTCTTGTTTTTACATATGTAGTTCATTGTTAATATACTTAATGATATGTTTACTTATCATAATATCATGTTAACTATATATATATATATATATATATATATATATATATATATATATATATATATATGTCATCATATAGTTTTTACAAGTTTTAACGTTCGTGAATCACCGGTCAACTTGGGTGGTCAATTGTCTATATGAAACCTATTTCAATTAATCAAGTCTTAACAAGTTTGATTGCTTAACATGTTAGAAACACTTAATCATGTAAATAACAATTTCATTTAATATATATATAAACATGAAAAAGTTCGGGTCACTACATACCAAGTACATAGCTCGTTTCAAACGTCAAGTGACACCAACGGTCGTAAAAGCTTTTAGGGATCAAGTTAAGTGATTACACACTTAATAGCACGTTGTAAGGTATTAATGAAAGTAATTAATCATTAAATAAGATCCCAGAGCATAAACTAGCTCAGTACGCACATATACGCAGTTTCATGAAAGCACAAAGCACAAAAGCAAATCGAAAAAGTCAGGTCGTTACAGTTAGTCAAACAAATCATCAATCAGAGGTAATAGATAACGATTCTTGATCGTCACTTTATTCAACTCCCTATAATCAATGCACATCCGCATACTATCATCTTTCTTTTTCACAAATAAAGCCGGAGCACCCCAAGGTGAAGCACTCAGTCGGATGAAACCCTTTTCAAGCAACTCTTGGGTTTGATTCAACAACTCTTGCATTTCTGTCGGTGCTACACGATAAGGAGTTTTAGCAATTGGGGTAGCCCCCAGAACCAACTCGATGCGAAATTCAACTTGTCTTTCTGCCGGAACACTCGGTAACTCATCCGGAAAAACATCTTCAAATTCATTAACCACCGGAATTTCACGAATGGATGGTGGCTCTTCACGAGTATCAACTAAATGGGCAAGAAAAGCCCTGCCACCGCTACTAAGAAAACGACGTGCCCGTGCATAAATGGATAATGGCACAAGTCTCATTCGCTTATCACCATGAATGATTAACTCTCCCCCACTTGGTGTCTTCACACGAATGAACTTTTCGTGGCATGCAATATCGACTCTATAACGATTGAACCAATCCACACCCACAACAATATCAAACTCACCCAAAGTTATCGAGATAAGATCGATTTTGAACGTTTCGGTACCAAATACAACATTACAATCTTTACAAATATCAACCCCTAGCACCGTCTTACCATCCGCTATTTCGACTTCTACCGGATAACTTAACTTAGCTAGTGGTTTATTAAGTTTAGGTACAAATCTCGGAGACACAAACGATAAATTAGCACCACTATCAAAAAGTATCCTTGCCGGATTAGAATTAACCATGAAAGTACCTGAGACAACTTCATTTGATTGCTTGGCTTCATCATTGGTCATCAAATAGTTTCATCCTCTAGCCGTACCCGCCGCTTTCTCCAGGTTCTTAACTTGATCGGTACGCAAATCGGGACACTCCGACTTTCGGTGCCCTTCTTTGTGACAATAGAAATAAGTGAGTTTGGTTGTTGAAGATGGTTTCGGGCAATCACAAGCCATATGCCCCTTTTGCCCACAATTGTGGCACGAAAAAGGAAAATCTCCGGAAGTACTCTTCTTCACGCTACCGACACTCTCACTCGCACCCTTGCTCTTCTTGTTAGAATGACTAGTAGCTTCAAATTTTCTCTTAGAGAAAGAGAAATCACTTCTTTTTGGAACCTCCGGTTCAAAACCCCGAGCTAACTCAAACAATTCTTCAAAATACTTAGCCATTCCCCGACTAATCTTGCATTTCAACTCATCGCTTAAAGTGCAATAGAAATCGAGCATCAACATTCGGTCATCACCAACATAATCTGGACAAAAACGAGTTTTTGACAAGAAGGTAGACTTGAGAGTAACCAAGTCCATCGAACCTTGTCGCAAATCACGCAACTCGTCCCGGATTCTGTTAAGGTCGTCTTGAGTTTGATATTCATTAAATAACTCCTGTTTAAACTCTTCCCACGTCAAGCTCATAAATTGTTCTTCGCCATACAATTGAATTTTATCATCCCACCACAACTTAGCCTCTTCACGCAACATGCTAGAACCATACCTCGTCTTCTTCTCGGGAGGACATTCCGCGGTACGGAAGGCCCCCTCGATGTCGGAGATCCAACATGTAACTTTCAATGGATCTCGCACCCCATTAAACAAAAGGGTTGAGCATCCTTAAAGTTTTTGTAATGGAAGTCTCGCCTTCCATGACCGCCGTTACCATTACCCCCTTCACCACGAGGATAAATATTTCTAGTTTCTAATGCCTCCTCGATCGCGGCATGCATTCGCTCATTGATTAACTCGGTTACTTGCCCATCAACCGATTCTTGGAAGACCCTTTTAACATCCGCGAGAAATTCCGCTTTTTGCGTTTAAAAATGGCCTCAACTTTAGCCGTGAATTCGAAGTCCTCGCTCCGGCCTCCATTTTCGGTATCATGCCCATTTCTCATCTTCATTCTATAAAACGAAATAAATTAAACAACGGAACAAATAAAAACGGCATACGTACACCACACCACCCCATCTCTCTCAATACTCGTCGTACATTGCTTGTTTAACCCGATTTGCACCCGTAACAATGGTAGCTAGTCATTGTTACGCGAGCACGTCGCATCAACTCGCTAGTACAACGTCTATCTCGCTTGATGATCACAAAACAATACAAAACAATTAGTGCAAAGTTAGTTCAATTAAACCTAGGCACTAACCAAACCCGGTCTGACCCGTCTCCTACAAGTCCCGCATAAAACGCATGCATAATAAAGTTTAAGTCTAGGCACCTATCTCAAGTCGCCTAAATCCCTTAGACCATGCTCTGATACCACTTGCAACAACCCAACCCGTTATCCAACCGAAAGCACTTAATTTTTTTTTATATACAGGGAACGTGCACGGGGCGCGGCGCTCAAAAACTGCCTGTTCGGGTTTTCCAACTTGGGTAAAAAGATTTCCCACTTCCAGACATTTTTAGACGAAACGACTTTCACATCACATTATAATAAGTAAAACTAAGAGGTTTCCAAAATAAAAACGAGTTTTACAACACCGGGACCACATCGTCCTGAATTACGAAGTTCGTACAAAATACAAGTTTCGACCACAAAAGTTTAATTTCCAAACGACACTTAGAGCATGGCGTTTGGGGTTAAACTACCCAAATCTTGGTCGAACTTCCAAAAGCTAATCCCTCGAGAGCCACTATTCCAAACAAATACCTTTGCCCTCATTAAACTTTAAATTAACAAGCAGGAATCTGCCAACAGCAAGAGTGCGCGGCGCACACCCTTACCCTTGCGCGGCGCGCACAAGTGTCTGGGCAGACTCTTACCTCTGTTTAATTACACAATGCTCCCCACACTTTAAGTACCCTATTTACACTTCTGTACAATAATTATTCGGGTCTTACATTGTAGCTTGAGGTTTATATAAAAAGTTTGTTAAAAGATCAAGTTTATTAACTTATGATCTTCTTTAAGTTGTTTTACTTCAATTTTGTAACTTGAGTTTTCATTAAACAAGGATACAAGCTTTCTAGCTTGAAGTCTCATAAGTATTGTTAAGAGATCCAAGCTTTCTAGCTTAGGGTTTCATTATTTTGATTGATTTAAGTTATGTAACTTATGGTCATCCATCTTGCTAAAACAAAAGCTCACTATCTTATATTCATTCTACATTGTAAAAATCTAAGTTTTATAACTTAAGGTTTTGTAAAAGTTGAAATTAAGTCTAAGTTCTATAACTTAGGGTTTCACCTAGAACACAAGATCTAGACTTTCTAGTCTAAGGTCTTCAATATTTAGCTAAGATCTAAGTTCTATAACTTAAGGTCTTGCTTGTTTGGTTTGAATCCAAGTTTTTAGCTTAAAATTCCAAATAGAACTTGTACTTGTGTCGAAACTAAGAACTTGATGTAACTTTGGTTCATCATCCTTCTAAAACTCTTAAATGAGTTGTACTTCTTTTCTTAGTCTTGACGTTGTGTGTTAATGGTTAAAACTTGGTCAAAATGATGCTAAAACATCAAGAGTTGTACACTTGAGGCTTATACGCATCAAGGATGAGAACCGTGATAAGCATCAAACACCAAGAAACCCATCGGAGAACTTGAATATGTTTTTCAGGGTCTGATCTGACTCCTGGAGCTTCTGGAAAGTTGATTTCCAGAAATTTCGGGGATGTGTAGATGACTTTTCATTTAAGACTAAATCCGATATACGGATTAGGATTTATAGTCTTCTGAAGTTCACTACGCCTTCGTAACGACGTGCTGAAATTTCTGACCTACTCGCGCTTTGACCGTCGCCACGGTCAAACGACATCGATTTAGGATCTGAGCTTCGAACAGCTGTAAGAGGTTGTAGTGGCTGTTCGAATTCAGATTTTCATTTCGACCTCTATTCTTGTTGAAAACTTATTTTACGTATGATGATAATGATGATACTTAAGACTTAACTTACTTACTTTTAAACTTTTTGGGATGATTTACTGACTTAGTAACCATTGACTTAGGTTGAGGACCTTTTGGATCGACCAACTTACTTGTTTGGACCGACTTACCACCTGCTTACATTTTCATATCGACTTTACCGTACATCCACTGTGAGTTATAGCTCCTTTTTTACTTGAACTATTTTTGGGACTGAGAATACATGCGCTTTTTATGCTTTACATACTAGACACGAGTACTTTAACTTTATATATGTGTGGTGACATAACGGCACAAATTTTTTCCTTAGCTCGGTAACGCTTAGTCATTGGTTTATGAACCGGTGAAATCGAATCTTAGATATGGATCCATAGGGTTTGACACCCCCACTCGGGCTAGTCGCACTAGTATTTAACGGGTGTTTAATACTTCGTCTATTTTAACGCACTCACCAAGTGTACTTTTAGGGGGTGATGTATTATATTTCTTTGTTAAGTTAGTTACCAAACTCCCACGGTTAAGCATATATTTTTCATACTGTTTTGAATACAAAATCTCGTGGTCTACATTACATTATTTTTTACAATAAAACTATAGCTCATCAACATTCGTGTTGACCTTTTTAGCATGTTTTATTCTCATGTAACTAAGACGATTATGCATCCGCTGTACTCTGCATTGTTAGAAATGTCTCTTAAGCATGGACTTTTATTTTGCATTCACTACTTATGTTATGTTCAAACCATGGTTTTGTAATGACCTAAGTGTCACGTATTATTGTTAATGTTTTCTATTCGTAGAAGCACGTTACTTTTGTAAAACATTTGTCGTTGGAAAAACGTTATCTTTTTATGAATGCAAAACCTTGTTTTAAAATGGCATGTAGTGTTATACCGTGTAATGGACCTGTTGTTAATGATCCGTACCATAGAGGTTTTGGACGGGGCATCACACCCATTGAGGACTCTTTCATAGTGAAACATCTAACTAGACCCCTAGTACATTGTCGGTCCTAGACCATGCTAGTATAGTCACCAAGTATATAAACATCGTACGTACACGCTGAAGCACAACGGTTGTTGTAAGTTGTACCTCTACTAAGTAAGGCCATGGAACACGGTTAGTGCCGATTAGTACACTTCACCATAACGCGGTCTCAAGCATTGCACCCCGCTTGAGGGATTCTTGGTTAATTAAGGAACTGTTTGTTCGAACACATAAAGGATTGGACCGTTAAGATAACCGAACGTGTTCATGGAAGTCAACTTGACTTGGCCATGGTGTTCTTTATGGTTGAACTCTTTTTAAGGGCCTAACTATCTTTTAAAACCAATCATTAACGAAAGCATCGAGGCATATCACGTCTTTCAGATATGAAAAACCATGTATCCTATTACGCTTAAGAAAGTTTAGACCATTTTGGAATGTTAATACGTCACCCAACCGAGTCGCTCAATTGGATGAGCCGTCTGAACGTGTATGCCTGTAGTCAGACTGCACGGGCGTCGGGGGTAAGGGACGTTGCTGTCTATTCAGAATCTTCAAGCCTATCGCATTACCCAGTGACATGTCTTATGACAGGGGCGTTTAGGACTAGTGTAATGAATACAAGGTCACGGCCTATCCATGAGCCAACATTCCATAATCCCGGCAAAGTAACTGATGAAATCATAACATGCACTTGTTCTAGCCATATATGAATTACAAATTTTATCGTATTTACTTTACTTTATCCTTTAAACTAGAAAACCCAAAATTAGGTAATAACCCACTACTCCTGCACCTTAGAATTATCTTAAGCTTTAGATATAGGTTCGATTCTACTGATATCTAAAAAATACAACTCTAGGTCATATTTCCCTTACTCATAATAAGGAGTAGTAAGATTTAGGCCCCGCTAAATATAAATTTAAAACCCATTACCCCTTTGATTGTGGTTGATTCTGACGCCTTGCGGCCTAACGACAAAACCGTCCGTTTCGGCCATATCAAAACCCCGATTTGAAATCTGGATTTCAAGGGCGTAAAATAATCGATGGGATTAACCTTGTTTGATTGAGATCGAACAAGTTAATATCTTAGAGAGAAGATTAACTCCGATATCGACTGAAATCTTTATTGGAGTTGAATTTACAGCTGGAGAATGCGACAGTAAGAAATTTGGGCAGAGTAACATTAATGCATCCAGTGTTGTTTAATGAATGATTTTGTTCGTGTATCTATAGTTGTTGTGAGGGATTGATGATGTGGCACATGTCACTTTCAAGGTTATAACAAACTTCACCAGATCCGAGGGATGACGTGGCACCTATACCTTTCATTGGAATAACAAACAGATCACAACAAACTTTCCTAGATTCGTGGGCTGACGTGGCGTGCAGCCCATTTGTGTGTTCGTTCCGGGATCATGTGTTTGTTCCGGGACAAGGTGCTTTTTCGGGACAACGTGTTTGTCCCGGGACTAAACACCTACCTTGGAAAGGTATGGTGATTCCGAGAGAGTGTGATGGATTCGTCTATAGTGTGACGGACGAATGTCTTGCTCTTGTTTAGGCAAAAGGATTCTACCTGTTTCTTTCAAGTGCTTCTTCAGTCTTCACAGTATTCTTTTGACCGAGTAAGTTTGCAACCGGTTCATAAATGATTTTGTAGAGATTGTCGGGTGCCCGACGTACTTGGTTCAGTAGGCCTTTATTGTGATAGTGGTTCATAATCTCCTAATGTTTTGTACCCAACTAAGTGGTGTCGGTATCTTGCACACTTGTCCGGGTAGGGTGGGCTTTATGTGGCGTCGCAGCCAGCCTTTGTCCGGGACGCTTCTTCCCTGACGTGCACACAAATAACCTTCTGGTCGGGTTACTGAAGTGGGGTCGGGAAGGGGTTCTTTGCCCGGGACCGTTCACGTCGGTTATGTTCTAGGCGGAATGCTATCAATAATGTGTCTTTTTGATACGAGGCATTATGCGTATCATCATTTACCAAGCTAACAAGCATGGCAAAGCGTGTGAGACTTTGTTTTATCACAAGAAATAGAATGATTAGAAATGAGACGATGCATCACATCTTTACCAGGGTGCTCAAGACGCTGATGTCAAGTTGTATGCAGGGTGAGAAGAGCTTGAGGGAGAGGCAGTGTAACCGGATACAAATCACCCGAATTATCACAACGGAGAAGGAGCTGACAAGTTACGTAATCCCTGACAGAAAATCAAACTCGTCAAAGTTAATAGAAACTTTGTAATCAAGAGTAAATTGATGAACATAAAGAAGATTTTTGATAATAGTGGGTGTTACAAGGACATTATTTAAGTGTAGGGGTCAGTGTAGGGTCAACAAAGTACTATGATCGGTGTTGGTTACGGGAATAGGTGTCCCGTCACCAATAGCGACATGCGGATAAACGCAATGATTTAAAATACTACTTAAGTTATTTGCTGACGAAGTAAGATGTGAAGAAGCACCTGTATCCATGTTCCAACCAGAATCACCAAAGTTCCTATTTACCCATTTTTGTGGGCCAAGATGCATAAATCCATAGTGTTATGTTCCAATATGAGAAAACACATATGGGTGTGGCCCAAGAAGAGACGGACCAGAATGGTGTGGCCCATGTGGTCTATAGTAACATGTGGGCGTTGGATAACGATTCTCTTGATTGTAATGTCTTCTATTTTGTGAATTAACATTATAATTCGTTCCACTATTTCCTGCAAAAAGTGGATTTTAATATTGGGCCCTGATAATTCCAATGGGCTGAAAACTGGTCAAGGCCTTGTTGTGCCAACAAATTTTGTTTTGCCAAAAATGGATGCATAGCTGGTGTTTGTTTTTTAGTCTGAAGACCTTATTATGTCTTATGTCTGCAGGCGGACAGACATTTTAGTTGCAGACCGTTTGTTTTTTTTGCAGACATAAGACTAAGGTGCTGTTTGTTTTTTAAGATGTTTTTGTCTGAAGATCTATGAACCACGTCTGCAGAGAAGATGTGGACTGAAGGTCTGTAGACTCTGCATTGAAGACTGTTTGTTTTTATGTATGCTAAATACAATATGAAATTCTAAAATATGTAACAACACGAAGATTGTAAGGGGTGGCGTAAATACAAGGCCTGTTGGTCATATGTAAATCAGAGTCATGAAATTTTCAACGATATTTTTTATTGATAAAATTTCAAAGAATCACAGTTATCCTTTGACGAAATAGATAATCGGTTGATACAGATTACACCTAAATAGCTTTTGAATGAATGAAGCTTATACGAGGTATGGACTCTATCGATTTAATACACACTCCATTTATTTATACAATTGTTATTTCATGTCAAATCCCGTCCTAATCTATCTGGACGAAGTCACCAACATCTGGTCCCATTGCTATGATCGACTCCAAATAATGTCTTTAAAATGAGCAAATGCACAGCGGAAGATTTCTTTCATACCTGAGAATAAACATGCTTTCAAGTATCAACCAAAAGGTTGGTGAGTTCATAGGTTTATCATAAAACAATAAGATTCATCATTTTGATAGACCACAAGATTTAAATCCTGCATGGTACAAATGGGCCCGAATCCTATACCCACCTGTAATGTACATGCAATATCTTTTAAATACAGTACACCTTTCTCGTGTACGAAATCATCTTTCATAAATCTTAGTAACCGTACACATATCTTGTGCACAAAAATAACATACACATAACCTGTGTATAAAATCATTATCTCGATACATAACATTCACTTTTCATTGCTTTCATAGCTTGGCTTGGTAACCGACCTTAACATATAATGCGCATAATAATATCCCCAAAACAGAACATCTCGTCTGTATAATAATCATATAAACTTCAAAGTACTAAACACCACGCCCACTAGCCCTTCCGTCTAGTGAACATTCTGGGTGGGGGTGTTAAACCCGGTAGCTACCTTTAGGATTCGCGTCAATTAGGCGTGCACTAATTCTCAAAATTAGTGATGTTCCCTAATTCTTAGGTTACCAAGCAATAATAATCAGGGGAAAATATTCATATCAATTGTGGCAATCATCACGTCCACGTAATTCAATGGTGGCAATTATTACGTCCACATAATTCATTCGAGGAATGTTTTGCTTGTGTCTATCTCGTCAAACATTTATAAAAGAATTTCATGTATTCGCAGTTCAAAATGTATTTCAAAAGCATTTAATAAAGCAGTTGTAAAAGTAGCGCATGTATTCTCAGTCCCAAAAATGTAAAGAGTAAAAGGGAATCAAATGAACTCACTCTGCAATATTTTGTAGTAAAATATTCATACGACGATACTGAACAATGCACAGTTGGCCTCGGATTCACGAACCTATATCAATACTATATATATTAACACATATAATCACATAATTCCATTTATTAATCATATGATATTTATTTAAGTATTTTAATTATATAATAATCATACTCAATTCTATTTAAGATATATATATATATATATCTATATATATACTTTAATTATATATTTTATCTTTAATCATGTGTTACATATATTTATATTTATTTTGTAAAATAATTAATATATATACATATAGTTATATTAATACATAAATATAAGTAGTTAGTATTATATCAAAAATCAGTAGTTTGTTATAGGTAATATTTATATAATTAATATCAATATGTTCGTTCTAATATCTTACGTAATATTAATATAATTATAATTATATTATGTATCAAATATATTTTTATGTATCTAATATTTATTTGATAAAATAATGTTAATAATAATAATAATAATAATAATAATAATAATAATAATAATAATAATAATAATAATAATAATAATAATAATAATAATAATAATAATAATAATAATGATAATGATAATAATAATCATAATAATAATAATAGAATCACGTTAATGATAAAAATAATAATAATAATGATAATTTTAATAATAATACTAATAATCTTAATGATTTAATAAAATACCTATAATGATGTTAGTAGTAGTAATAATAATAATTATAATAATAACAATAATAATACTAATAATAAAAATAAAGATGACTACCTTAAGGGTATAATCTCCCAAAATAAAATAAAACTGTCTCTGCCAAGACTCGAACTCGCAACCTCTCGTTAACCCAACATAACCTCAACCACCTGATCTAGTCTGCTTTTCTTGATTCAATACCCAAAATAATTATATTAACCCATTTTCTGTTTCGAGCCTGAACAGCCCAGCCACACTTGGCCCAACAGCCTAATCACCCTTAACCCAAACTGTGCAGCTATTTATTGAAAAAAAATAAACTGTAGCAGCCTAGTTTCGAACCCACGTCCTCCTGCTTCAATTCAAACAACCTTAACCATCCTGCTATCAGTTTCTTTCTGTTTTAATTACGACCTAAAAAACTATTTAGTTCATGTTTTCTGTTTTCTCCTACTTCCACAACAAAACCCACTTACATCTTTGTCATAATTCTAATTAAATCATCAACATTCATGTCTTACACCATCATCCACATCTAAATCACGATATTCGTTATCATAATTTCATCATCATCATCATCATCATTCACCATCACTAAATAACCATCTTCCCATCATCAAATATTATCATCACGGTTCACGACATCTTTTGAGTTTATAGAACCCGTATAAAAAAACACATCCCCACTCGTCACTCTACAATATGGGTTGATTACTTTGTGTCTAATCCCACTTGTAATTTGTCCCACTAAAAGATACCTACTAACATGCACCCTTCACAAGTTGGTATATTTTTAAATTGTGATATATACAAATGTCGACATAATCTCCTTCTTTTGGTCACTGTCGTGACCCACAAGACATTCCCACTAAATTGAAATAAATTACTTGTGGTTTCTATTATATATTCTTCTATTGGGTCGACTAAATCAAGAACCAAAGAGGTTCTAAGTCTTGCTGTACAGCCGCGTTACAACAAGAAGAAGAACAAAAATTTCGCAGGTAATCATCATTTTATATCCATATCTCCATCTTCATCGTGATCATCCCATCATTTAGCTTTATTCTTCTTTATTTGTTTACCATTGCGGATTTACTCACAATGATGCTGGTGGGTTTGTGTGGTGAAGATGGTGGTTGTTCAATAGTAGCGAGAGAAGAAAAAAAAATGTGGTAGTAGTCGTGGGTTCGCAGGAGGAGAGCGTGGTGATGGTTGTTTTTGGTTTTTAAACAGAATTTTAGAGAGAGATAGGATGAGAGAGAGAGATAGAAGGAAGTGGCGGTTTACGGTTGAAGTGGGTGGATGGTGGTTGTTCACGACATAAATAGAAACCGAAAGTGGTGGTTTCAATATGGTGATCGATAGTTCTTGTTATGGTAGGTTTTCGTTGCAAGTGGGTTTCGATAACCCAAGTGGTTTTCGGTTATCATAGTTTGATAAAAGAGGTGGTTGTTTGGAGAAGGTCACGATGTAGGGTTGGTTCATGATGAGAGTTCTTGGTTAACATCAACTCTCGTAGCTGTAGTAGACCACATGAGTTCGATTATGTAAATTCGAAGGTGAGGTTATGATCTTGGGTTTTATGTAGCATCAAACAAGGGAGCATGATAGTTGAAGTAGCAGTAGTAGTAAAGAAGAGGAAGGTGGGTGATTAGTGTTGGAGATGAAGCAGGAAAAGAAAAAAAAAATATGGTTATGGTGATTATTGCATACAACATATGCATATAAAGATAGAGTTATAACATATATAATTAATATACTAATCAATCTATCACAGTAATTCAATCACTACAGTTGTGGGTATCATTCAATTCACTGAATCCATTGAGATCGTAAGTATTAATAATATAATATTAATAATAAACGTGTTAAAAGGAACTAGCAGCCATGAATTTTGGATTCATATTACCGACACTTTTCCCATGAAGTGCTATATCGTGCCAATTGCTAAACAGTTAATGTAATAAAGTGTTCCTAAAAATCCCAAACTTTTAGATTAAATATATTTAATTATTTCACTCGTTAACTGTTTGAAACCTGATCAAAAATGTTTGATAATTATTTAATTTCTGTTCCAATTTATATGTACGGAGCACTAATATTTAAACTTAAAAAGGTAAAAATATTTTAACAAATCTAAAATCTTCGTAATCAATTTACAGTTCAACTTTTATTTTAAAACCTCTTAAACTCGTATTAGATCTATATCAACACTAGCGAAATGTCAACCGAGTGTTACTGACGTTTACTAATTAAGCTCGAAATCATTTATTTTCCATATACTATATGTATATATAATTACATTTTAATATCAGGTTTTATTATATAATTAAATATATATATATTTTCAAATAAATATATTTACAATTAACATTCATGTATATATACATATATATGTATCTATTTACAAATAGTTGTTCGTGAATCGTCGAGAACGGTCGAAGGTCAATTGAATATATGAAACAGTTCAATTTTTTTTTTTTTTTGAGAATCAATATTACAGACTTTGCTTATCGTGTCAGAATTATGGAATCGTATCGTGAGTTTAGTTTAAAATTAGTCAAAATTTTCTGGGTCACTACATTTCATCTACCTATAATAGCCCAAAAACCCATGTAATTGATCTATTGTCCACTCGTACAAAGGATATTTGTACTCAGCCGACAACTGTGGCAGGGCGTACGTAGGTATTTGTAGCCAGTGGGCCCTCGCCCCTCCAAAAGTTTGAGTAGCTAGTGGGGATTTGTTTCCCTCTGAGTTACGGACGTTGGGCATTTGAATCAGCTAAAACTGAGTTCGTATAAAAGAGATATGACCAAAATAGATTCGAATTTAGTTGGTTTAAAGGCTTAAACGCTCGTAACTCAAAGGACTACAAAATTTATTTTGATTGTTACCTGAAATCAAAAGCCACGGGTCCTGGAGAGGCCTTTTCTTATTGGGGATATCACCAACATACTCTAAATTAATATCTTTCACTAAAATTATTTGGTATCTCGATATAATATGTCATGTTCGACCCCTCCAAAACCATTGTTCAAGCTCCGCCACTGCTTTGATCATTTATAGTAGACAAAATTACGCTCGTCGTCCTTAAACTTGTATCCACTCTTCTCAGGTTGTCCTTAAACTTTTTTTTTGGCTGGCGTCGTCCCTAAACTTGTACTTTGTAACTCTGGTCATCCCTCCATCTATATTCCGTCAATTTTTTTTCTATTAAACTGACTCATGTGCGAATCATGTGAGGGTATTTCAGTCTTTTTATCATTTTCTAAAATAATTTAATTTAATTTATCTTTTTTTCTCTTTGCCTCTTTCAAAACCCATTTTCTTCTTTCTATTCCTTCTTTTTCAATCCCCATTTTATCTCTCATCATATCTTTCACCTTTCAAAATTAAAATTAATCCTCCACCTTTCAAAATTAAAATCAAAGGCAAGGTTTAGGACTAGGAATAAATCAATCCTCCACGCTCTGTTCATACAAAATTAGGGTCTGCAACTAAAAAAGAAAAATCATGCACAATTTGTATAAATGAAATCCATAAACCAACTGTAATTACTTGTATGCTTACTCGCTTACTGCACTAATTGCAGCTCAAAGAAGGTAAATACCTTATTTATTATTGTTTTATTTTGCTTTTTTGCCTTAACTTGGTCCATCTTCTTCAACCACATTAGTAGGTCTGACTTTTGAAGACTGAAGTTACTGACTTTTTGTTGCTTCCATTCTCAATACTTGTTATTTCATATAACCGTGCTCAATCATTTCTATTAACGACGAATTAAATAAGGAAACTAGTGAATCTCATGCTTAGATTTAAACCTCCCTTTATGATTATCTATTAAGGTCGATTCAAATCTCGATGTTTGTGGGTCATTCGGATCTGAATTCAAACCTGCAGTTCACCGGAGTTGAGGGTTGGATGTTGAAGATTGACGGATTTTATGGTTTGTTTTGATTAGATTTCGTGTTTTGAGTTTGTGGTGTCTTTGATATTGTATTTGGTGTGTTTGATTTTGTCTTCAAAGTTTAGTTTAGTTGTTTTTTATTGGGCAAATTCCATTAAAAGGTAACTATTTTACACGGTTTTCCTATTATAGGTAATATATTTAACTTCACATCAAAAAAAGGAGGACGTTTTCAAAAGTTAATCAAAAAAAGGAGTCTCGTTAACTTTCTTCGTTAAATCGTGACCTGGCTTGTTAAATCATGACGTGGCTTTCCACTTCACTATTTTTTTCTCACGTTGGATTTTGTTTTAGCGAGGTAGATCTATACCATTTAGATACAAAACGTCAGAACCATAAATCCCTAAATAGCCAAATCCCTAAATCGCTAAATCCTTAAATTTGCATTATCTAAACCCTAAATTGCTGCAACGTCTCAAATTGATACCTTAATTACCTGAAATTTGTACCAGATCAAAACCGTAAATCTCCATGGAACCCATGGAACCTTCTTCAAAGTTATGTACAGTCTTTGTTCGATACGGTGGAAGGTTTACAGAAGATCCGTTCAATTATGTTAAAGGACATTCAGTCACAATCTTAGGTGTTAATTAACATTTCATACGATTAGGGTTGTAAATTTGGGGATTTAGGGTTGCGTTTTTGTATCGTAATGAATTTGTGGATCTAGGATTCAGATGCTCGTTTATATACAACTCGTCACATAAAACAAAATCCGATGTGGAAAAAAGTGGTGACGTGGAAAGCCACGTCATGATTTAACAAGCCATATCACGATTTAACGAACCAAGTTAACAAGACCCCTTTTTTGATTAACTTTTGAACACGTCTTCCTTTTTATGCGAAGTTAAATATATTATCTTTAATAGGAAAACCTTAATAATTATCTTTTAATGGAATTTGCCCTTTTTTATTTGGAAAGAGAGAAAGTGGGTTTGATTTTATTTTTGAAAGATGAATGTGATTTGCAGATGCAAATGAAACGTATGAGTGGATGAAGATGATGAATGTAATGTTGCTTTGCTTTTAGATTGTTATATGGGGAAAAGAAAAATAAATAAATTAATTCATTTAATTAAGATAGGACAAAATGTCAAAAACACCCTCATGTGCTTGGCACATGATTAGATATAACGGAAAAAACAAACGGTGATTAGACGGAGGGACGACCGGAGTTACAAAGTACAAGTTCAGGGACGACGCCAGCAAAAAAAGAAGTTTAAGGACGACCAGAGAAGACTGAATACAAGTTCAGGGACGACGAACGTAATTTTGTCTTTATAGTATTTCATAACAGATTACATTTATAGTTTCATTCACTTAGCGTTATACAAACTCCTTCAAAAAGCTTTAAACTTTTGCAACTAAACGGAAATTTATATTTGTTAAGAATTTTTTTTATTATAAAAACTAAAAATTAAAGGCTCATAAAGCTTTAAAAATCCTATTTACAAACATTACCATAATGTAAGCATTTTGGCTCGCAAATAAACCGTACGCGCGAAACAATATTATTATATGCTGTATATCTGTAGTTCTAAGCGTAGTCCCAATGATCCGCCCAGGAGACCCGCCCAAAACCGCCCAGCCTGGGCGCCCTTGGCACGAACCCGCCCAGGGGTCCTCCCAGGGCTCGCCCAGGGCCATTCGTCCAGCATTTTGTCTATGTTGAGCATTTTTGTGGGCGATAAAAGTGGGTATTTTTTGACCATTTTTTTGCCTCCAACGGCTACTTGACCCCAACGGCTCCTTGCCTATTTTTTTTCTATTTCTTTTTTTACTCTATTTAAACCCCATATATCAACCTCATTTTATACAAAACTTTCATATTACTTATCCTTTTTATTCATTTTTCTCATATCTTTCAACACAAAAATGAGTTCCAAAAAAACACCAAGCAAAGGAAAAATGAAACAACGTTCGGTAGTTCAAGATCCAAATGCGGTGAGACGAGATATGATGCGAATGCTACTCGAGAACTCGCAACAAACTACCGGGTTTTCTCGTTTTGCAAATACTAATGCATTTGCGGGTATGTTCGGAAATGTCCATCAACAACAATCTCAAAATGTTCCGATCTACCATAACCAACAATCTCAAAATGTTCCACTCTTCCCGAACCAACTATCTCAAAATGTTCCAATATACCCGAACCAACTATCTCAAAATGTTCAAATCTACCCGAACCAACAACAAACGAAACAAACACCTTATTATCCAAGTCTCCGTGACGAATCGTCCGACGAAGAAGTTCCCGAAACACCACTCCAAAATGAACCCGAATCTGAACCCGAGCTCGAACCCGAACCCGAACCCGAACGTGATCCGAAAGGAAAAGGAAAAGGAAAAGGAAAAGGAAAAGGAAAAGAAAGTGAGGTGTCCGAAGACTGCGTGGACCGACTTGGAGATAAAAATTTTAGCCGAGAGTTTTGTGTATGTTTCTGAACATCCGAGTGTCGGAAACGACCAAAGTCATACTTCATTTTGGGGAGAAGTCCGAAGACAATATAATTCGATTGTTCCGGTGAAAAGACGTCCGGATCAAATAAGTGATAAATGGTCGAAAATGCAAAAGGATGTCAAGATATGGATCGGTATTTACAACAAATGCGAGAGAATGTGGGAAAGTGGTTGTAATAATGACGACATTATGTCCGTGGCCCGAACAGCTTTCAAAACGCAAACAAAGGGACGATACTTTGCGTTTGAGGATGTGTGATGGCCCCGTCAATACGCTTAACGGCTCCGTCACTTAGTCCCACAGCTTGATCGAACTTAAATGAATTTAACAAACGACGTGGCATTCTTTTATTTCAAAAGTTTCCCAAAAAGGAAATCATACCAAAATATGTAATTTAAAAGTAACCCAACATATAAATAATCCAAAGTTGACACAAAATATTGTCAACAACCCACGAGTATTAATTATTCAAAAACCGAATGCAAGCCAAAGTTTCATAATTGTTTCATAAAAATCTGCCCAAATGCATGCAGACTCTTCTAAACACAGCGGAAGCATCACATAAACTCAAGTACCTGTGAAAACATGCGAGTAAACTGTCAACACAAAGGTTGAGTGAATTATAGGTTTAAATAATTGAATAAACTTTAGACCACAAGATTTAAAAATGTTAGAAAACATTAAACATTATTCCATTATCAATGAGCCACCTGGTAACCACTTAACCCTTTATTTACCCTTGCCAAACACAATAAAAATATACACTGGACAGTGTATCTACAACGAAATATGAAGTACTAAACATTCCGATTATAAATTGCTAGCGCGACTAGCTCGAAATGGGGTTGTCAAACCCGATAGATCTATCCGTAGGATTCGCGTTCACTGGTAGAAACTAATGATTACAGTTACCAGACTAGGGAATATTTTTGTCCAACTCACAATGAATAATTTAAATTTAATTGTCACTTGTGTCTAAACGTGAAATAAAATGCATGTAATCACATCCCAAAAATATACTTTGAAAAGTATGTAAAAACGGGACTATAACTCACCTTATTAGCAAAAGAAGAAACCACACAAATAAAGTGAACAGCAACAAAGTAAAGTGATCAGGAATGATCACAACGCCGACCTATAAATAAAGCAGGTCAATATAAATAAATAACTTAGGTCAAGTCTTAGTATGATAGCTGTTGTACATGTTGCAAGTAGACATAGAACAATACTCAACATGCATCGGTTTGATTGGAACAGCTTACGGACATACACTTTCTATTTTTAGAAAGTTTCTATTTTTAGCAGGTTTCCATTTTTGGAAAGTTTCTATTTTTAGAAAGTTTCTATTTTTGGAACGTTTCTATTTTTGGAAAGTTTCTATTTTTGGAAAGTTTCTATTTTTGGAAAGTTTCCAAATTTAGAAAGTTGCTATTTTAGGAAAGTTTATAAGTTAGGAAAGTTTCCTTAATTAGAAAGTCAACAAAAGTCAACTGAAAGTCAAAGTCAACCGAAAGTCAACTCAAAAGTCAACCTTGGTCAAACATAGTCAACGTTAATTTTAAAAGTGTAAGTTATAATAATAATATAAGTTATAACGTTTATTAAAGTTAAATATGTCTAATTATGTCGTAACATAAGTTTAATTAAATTAAAATGAATTATTAAAGTTAATATATGTTTAAATGATATATTTAATATAACGTAAGTATTTAATTAATTAATTAAATATTAGTCATAATATAAGTATTATTAATTAATAATAAATTTTAAATCATATCATAAGTATTATTAATTAATAATGAATTATTAATCATATCATAAGTTTCTAATTATAATTATTAAATCATAAGTATTTAATAATTAGAATATAATTAAATAATAACTAAGCCTTATAATAATTAAATAATTAATTAATCCTTATTATAAGTCTTATTATAATAATCTTATAATATAAGTTTAATACTTATCATAAGTATTTTCCATTAATAATAAAGTATTATTAATCATATGTTTAATTAAAATGTTAATTAAATCATAAGTATTAATTAAATGATATAATAAATATATATCATAAGTCTTAAATAATAATAATTACTTTTTTATCATAAGTAATTAAATGATAATGAAATCCATTATTTATATCATAAGTTTAATAATTAGTCATAAGTTTTAAATCAAAAGTTCATCGGGTCGTATCCTGAGCCCCGGGTGTCGGTTTTCGGCGAGCCTTACATATATCTCCGCCTAAGCAAACCACCCGACACTTTGGTACACTCAAGAACACCCCAAGAACAGTCCACAAGTCGTGATGTACAGCCAATACACTACTTGGAACTTCAATTCACTCAAAAACATGTTTTTGACATAACGGGTGATTCGTGGCTCGGATTGAGATGACCCGAACATGAAAGTTCGTCCCACCATCAGTACTAACACACTAACACACCCTAAAGTCACCAAATATGGTCACAAAGTCGGACCAAACCTGGTTCATACCAAAATCACAATTCAATCTTAACAAAATACCACTTTGATCATATTTAGGGCTCCGGGAATCGAAACGACATGAATCCGGAGTCTAAAATTAATGTCTTGATAATAGGAACTCATCTAGATACTTTATTTTAACTTTTACAACAGTCACAATATCAGAAATACACGAAATAGCTGCTGTCCCAATTTTATCAAACTGAAAACATGTGTTTATGAGTAATTATATGCATACAAACACCATTACAACAACAAGTAATCATAATACTATTAATATATAATCAAAATACAGAAATATAATGAAAAATCAAAAGTTCTAGGGTTAGGGTTTATACCCTAATCGAGAAACAAGAAGTATAATCGCGTAGAGAACGGAATGAGGAACGCGTTGATATTGTTTAATCCTTGATCCAAGTAATAAAAATTGATGAAGATGATGATGTTTGTGTGGTGTTGGGCGACGGCCAAGGAGCAAGAAAAGGGAGAAGAGAGCAATTTGATAAGTTTAGGTTTAGATAAAAGTGGAATGGAAAAATAATAATGTTGCAAAAATAAAATAAATGGGAGTATACTCCCCTCCCATCCATTCGGCCGATGGGGGGTGTGTGGGGTGGGCCCCACTAGCCCAACTTGCTAAATGATCAAATCCATATGGCCCGAAAGCCCGAACGAATCCCGAAACGCGAAAACACGCTTACGCGATTAAAAATTCGGAGAGATAACAAACGCGCGACGAAAAATAAATATAAATACCCTATATAATTATATGATCTTAAAATACCATATTTAAAATATTTAGGATTTAAATATCTCAAAAACTCGACCGTTGGTTTGAAAACCGAAAAGATTCGCCTGATAGAAATCCGCGACACGTAGAAACGTATAAATTAAAATATGAATACAATTATTCACATAACACACAATAATTAATATATTATTATTAATTTAATAATATAGGCCATAGAAATGACGTAGCATGAATAACAGTTAACGGTCATTAAATAATTAACGATAAAAGATAACGAAAAAAGTAGGGTCGTGACAGTACCTTCCCGTTACGGAAATTTCGTCCCGAAATTTAAGCAGGTGCAGGGGTTGACTCAGCATCTGGGAACAAATGCGGGTACTTCTGCTTCATCTGATCTTCACGCTCCCAAGTGAACTCGGGACCGCGTCTAGCGTTCCATCTAACCCGGACAATAGGAATTCGGATCTGCTTAAGAGTCTTAACTTCTCGATCCATAATTTCAATAGGTTCCTCAATAAAGTGAAGTTGTTTATTAACATGAAGTTCTTCCAGAGGAATAGTTTTGTCGGCCTCGGCCAAACACTTCTTTAAATTCGATACATGAAAAACATCGTGAACAGCACTGAGTTCTTGTGCCAACTTCAAACGGTAAGCCGCCGGTCCAACTCTCTCAATGATCTCAAACGGGCCAACAAAATGAGGACTTAACTTTCCCCTTTTACCAAAACGGATCACACCCTTCCAAGGTGAAACCTTTAACATAACGCGATCACCAACTTGAAATTCTACATCTTCCTTCCCCTGTCGGCATAACTCTTTTGCCGACTTCTAGCAGTTCTCAATCTTTCCTTAATCTGTACGATCTTCTCGGTAGTCTCGTGAATAATTTCTGGACCTGTGAGTTGAGCATCCCCAACCTCATTCCAACAGGCAGGAGACCTACATTCCCTATCATACAGAGCTTCAAACGGTGTGGCTTGAATACTTGCGTGATAACTGTTGTTATAAGAAAACTCAGCTAGCGGAAAATATTTATCCCACCCATTACCAAAATCAATAACACACGCTCGTAACATATCTTCTAACGTCTGAATGGTCCTTTCACTCTGAGCATCCGTCTGAGGATGATAAGTAGTGCTCATGTCTAACCTAGTTCCCAAGGCTTCCTGCAAGGATCGCCAAAACCTCGATACAAATCGACTGTCTCGGTCTGAAATAATGGATACAGGAACACCATGCCTAGAAACAATCTCCTTCAAGTGCAACCGTGTAAGCTTCTCCATTGAGTCTGTTTCCCTAATCGGAAAAAAGTGAGCCGACTTAGTGAGTCGATCTACAATCACCCAAATAGTGTCATAGCCACCCGCAACTCTCGGTAATTTAGTAATAAAATCCATCGCAATTCCTTCCCACTTCCACTCGGGAATCTCAGGTTGTACCAACAGTCCAGATGGTTTTTGATGTTCAGCTTTAACCTTAGCACAGGTCAAACACTTAGCCACATACGTAGCCACATCACCTTTCAAATTAGGCCACCAATACAGCTCCTTAAGATCATGATACATCTTTCCTGAACCAGGATGAATAGAGTACCTAGACTTATGAGCCTCATCCAAAACAAGTTGTCGCAGTTCACCAAACTTCGGAACCCAAAGACATCCTGCAAAGTACCTAGTACCATCTGCTCGAATCTCAAATTTCTTAGCCATTCCTCTTACGTTCTCCTTCACAAAATTCTCTTCCTTTAAGGCTTCTTGTTGTGCCTCAAGAATCTGCCTTGCGAGGTTTGTTCTAATTGTCATATTCAAGGCTCTAAACCTGCGAGGTTCAGCCCTTTCTTTACGATTCAACGCATCCGCCACAACATTGGCCTTACTCGGATGATACAAAAGTTCAAAATCGTAATCGTTCAACGTCTCAATCCATCTTCGTTGTCTCATGTTCAACTGTTTCTGATCGAGGATATGTTGAAGACTTTTGTGATCTGTGTACACAGTACTCTTGACCCCATACAAATAATGTCTCCAAATCTTAAGCGCAAAAACAACGGCTCCCAACTCTAAATCATGAGTTGTATAGTTCTGCTCATGAATCTTCAACTGACGTGACGCGTACGCAATAACTTTCTTTCGTTGCATCAAAACACAACCAAAGCCTTGACACGAAGCATCACAATAAACAACAAAATCATCATTACCCTCAGGTAGCGACAATATCGGAGCGGTAGTCAACTTCTTCTTTAAAGTCTGAAAAGCAGTCTCTTGTTCATCCTTCCACTCGTACTTCTTCCCTTTATGCGTTAAAGCAGTCAGAGGTTTTGCAATACGAGAGAAATCTTGAATGAACCTTCTATAGTAACCTGCTAATCCTAGGAACTGACGAATCTGAGTAGGAGTTTTCGGAGTTTCCCACTTTTCAATCGCCACAATCTTAGCAGGATCAACTTGTATCCCTTGTTTGCTAACAATATGTCCAAGGAATTGAACTTCTTGTAACCAGAATGCACACTTAGAGAACTTAGCGTACAACTCTTCTTTTCTCAACAGATCAAGCACTAACCTCAAATGTTCCTCGTGCTCTTCATCACTCTTCGAATAAATAAGGATGTCATCGATGAACACAATAACGAACTTGTCCAGATAGGGTCTACACACACGGTTCATGAGGTCCATGAACACAGCAGGTGCATTTGTCAATCCGAACGGCATAACAAGAAACTCAAAGTGACCGTAACGGGTGCGAAAAGCAGTTTTCGAAACATCAGATTCTTTAACAAGCAACTGATGATAGCCGGAACGAAGATCGATTTTTGAATAAATAGATGAACCCTAAAGCTGATCGAACAGATCATCAATTCTCGGAAGGGGATAACGGTTTTTAATAGTAAGCTTGTTCAACTCACGATAATCAATGCACAAACGAAAAGAACCATCCTTTTTCTTAACAAACAGAACAGGAGCTCCCCAAGGGGATGAACTAGGACGAATGAAACCCTTGTCTAACAACTCACGGAGTTGACTTGACAATTCTTGAAGTTCGGAAGGCACAAGACGATAAGGAGCACGTGCTACAGGAGCAGCACCGGGAACAAGATCAATTTGAAATTCTACCGCGCGTTGCGGCAGAAGGCCAGGTAAATCTTCGGGAAATACCTCGGGAAAATCTCTAACAATATGAACCTCTCCAACGCTCTTCGTTTCTTTATCGGAATCAACAACATGGGCTAGAATAACATGACAGCCTTTGCGAAGATGTTTAAGAACTTTCAAACAGCTAATAAGATTTAACTGTCGACATTTCTTATCTCCAAAAACCATCAGCGGCTCTCCAACCACATTAGTAATACGAATAGCTTTATCATAACACACAATCTCAGCACGATTCACAGATAACCAATCCATCCCAATAACAATGTCAAAACTACCAAGTTCAATCGGTACCAAATCTATCTCAAAATCTTTACCCGCCAGATTAATGTTACACTTACGATACACAGTCTTAGCAGTGAGTACCTTACCATTAGCTATTTCAACAACATAAGTATTGTCTAAAGGATTTAACGGTGTTTTGATTTTTGGACTTAATTTACTCGACACAAAACTCAAATCAGCCCCTGAATCAAATAGTACATAAACTGATAAATCATTGACCGAGAATGTACCAGTAACAAGTTTAGGATCTTCCTCAGCATCCCTAGCATTAATGTTAAATGCTCTTCCTCGCGCAGTCTCTGCAGTCTTCTTGTTGGGACAGGCATCACGGAAATGCCCCGGCTTCCCACACTCGTAACAAACTCTCGGATTACCATCATTATTCGACTTTCCATTACCATTACCATTACCATTCCCACCTCTATTACCAGCATTATTACCATTATTACTACCTGCGGTAGGAGTAGCAGAACCCGGCAGAAGCACCGTACAATCCTTAGCAATGTGTTCCTGTTTGGAACACCTCTTGCAAGTCACGGTACAGAAACCATCATGAGCTTTGTAACAACGTGGACACACACGCTGACTGCGGTTATTTGAACCAGAAGTATCCTGCTTTTTCTGCTGACCTTGACTTTGATTGCGGTTATTATCCCACTTTCTCTTCCCATTATCAGCTTTCTTAACAGTCTCTTCACTGGGTTCGGTTACAGCAGTCTTGCTTCTTCTCAAGATCTTATCATTCAACTTATGAGCCATAGACATCGCAGCCTCAACAGTCTGGGGCTCACTAGATTCAACCCCATGCTCAATTTTCTCGGATAGCCCATCAATGTAAGCTTCAATTTTAAGATTCTCATCGGCATAAACATTAAGACACAACAAAGTCAACTCAAAGAACCTCTGCTCGTAGGCATCTAATTCGGTGCCCTTCATTTTCAAGTTTTTAAATTCAACCTCTAACTTCTTAAGCTCACCCCTAGGACGGTAGCAGGTGATCATTCTTTCCTTGAAATTATTCCAAGTTAAACCATAAGCCACATCATTTCCCAGACTGTTAACTAAGTTGTTCCACCAGGTCAATGCACTATCCTTCAAAGTGCAGCTAGCAAAACTAACCTTGTCCTCCTCTCGGACACGGCTAACCCTGAAAATAGACTCAATTTTCTCGAACCAGCGGGTAAGTCCTATGGGTCCTTCTGTACCACTGAATTGCCGTGGACGACTTGCCATGAACGTTTTGTGGGAGCATCCCACCTGATTGTTATTCGCATTAACATTAGCATTAGCATTCACTGCCATAGCAGCAGCTATCCCTTCGTTAATAAGACGTTGCATACGGGCTTCATTGGACTCTCTAGGAGGCATGATCTTCAAAACAGAATAACACAACCGTTAGTACTAAGAATAATACCAGTGTTATAAAGGAATAGATCGAACACAAAAAGATTAACCATTAAAATAATAGTCAATAAACACTATGCGTAATAACATGACAGTTATGATTGTTATAGAAATAACCACCACATGCATACATATTTTATGATAACATCATACAACATACATAGAACCTAACATACATGATCTACATTACGCATAATATAACATGCCAAGAGTCACAACATCAGAAATAAAATGTGATAATGATAATAGATGTCATAAAAATAACTATCCATACATAATGAAAAACATCCCATAACAAAATCTTAATAAAATCCTCGGCAAAACGCCGTACATAACCCAAAAATGTATGTATGAAAGGACATTAAGTCTTATGAAATAAATTATCAATCATAAATCATCATATCACATCTGCTTAGAGCGGGTGTGATAAGCTGGGCCAGCATGAGTCTCGGTCGGAGGCTCATACTTCCGCAACTTTCCTTTCACTTCTTCCAACTCTGCCTTCAAACCACGAACTGTGCTCTGCAGAGCCTCGAACCTAGCGTCAACTTCACAGTTACGCTTACGATTCTCGAACCCAACATTGTTCTTGAAGCTAACAAACGAATCCATACTAGCTCGAATCTGGTCCATCATCTCGTTATGTGGCAAAGTACGCATACAATCACTAAGAGCATTAATACGCGTCACTTCATTGTAAGCCCTGTTCATGTGAGTAAGGGTGGAAAAGTAGTAGTGAACAGGATCGTCGATCAAAGATTCACCAGCACGACGTCTGGCAGCAGCCGGAGGAGCAGGAGCAGCAACTGAGTTATCGCTCGAAGTCGACATCTGCAAACAGTAAAACCACAAACCATATACCAAATAGGAATAAATGTTAATGATACAACTTATACGAAATGAAATGCATAATAATGCTATATCAAAAGGGTCGGGCTGTAGACTAGACTCTAATGCACCCTAACAACCACGGGTTGACCACATTAAGACCGCATAGTTCCCTACAACCAAAGCTCAGATACCAACTGTGATGGCCCCGTCAATACGCTTAACGGCTCCGTCACTTGGTCCCACAGCTTGATCGAACTTAAATGAATTTAACAAACGACGTTGCATTCTTTTATTTCAAAAGTTTCCCAAAAATGAAAGCATACCAAAATATGTAATTTAAAAGTAACCCAACATATTAATAATCCAAAGTTGACACAAAACATTGTCAACAACCCACAAATATTAATTATTCAAAAACCGAATGCAAGCCAAAGTTTCATAATTGTTTCATAAAAATCTGCCCAAATGCATGCAGACTCTTCTAAACACAGCGGAAGCATCACATAAACTCAAGTACATGTGAAAACATGCGAGTAAACTGTCAACACAAAGGTTGAGTGAATTATAGGTTTAAATAATTGAATAAACTTTAGACCACAAGATTTAAAAATGTTAGAAAACATTAAACATTATTCCATTATCAATGAGCCACCTGGTAACCACTTAAACCTTTATTTACCCTTGCCAAACACAATAAAAATATACACTGGACAGTGTATCTACAACAAAATACGAAGTACTAAACATTCCGATTATAAATTGCTAGCGCGACTAGCTCGAAATGGGGTTGTCAAACCCGATAGATTTATCCGTAGGATTCGCGTTCACTAGTAGAAACCAATGATTACAGTTACCAGACTAGGGAATATTTTTGTCCAACTCACAATGAATAATTTAAATTTAATTGTCACTTGTGTCTAAACGTGAAATAAAATGCATGTAATCACATTCCAAAAATATACTTTGAAAAGTATGTAAAAACGGGACTATAACTCACCATATTAGCAAAAGAAGAAACCACACAAATAAAGCGAACAGCAACAAAGTAAAGTGATCAGGAATGATCACAACGCCGACCTATAAATAAAGCAGGTCAATATAAATAATTAACTTAGGTCAAGTCTTAGTATGATAGCTGTTGTACATGTTGCAAGTAGATATAGAACAATACTCAGCATGCATCGGTTTGATCGGAACAGCTTACGGACACACACTTTCAATTTTTAGAAAGTTTCTATTTTTAGCAGGTTTCCATTTTTGAAAAGTTTCTATTTTTGGAACGTTTCTATTTTTGGAAAGTTTCTATTTTTGGAAAGTTTCTATTTTTGGAAAGTTTCCAAATTTAGAAAGTTGCTATTTTAGGAAAGTTTATAAGTTAGGAAAGTTTCATTAATTAGAAAGTCAACAAAAGTCAACTGAAAGTCAAAGTCAACCGAAAGTCAACTCAAAAGTCAACCTTGGTCAAACATAGTCAACATTAATTTTAAAAGTGTAAGTTATAATAATAATATAAGTTATAACGTTTATTAAAGTTAAATATGTCTAATTATGTCGTAACATAAGTTTAATTAAATTAAAATGAATTATTAAAGTTAATATATGTTTAAATGATATATTTAATATAACATAAGTATTTAATTAATTAATTAAATATTAGTCATAATATAAGTATTATTAATTAATAATAAATTTTAAATCATATCATAAGTATTATTAATTAATAATGAATTATTAATCATATCATAAGTTTCTAATTATAATTATTAAATCATAAGTATTTAATAATTAGAATATAATTAAATAATAACTAAGCCTTATAATAATTAAATAATTAATTAATCCTTATTATAAGAATTATTATAATAATCTTATAATATAAGTTTAATACTTATCATAAGTATTTTCCATTAATAATAAAGTATTATTAATCATATGTTTAATTAAAATGTTAATTAAATCATAAGTATTAATTAAATGATATAATAAATATATATCATAAGTCTTAAATAATAATAATTACTTTTTTATCATAAGTAATTAAATGATAATGAAATCCATTATTTATATCATAAGTTTAATAATTAGTCATAAGTTTTAAATCAAAAGTTCATCGGGTCGTATCCTGAGCCCCGGGTGTCGGTTTTCGGCGAGCCTTACATATATCTCCGCCTAAGCAAACCACCCGACACTTTGGTACACTCAAGAACACCCCAAGAACAGTCCACAAGTCGTGATGTACAGCCAATACACTACTTGGAACTTCAATTCACTCAAAAACGTGTTTTTGACATAACGGGTGATTCGTGGCTCGGATTGAGATGACCCGAACATGAAAGTTCATCCCACCATCAGTCCTAACACACTAACACACCCTAAAGTCACCAAATATGGTCACAAAGTCGGACCAAACCTGGTTCATACCAAAATCACAATTCAATCTTAACAAAATACCACTTTGATCATATTTAGGGCTCCGGGAATCGAAACGACATGAATCCGGAGTCTAAAATTAATGTCTTGATAAGAGGAACTCATCTAGATACTTTATTTTAACTTTTACAACAGTCACAATACCAGAAATACACGAAATAGCTGCTATCCCAATTTTATCAAACCGAAAACATGTGTTTATGAGTAATTATATGCATACAAACACCATTACAACAACAAGTAATCATCATACTATTAATATATAATCAAAATACAGAAATATAATGAAAAATCAAAAGTTCTAGGGTTAGGGTTTATACCCTAATCGAGAAACAAGAAGTATAATCGCGTAGAGAACGGAATGAGGAACGCGTTGATGTTGTTTAATCCTTGATCCAAGTAATAAAAATTGATGAAGATGATGATGTTTGTGTGGTGTTGGGCGACGGCCAAGGAGCAAGAAAAGGGAGAAGAGAGCAATTTGATAAGTTTAGGTTTAGATAAAAGTGGAATGGGAAAATAATAATGTTGCAAAAATAAAATAAATGGGAGTATATTCCCCTCCCATCCATTCGGCCGATGGGAGTGTGTGGGGTGGTCCCCACTAGCCCAACTTGCTAAATGATCAAATCCATATGGCCCGAAAGCCCGAACGAATCCCGAAACGCGAAAACACGCTTACGCGATTAAAAATTCGGAGAGATAACAAACGCGCGACGAAAAATAAATATAAATACCCTATATAATTATATGATCTTAAAATATCATATTTAAAATATTTAGGATTTAAATATCCCAAAAACTCGACCGTTGGTTTGAAAGCCGAAAAGATTCGCCTGATAGAAATCCGCGACACGTATAAACGTATAAATTAAAATATGAATACAATTATTCACATAACACACAATAATTAATATATTATTATTAATTTAATAATATAGGCCATAGAAATGACGTAGCACAATTAACAGTTAACGGTCGTTAAATAATTAACGATAAAAGATAACGAAAAAAGTATGGTCGTGACAGGATGCGTGGCGAGTGTTAAGGAATTGCTCGAAGTTTTTAGAAGGCGAAAGTATTTCTAGTAGCAACAAATGAAAAGAACCCGATCATATACCAGTTAATGATCAAACCGAGGGAAGTTCTAACCCGAACACAAGCATGCACCCCGACCCAACCCAAATGGAAAATTTGTTAAAGGATACCGACCCAATCCGACGTCCTCCAAGTCGAGCTAAAAGTCAAAGGGACTCTTACTCATCCGATGCCGCTAGCCGTATGTCTTCCGATGAAGTTCGCTTTAAAATTGCTCAATCGGTCCAAGCTTCACAAGATGTGGCGAATCAAACCATGAAAAAGCTACAAGATGATAGCAGCATGCGGACTATGTTTAAAGGGTTGAAGCTTCTTTCCAAACCGGTGTCACGAGATTTGCCTCCCGATGAATACGATATGCTAATGCTTGCTCGAGAAAAAATTAAGAAAAACTATGCGAAGCAATTGCAAAACTTGGACGACGACGACGAGGAGTAGTTTGATTATTTAGCTTTCTAGTATTTTTTTTATTGTCGTAATCTTTTAATTTTAAATTGTCGTAATGTTTTAAATTTTAATTATTGTATTTTTTTTATTTTAATGAAATGGTAGTTTTATGTTTTTTATTTAAATTTATCTTATAAATATCTTCTATATCTATACTATATATAATAAAAAACTCAAAAATAGATCATCTAATTTTCTAATCACTAATCTTAGCCTTCCATTCTTAAATAACTCTGTGATCTAGACCCTTAAAATTTTCATATCATAATTATGACCTCATAATCTCAAGGTTTATCATTAATTTGACTAAATTAGCCTTTAAATGGAAAAATAGTGCGGTATCAATATGAGAAAATAGGGGTTCGGTATATTTTAAACCATTCGACTAGACAGAAAAAAAACCCTAAATTCTTCTGTAGCAAATGAAACGCACCAAGCTGTTTACGATGATGGTTACTGATATTGCTTAAAATGATCATATATTTAGACGCAATATCATTGCAATATGTAATGTTTTTAATTGTAATTTCCTTATTTTTAGTTGTAATCGTTTAAATAAATAAGTGCGAAGACGAAAGGCGCAAATCGCTCGAAAATGAAGATTTAAAGACGAAAACGAAGATTTGAAAGACCAAAACGTCCAAAATGCTCAAAAGTACAAGTTACACTCCAAGTAGTTTAATTTATCGATGAATAACGGCTAAAAATTGACAAAAGTACAAGTCGCGGAACGCAAAGTACACGATATTAAATTATACAAAAATGCGTTCGAGAAACCGAGACCGAGACATAAACCGGACGTAAACGTACGAGACAACTGAGCCAAAATTATGAGTCAACTATGCACAAGAATATAATATAATATATATATATATATATATATATATATATATATATATATATATATATATATATATATATATATATATATATTATTTTTATTTTAATCTATGTCGATAAGCTAGTGTCCAAGGTAATATGAGCTGGAAACCAAGCCCATGCAAGTGCATGGCAAATACACTAAAACCTCATGCACTTGCATGGGGATCAAAAATCCAAAAAAAGCCTATAAAAGGCTGTGTTCTGATCGAGTTAGAAAACCAACATAATATTTCATTTTCCATTTTCATTCTCTGTCTCTTAAATATATTTATATTTATAATTATTATTTTAGTTTAAGATAAGTTTAGTTTGGGTATTGTAAGGTTTAATTTACGGGTTTTTAAGTCAGAGTTCTGTCCGTGTACCGCTACGCTAATAATATCACTTTTTACCGTTCCAACTCGCTGTAAGTCTCCACGTCCCAACTTTATTTTCACGTATCGTTATTATCATTATTTTACTATTGTTATTATTATTATTATTATTATTATTATTATTATTATTATTATTATTATTATTATTGTTACCATGTCCACTTTATATAATTTATATTTTTATGCCGTTATAATGTCCAACTAAATACCCACAGTGGTGACTAAAATGTAGAACCTCTGGACAAATGGATTGAACCATTTACAATATTATGGTGTAACTTTAACTATTTTTAACATTGAGTTTTGAAATGTCCCGTTCTTATTGATTAAAAACGTTCCATATTAATTGATTTCGTTGCGAGGTTTTGACCTCTATATGAGACGTTTTTCAAAGACTGCATTCATTTTAAAACAAACCATAACCTTTATTTCATCAATAAAGGTTTAAAAAGCTTTACGTAGATTATCAAATAATGATAATCTAAAATATCCTGTTTACACACGACCATTACATAATGGTTTACAATACAAATATGTTACAACAAAATAAGTTTCTTGAATGCAGTTTTTACACAATATCATACAAGCATGGACTCCAAATCTCATCCTTATTTAAGTATGCGACAGCGGAAGCTCTTAATAATCACCTGAGAATAAACATGCTTAAAACGTCAACAAAAATGTTGGTGAGTTATAGGTTTAACCTATATATATCAAATCATAATAATAGACCACAAGATTTCATATTTCAATACACATCCCATACATAGAGATAAAAATCATTCATATGGTGAACACCTGGTAACCGACATTAACAAGATGCGTATATAAGAATATCCCCATCATTCCGGGACACCCTTCGGATATGATATAAATTTCGAAGTACTAAAGCATCCGGTACTTTGGATGGGGCTTGTTGGGCCCGATAGATCTATCTTTAGGATTCGCGTCAATTAGGGTGTCTGTTCCCTAATTCTTAGATTACCAGACTTAATAAAAAGGGGCATATTCGATTTCGATAATTCAACCATAGAATGTAGTTTCACGTACTTGTGTCTATTTTGTAAATCATTTATAAAACCTGCATGTATTCTCATCCCAAAAATATTAGATTTTAAAAGTGGGACTATAACTCACTTTCACAGATTTTTACTTCGTCGGGAAGTAAGACTTGGCCACTGGTTGATTCACGAACCTATAACAATATATACATATATATCAAAGTATGTTTAAAATATATTTACAACACTTTTAATATATTTTGATGTTTTAAGTTTATTAAGTCAGCTGTCCTCGTTAGTAACCTACAACTAGTTGTCCACAGTTAGATGTACAGAAATAAATCGATAAATATTATCTTGAATCAATCCACGACCCAGTGTATACGTATCTCAGTATTGATCACAACTCAAACTATATATATTTTGGAATCAACCTCAACCCTGTATAGCTAACTCCAACATTCACATATAGAGTGTCTATGGTTGTTCCGAAATATATATAGATGTGTCGACATGATAGGTCGAAACATTGTATACGTGTCTATGGTATCTCAAGATTACATAATATACAATACAAGTTGATTAAGTTATGGTTGGAATAGATTTGTTACCAATTTTCACGTAGCTAAAATGAGAAAAATTATCCAATCTTGTTTTACCCATAACTTCTTCATTTTAAATCCGTTTTGAGTGAATCAAATTGCTATGGTTTCATATTGAACTCTATTTTATGAATCTAAACAGAAAAGTATAGGTTTATAGTCGGAAAAATAAGTTACAAGTCGTTTTTGTAAAGGTAGTCATTTCAGTCGAAAGAACGACGTCTAGATGACCATTTTAGAAAACATACTTCCACTTTGAGTCTAACCATAATTTTTGGATATAGTTTCATGTTCATAATAAAAATCATTTTCTCAGAATAACAACTTTTAAATCAAATTTTATCATAGTTTTTAATTAACTAACCCAAAACAGCCCGCGGTGTTACTACGACGGCGTAAATCCGGTTTTACGGTGTTTTTCGTGTTTCCAGGTTTTAAATCATTAAGTTGGCATATCATATAGATATAGAACATGTGTTTAGTTGATTTTAAAAGTCAAGTTAGAAGGATTAACTTTTGTTTGCGAACAAGTTTAGAATTAACTAAACTATGTTCTAGTGATTACAAGTTTAAACCTTCGAATAAGATAGCTTTATATGTATGAATCGAATGATGTTATGAACATCATTACTACCTTAAATTCCTTGGATAAACCTACTGGAAAAGAGAAAAATGGATCTAGCTTCAATGGATCCTTGGATGGCTCGAAGTTCTTGAAGCAGAATCATGACACGAAAACAAGTTCAAGTAAGATCATCACTTGAAATAAGATTGTTATAGTTATAGAAATTGAACCAAAGTTTGAATATGATTATTACCTTGTATTAGAATGATAACCTACTGTAAGAAACAAAGATTTCTTGAGGTTGGATGATCACCTTACAAGATTGGAAGTGAGCTAGCAAACTTGAAAGTATTCTTGATTTTATGAAACTAGAACTTTTGGAATTTATGAAGAACACTTAGAACTTGAAGATAGAACTTGAGAGAGATCAATTAGATGAAGAAAATTGAAGAATTAAAGTGTTTGTAGGTGTTTTTGGTCGTTGGTGTATGGATTAGATATAAAGGATATGTAATTTTGTTTTCATGTAAATAAGTCATGAATGATTACTCATATTTTTGTAATTTTATGAGATATTTCATGCTAGTTGCCAAATGATGGTTCCCACATGTGTTAGGTGACTCACATGGGCTGCTAAGAGCTGATCATTGGAGTATATATACCAATAGTACATACATCTAAAAGCTGTGTATTGTACGAGTACGAATACGGGTGCATACGAGTAGAATTGTTGATGAAACTGAACGAGGATGTAATTGTAAGCATTTTTGTTAAGTAGAAGTATTTTGATAAGTGTATTGAAGTCTTTCAAAAGTGTATAAATACATATTAAAACACTACATGTATATACATTTTAACTGAGTCGTTAAGTCATCGTTAGTCGTTACATGTAAATGTTGTTTTGAAACCTTTAGGTTAACGATCTTGTTAAATGTTGTTAACCCAATGTTTATAATATCAAAAGAGATTTTAAATTATTATATTATCATGATATTATGATGTACGAATATCTCTTAATATGATATATATACATTAAATGTCGTTACAACGATAATCGTTACATATATGTCTCGTTTCAAAATCATTAAGTTAGTAGTCTTGTTTTTACATATGTAGTTCATTGTTAATTTACTTAATGATATGTTTACTTATCATAATATCATGTTAACTATATATATAACCATATATATGTCATCATATAGTTTTTACAAGTTTTAACGTTCGTGAATCACCGGTCAACTTGGGTGGTCAATTGTCTATATGAAACCTATTTCAATTAATCAAGTCTTAACAAGTTTGATTGCTTAACATGTTGGAAACATTTAATCATGTAAATATCAATCTCAATTAATATATATAAACATGGAAAAGTTCGGGTCACTACAATACCTACCCGTTAAATAAATTTCGTCCCGAAATTTTAAGCTGTTGAAGGTGTTGACGAATCTTCTGGAAATAGATGTGGGTATTTCTTCTTCATCTGATCTTCACGCTCCCAGGTGAACTCGGGTCCTCTACGAGCATTCCATCGAACTTTAACAATTGGTATCTTGTTTTGCTTAAGTCTTTTAACCTCACGATCCATTATTTCGACGGGTTCTTCGATGAATTGAAGTTTTTCGTTGATTTGGATTTCATCTAACGGAATAGTGAGATCTTCTTTAGCAAAACATTTCTTCAAATTCGAGACGTGGAAAGTGTTATGTACAGCCGCGAGTTGTTGAGGTAACTCAAGTCGGTAAGCTACTGGTCCGACACGATCAATAATCTTGAATGGTCCAATATACCTTGGATTTAATTTCCCTCGTTTACCAAATCGAACAACGCCTTTCCAAGGTGCAACTTTAAGCATGACCATCTCTCCAATTTCAAATTCTATATCTTTTCTTTTAATATCAGCGTAGCTCTTTTGTCGACTTTGGGCGGTTTTCAACCATTGTTGAATTTGGATGATCTTCTCGGTAGTTTCTTGTATAATCTCTGGACCCGTAATCTGTCTATCCCCCACTTCACTCCAACAAATCGGAGACCTGCACTTTCTACCATAAAGTGCTTCAAACGGCGCCATCTCAATGCTTGAATGGTAGCTGTTGTTGTAGGAAAATTCTGCTAACGGTAGATGTCGATCCCAACTGTTTCCGAAATCAATAACACATGCTCGTAGCATGTCTTCAAGCGTTTGTATCGTCCTTTCGCTCTGCCCATCAGTTTGTGGATGATAGGCAGTACTCATGTCTAGACGAGTTCCTAATGCTTGCTGTAATGTCTGCCAGAATCTTGAAATAAATCTGCCATCCCTATCAGAGATAATAGAGATTGGTATTCCATGTCTGGAGACGACTTCCTTCAAATACAGCCGTGCTAACTTCTCCATCTTGTCATCTTCTCTTATTGGCAGGAAGTGTGCTGATTTGGTGAGACGATCAACTATTACCCAAATAGTATCAAAACCACTTGCAGTCCTTGGCAATTTAGTGATGAAATCCATGGTAATGTTTTCCCATTTCCATTCCGGGATTTCGGGTTGTTGAAGTAGACCTGATGGTTTCTGATGCTCAGCTTTGACCTTAGAACACGTCAAACATTCTCCTACGTATTTAGCAACATCGGCTTTCATACCCGGCCACCAAAAATGTTTCTTGAGATCCTTGTACATCTTCCCCGTTCCAGGATGTATTGAGTATCTGGTTTTATGAGCTTCTCTAAGTACCATTTCTCTCATATCTCCAAATTTTGGTACCCAAATCCTTTCAGCCCTATACCGGGTTCCGTCTTCCCGAATATTAAGATGCTTCTCCGATCCCTTGGGTATTTCATCCTTTAAATTTCCCTCTTTTAAAACTCCTTGTTGCGCCTCCTTTATTTGAGTAGTAAGGTTATTATGAATCATTATATTCATAGATTTTACTCGAATGGGTTCTCTGTCCTTCCTGCTCAAGGCATCGGCTACCACATTTGCCTTCCCCGGGTGGTAACGAATCTCAAAGTCGTAATCATTCAATAATTCAATCCACCTACACTGCCTCATATTCAGTTGTTTCTGATTAAATATGTGTTGAAGACTTTTGTGGTCGGTATATATAATACTTTTGACCCCATATAAGTAGTGCCTCCAAGTCTTTAATGCAAAAACAACCGCGCCTAATTCCAAATCATGCGTCGTATAATTTTGTTCGTGAATCTTCAATTGTCTAGACGCATAAGCAATCACCTTCGTTCGTTGCATTAATACACAACCAAGACCTTGCTTTGATGCGTCACAATAAATCACAAAATCATCATTCCCTTCAGGCAATGACAATATAGGTGCCGTAGTTAGCTTTTTCTTCAATAACTGAAACGCTTTCTCTTGTTCATCATTCCATTCAAATTTCTTCCCTTTATGCGTTAATGCAGTCAAGGGTTTTGCTATTCTGGAAAAGTCTTGGATGAACCTTCTGTAGTAACCAGCTAGTCCTAAAAACTGGCGTATGTGTTTCGGAGTTTTCGGGGTTTCCCACTTTTCAACAGTTTCTATCTTTGCCGGATCCACCTTAATACCTTCTTTGTTCACTATGTGACCGAGGAATTGAACTTCTTCCAACCAAAATGCACACTTTGAAAACTTAGCGTACAATTCTTCCTTCCTTAATACTTCTAACACCTTTCTCAAATGTTCACCGTGTTCTTGGTCATTCTTTGAGTAAATAAGTATGTCATCAATGAAAACAATGACAAACTTGTCAAGGTATGGTCCACACACTCGGTTCATAAGGTCCATGAACACAGCTGGTCGGTAACAATCACCCAAATGGTATCATAACCACCCACAACTCCCGGTAACTTCGTAATAAAGTCCATCTTAATACCTTCCCACTTCCACTCGGGAATTTCAGGTTGCACCAAAAGTCCAGACGGTTTTTGATGTTCAGCTTTAACCTTAGCGCAGGTCAAACACTTAGCCACATACGTAGCCACATCAGCTTTCAAATTAGGCCACCAATACAGCTCCTTAAGATCATGATACATCTTTCCTGAACCAGGATGAATAGAGTACCTAGACTTATGAGCCTCATCTAAAACAAGTTTTCGTAGATCACCAAACTTCGGAACCCAAAGGCATCCCGCAAAATACTGAGTACCATCGGTTTGTACCTCAAACTGTTTACTCAAGCCTCGGACCTTCCCGTTACAAAATTTTCCTCCTTCAAGGCTTCTTATTGTGCCTCAAGGATCTGCCTAGCGAGGTTTGTTTGAATTGTCATATTCAAGGCCCTAAACCTGCGAGGTTCAGCCCTTTCTTTACGACTTAATGCATCAGCCACATCATTGGCCTTTCCCGGATGATATAAAAGTTCGCAATCATAATCATTTAACGTCTCAACCCATCTTCGTTGCCTCATATTTAACTGTTTCTGATCAAGAATATATTGAAGACTTTTGTGATCAGTGTACAATGTACCTTTGACCCCATATAGATAATGTCTGCAAATCTTAAGCGCAAACACAATAGCTCTCAACTCTAAATCATGGGTTACGTAATTCTGCTCGTGGATCTTCAACTGACGTGACGCGTACGCAATAACTTTCTTTCGTTGCATCAAAACACAACCAAAGTCTTGACACGAAGCATCACAATAGATAACAAAATCATCATTACCCTCAGGTAGTGATAATATCGGTGCAGAAGTTAACTTCTTCTTCAGAGTTTGGAAAGCAGACTCTTGTTCACTCTTCCACTCGTACTTCTTCCCCTTATGCGTTAAAGCAGTCAGAGGTTTCGCCACTCGTGAAAAATCTTGAATGAACCTTCTATAATAGCCTGCTAATCCTAGAAACTGGCGAATTTGAGTAGGAGTTTTCGGAATTTCCCACTTTTCAATTGCCTAAATCTTGGCGGGATCAACTAGTATTCCTTGTTTACTAACAATATGTCCGAGGAAATTGAACTTCTCTTAACCAGAAAGCACACTTAGAGAACTTAGCGTACAACTCTTCTTTCCTCAACAGATCAAGCACTAACTTCAAATGTTCTTCGCCCTTCATCACTCTTAGAATAAATAAGGATGTGGTCGATGAAAACAGTAACGAATTTGTCCAGATAGGGTCTACACACACGGTTCATGAGGTCCATGAACACAACAGGTGCATTTGTCAATCTGAACGGCATAACAAGAAATTCAAAGTGACTATAACGGGTACAGAAAGCGGTTTTCAGAATATCAGTTTCTTTAGCGCGTAATTGGTGATAACCGGAACGAAGATCAATCTTATAATAAACGGACGAACCTTGAAGTTGATCGAACAGATCATCAATTCTCGGAAGAGGGTAACGGTTTTTAACAGTAAGCTCGTTCAATTCACGATAATCAATACACAAACGAAATGAACCATCTTTCTTCTCAACGAACAAAACGGGAGCTCCCCAAGGGGACGAACTGGGGCAGATGAAATAAAGTTGCAATAATGAAGGAAGAAATAAATATGGAGTAGTCACATCAGTGGCATAGATATTTAAGGCAATTCGCTCAAAGGAGTTAACGAGGATCATGGACTCCAAAGTAAATTTTCATTATATTTCCGAAAGGAAGACGTATGAAAGGTGTGATAATTCAACGAGAGTGAACTTCCTTGTACAAAGGAAGTCTAGGATTCATCCATATTCTTAAATTTATGTGCGGATGAAAAGAACGCGAATCATGGGTTATAAAGAATGGCCGACTCCAGGTGAGATGAATCTCCAAAAATAATTTCGTGCACCCTAAAGTATCGAATCCTAGGATTGATGTTTACGAGGGTGTTGCGGTTGACAGCGAAAATTGAGAGTAGAAACTCCTCAAACGGTCTAGAGTAATATATATCCATGATACCCATTATAACAACAGTTGGGGTAGAAACCCACCTAGCGCCTTTTCTACAATAAGGTGACCATCGAGTGTACCCCAGAAACTTGATTTATCGGTCTGCGTTTCGGCCATGTCCAACCATAAGAGGGAAAATTCTATGAGTGCAAAGACTTTCCAACAAATTTTATAAAACCGGCATCCAAACTGGTGTAAGAATTTCTATCAATGGACTTAATGGTAAATTTTCATCCTTAAACGGAGGATGAGAAGAAATGTGATCCAAACACTCTGTAGAGTAATGCGAAAATTCTAATGTAATCAATCAAAGAAGTTTTGAAAAAGCTTTAAACGTCTAATGTAACCCCATAAATGGAACGAAGCTCTTAGTAAATTTCGAAGTATGTACAACGTGTACCATTTTACCCAAAACAATTTGAGTTAACTAGACAACTCAACAAGAGTGGTTTAAAAATGATTTTGAAGGTATAATTTTGTGTATACTAGCCAAAATAGGTAAGGGTAAATTTGTCCATTTGAATTCATATGTACATATATGATTTTATAAATAGTATACATGACAAAGTATTTCATTACTTCTATTCGCCCATAAATCTCGTGAGAACCGCCCAATTACACAAATGTGTAAAATTTTAATGAAAAGCAAGGTATCCGCATTACAGAGGTTACGAGTTGAAGTAAGATCGTTGAAGCTCGAGTGAAGGACTTGAATCGTCTTGCGACATCTAACCATCAAATGCTACCAGGTCATGAAAACCAATGAGTTAAATATTGTCTTGACTTTTATCAGAACACAAGTCCTTGGGTCAAAACTATTCACGTGCGAAGCTGTCACTAACAAGCGAGTTATGAATGATAAAACATGGGGTAAGTAGTTCAGTTAAGATGAGTCTCTCGCATATCAACAAATAAGATAATGAGTATCTTCCTTACTCATGTAATAACGTTAGAATTTCCGAATGAGTGGTGTACAAATTTTCTTTGACTCGCTTTCTATTCCTCATGTCACAATATTGGGACTTTTTATGAATTAAAGTAATATAATCACGTTGGCCTGACGCCATTATATTTCACTAACTCATAGTTCCATTCCAATATCACTACATAAGGTCAGGACACGTGGTCAACCTCGAATTTCAACACAATTTCCCTAAAACAATTTCTTAACAATGTGCTAAGGATAGCACAAGAGACAAAGACATCGAAAGTAATGAATAGGAGTAACGATGACATAAAAATATCTTCGAAGTACCAAGAATCTCTAAAAGTAAGAATGACGTTTTCCGTTTCAACAACCAAAGCACATAGGCACAACGGCACAAATGCACGTAATATAACAAAAATGTTATATACCTAAACATAATAGCTGACATTGAAATGCCGAGCATTTAGAAGTCAAGAATGACATCTCGCGTAATATAACTCAAACGTTATATACATAACCATAATAGATGACATAGAAATGTCGAGAATTTCAAAAGTCAAGAACGACACCCCCCTCGGTTTCACTAATCGAGGTGTTCCTATAAAGATGAACTCGCATGAGTCGGAGAATACGTTTAAATCGGAATGGGAGTCCCTCCCGGATTCAGAACATAATAGAAATGTATGTATAATAACATATATATACCAATACGATAGAAATAATCACATATAATAATATATAATAGGCCGGGCTGTAGACTAGACTCACTAATGCACCCTATCGACTCGGGTAACGACATCAATGCAGCCTAATTCCCTACAACCAGAGCTCTGATACCAACTGTGATGACTCCGTCAAAACACTTAACGGCTCCGTCACTTGGTCCCACAGCTTGATCGAAAATCTATATGAATTTAATAAAACAACCTTGCATTCTTTATTTAAAAATGATTTCCTATAAAGGAAATCTACTAAAATGTATAAGTTTAGAAAAACTATATACAATAATACTTTAACCAAAAGTTGACCAAAATAAAGTCAACAAACAACCACTTTTTAATGTAACAAAATAGAATGCAAGTTAATGTTTAACAAAAGCTGCCATCATAAATATGCAGACTCTCTAGCACAGCGGAAGCAATCAATCATGAACCTGAGAATAAAACATGCGAGTAACTGTCAACAAAAATGTTGAGTGAATTATAGGTTTAATATTGCCAACAATATTTAATTTAAACAATAAAAATTTATGTTTGAAAACATAAAAGTCCTTTTTAAACCACCAAATTATATGCTAGAAAACATATAATAAAATATTATTCCATTTTCCGTGAGCCACCTGGTAACCACTTAACCATTTATTTACCCTTGCCAAACACAATAAATAATATACACCGAACAAGTGTATCTACAACAAAATACGAAGTACTAAACATTCCGATTATAAATTGCTAGCGCGACTAGCTCGAAATGGGGTTGTCAAACCCGATAGATCTATCCATAGGATTCGCGTTCACCAGTAGAAACCAGTGATTACAGTTACCAGACTAGGGAATATTTTTGTTCAACTCACAATGAATAATTTAAACCAACTTCCACATGTGTCCAAAGTATAAAATAAATTGCATGTATTCTCATCCCAAAAGCTTTAAAATAGAAAAATGGGACTATAACTCACCTTAATAGCAACTGAAGAAATCTCACAAACAAGCGAACAGCAAATATAGTAAAGTGATCAAGAAAGATCACAACGCCGACCTATAAATAAAGCAGGCCGATATAAATAACTAACTTAGGTCAAGTCTTAGTATGATAGCTATTGTACATGTTGCAAGTAGACATAGAATAACACTCGGCAAGCATCGGTTTGACTGGAACAGCATACGGACACACACTTTCTATTTTTAGAAAGTTTCTATTTTTAGCAGGTTTCCATTTTTGGAAAGTTTTCTATTTTAGGAAAGTTTCTATTTTTGGAAAGTTTCTATTTTTGGAAAGTTTCTATTTTTGGAAAGTTTCCAAATTTAGAAAGTTCTATTTTTAGAAAGTTTTGAAGTTAGGAAAGTTTCCTTATTTAGAAAGTCAACAGAAGTCAACTGAAAGTCAAAGTCAACCGAAAGTCAACTCAAAAGTCAACCTTGGTCAAACGTAGTCAACACTAATTTGAAAAGTGTGAGTTATAATAATAACATTGGTTATAATGTTTATTAAAGTCAAAAGTGTATAAATATGTCTTAACATAAGTTTAATTAAATAAAATGAATTATTAAAGTTAATATAAGTTGAAATGTTACAATTAGTATAACATAAGTATTTAATTAATTAATTAAATATTAATCATAATATAAGTATTATTAATTAATAATAAATTTTAAATCATATCATAAGTATTATAAATTAATAATGAATTATTAATTATATCATAAGTTTCTCATTAAAATTATTAAATCATAAGTATTTAATAATCAAATCATAATTAAACAATAATTAAGTCTTATAATAATCAAATAATTATTTAATCCTTATTATAAGTCCTATAATAATAATAATCTCATAATATAAGTTTAATACTTATCATAAGTATTTTTCATTAATAATAAAAGTATTATTAATCATAAGTTTAATTAAAAGTTTAATTAAATCATAAGTAATAATTAAATGATATAATAAATATACATATCATAAGTCTTAAATAATAATAATTACTTCTTATATCATAAGTAATTAATTAATAATGAAAGTCATTATTTTTATCCTAAGTTTAATAATTAACCATAAGTTTTAATCAAAAGTTCATCGGGTCGTATCTTGAGTCCCGGGTGTCGGTTTTCGGCGAGCCTTACATATATCTCCGCCTAAGCAAACCACCCGACACTTTGGTACACTCAAGAACACACCAAGAACAGCCCACAAGTCGTGATATACAGCCAATACACTACTTGGAACTTCAATTCAATCAAAAACATGTTTTTAGACGTAACGGGTGAACCGTGGCTCGGATTTAGGTGACCCGAACATGAAAGTTCGTCCCACCATCAGTCCTAACACACTAACACACCCTAAAGACACCAAGTAAGGTCACAAAGTCGGACCAAACCTGTTTCATGTCAATCCACAATTCAATTTTAACAAAATAGTAATTTGATCATAACTAGGGCTCCGGGAATCGAAACGACATGAATCCGGAGTCTAAAATTAATGTCTTGATGAGAGGAACTCATCTAGATAGTTTATTTTAACTTTTATATCAGACACAAACCCAGAAATCACGAAATAGCTGCTGTCCAGAAATTTACAAACCGAAAACATGCAATTTTGAGTACATCTATGCATACAAACACCATTACCATAATCCACAAACATCATACTATCAATTAAACATCAAAATACATTAAATAAATGAAAAATAGAAAATTCTAGGGTTAGGGTTTATACCCTAATCGAGAAACGATTGATGTAGTCGCGTAGAGAAAGACGAGAGGAATCCGATTATACTAATCAATTAATGATCCAAGCTTCAATTTTTAATGATGATGATGATATTGGGGCTGGTTGTAGTCGTTGCCCAAGGAAGAAGGAAAGGGAGAGCAAAAAGAAATATTAGGTTTAGATTAAATTTGATGAAAAAGGAAATTAAATCACAAATGGGAAAAAAACAAGGGAGTAATACCCCCCTCCCTTGTGGCTTCGGCCGAATGGTGGGATGGGAGTGGGCCCCACTAGCCCATCTCACTTAATGGTAATTTCCTGATGGCCCAAAAGCCCGAACGAGTCCCGAAACGCGAAAACGCACTTACGCGATTAAAAATCCGGAAACATAATAACTACGCGACGAAAAATAAATATAAACACTAAATATAATTATATGATCTTAAAATATCATATTTAAAATAATTAGGATTTAAAAATCCCGAAAGCTCGACCGTTGGTTTGAAAACCGAAAAGATTCGCCGGATGGAAATCCGCGACACGTAGAAACGTATAACTTGAAATATGAATCCAAATATTCATATAACACATAATAATTAATATATTATTACAAAAATAATAATATAGGTCATAGAAATGACGTGGCACGAATAGCAGTTAACGGTCGTTAAATAATTAACGGTAAAAGATAACGGAAAAAGTAGGGTCGTTACAGTACCTTCCCGTTACGGAAATTTCGTCCCGAAATTTAAGCAGGTGCAGGGGTTGACTCAGCATTTGGGAACAAATGCGGGTACTTCTTCTTCATCTGATCTTCACGCTCCCAAGTGAACTCGGGTCCGCGTCCGGTGTTCCATCTAACTCGAACAATAGGAATTTTACTCTGCTTAAGAGTCTTTACCTCTCGGTCCATAATTTCAACAGGTTCTTCAATAAAATAAAGTTGCTTATCAACATGAAGTTCATTAAAAAGAATAGTTTCATTGGCCTCGGCCAAACACTTCTTTAAATTCGATACATGAAAAACGTCACGAATAGCACTGAGTTCTTGTGGCAATTTCAAACGATAAGCCACTGGTCCAACTCTCTCAATAATCCCAAAAGGTCCAACAAATCGAGGATTCAACTTTCCCCTTTTACCAAAACGTACCACACCCTTCCAAGGTGAAACTTTCAACATAACACGATCACCGACCTGAAAGTCGATATCGTTCCTTCTCTTATCAGCATAACTCTTTTGCCTACTCCTGGCAGTTCTCAATCTTTCCTTAATCTGTGCAATCTTCTCGGTAGTCTCGTGAATGATCTCTGGTCATGTGAGTTGAGCATCCCCAACCTCATTCCAACAGACAGGAGACCTACACTTTCTACCATACAGAGCTTCAAATGGTGCGGCTTTAATACTTGCATGATAACTGCTGTTATAATAAAACTCATCCAGCGGCAAATATTTATCCCACCCATTTCCAAAATCAATAACACACGCTCTTAACATGTTTTCTACGTTTGAATGGTCCTTTCACTCTGACCATCCGTCTGTGGATGATAAGCGGTGCTCATATCCAATTTAGTTCCTAGAGCACCTTGTTAGGACTGCCTCAGTCCAACATAATCGATACGGGAACACCATGTCTCGAAATAATCTCCTTCAAATACAAACGAGTAAACTTCTTCATTGAATATGTTTCCTTAATTGGCAAGAAAAGAGTTGACTTAGCGAGTCGGTAACAATCACCCAAATGGTATCATAACCACCCACAACTCCCGGTAACTTCGTAATAAAGTCCATCTTAATACCTTCCCACTTCCACTCGGGAATTTCAGGTTGCACCAAAAGTCCAGACGGTTTTTGATGTTCAGCTTTAACCTTAGCGCAGGTCAAACACTTAGCCACATACGTAGCCACATCAGCTTTCAAATTAGGCCACCAATACAGCTCCTTAAGATCATGATACATCTTTCCTGAACCAGGATGAATAGAGTACCTAGACTTATGAGCCTCATCTAAAACAAGTTTTCGTAGATCACCAAACTTCGGAACCCAAAGGCATCCCGCAAAATACTGAGTACCATCGGTTTGTACCTCAAACTGTTTACTCAAGCCTCGGACCTTCCCGTTACAAAATTTTCCTCCTTCAAGGCTTCTTATTGTGCCTCAAGGATCTGCCTAGCGAGGTTTGTTTGAATTGTCATATTCAAGGCCCTAAACCTGCGAGGTTCAGCCCTTTCTTTACGACTTAATGCATCAGCCACATCATTGGCCTTTCCCGGATGATATAAAAGTTCGCAATCATAATCATTTAACGTCTCAACCCATCTTCGTTGCCTCATATTTAACTGTTTCTGATCAAGAATATATTGAAGACTTTTGTGATCAGTGTACAATGTACCTTTGACCCCATATAGATAATGTCTGCAAATCTTAAGCGCAAACATAATAGCTCTCAACTCTAAATCATGGGTTACGTAATTCTGCTCGTGGATCTTCAACTGACGTGACGCGTACGCAATAACTTTCTTTCGTTTCATCAAAACACAACCAAAGTCTTGACACGAAGCATCACAATAGATAACAAAATCATCATTACCCTCAGGTAGTGATAATATCGGTGCAGAAGTTAACTTCTTCTTCAGAGTTTGGAAAGCAGACTCTTGTTCACTCTTCCACTCGTACTTCTTCCCCTTATGCGTTAAAGCAGTCAGAGGTTTCGCCACTCGTGAAAAATCTTGAATGAACCTTCTATAATAGCCTGCTAATCCTAGAAACTGGCGAATTTGAGTAGGAGTTTTCGGAATTTCCCACTTTTCAATTGCCTAAATCTTGGCGGGATCAACTAGTATTCCTTGTTTACTAACAATATGTCCGAGGAAATTGAACTTCTCTTAACCAGAAAGCACACTTAGAGAACTTAGCGTACAACTCTTCTTTCCTCAACAGATCAAGCACTAACTTCAAATGTTCTTCACCCTTCATCACTCTTAGAATAAATAAGGATGTGGTCGATGAAAACAGTAACGAATTTGTCCAGATAGGGTCTACACACACGGTTCATGAGGTCCATGAACACAACAGGTGCATTTGTCAATCTGAACGGCATAACAAGAAATTCAAAGTGACTATAACGGGTACAGAAAGCGGTTTTCAGAATATCAGTTTCTTTAGCGCGTAATTGGTGATAACCGGAACGAAGATCAATCTTATAATAAACGGACGAACCTTGAAGTTGATCGAACAGATCATCAATTCTCGGAAGAGGGTAACGGTTTTTAACAGTAAGCTCGTTCAATTCACGATAATCAATACACAAACGAAATGAACCATCTTTCTTCTCAACGAACAAAACGGGAGCTCCCCAAGGGGACGAACTGGGGCAGATGAAATAAAGTTGCAATAATGAAGGAAGAAATAAATATGGAGTAGTCACATCAGTGGCATAGATATTTAAGGCAATTCGCTCAAAGGAGTTAACGAGGATCATGGACTCCAAAGTAAATTTTCATTATATTTCCGAAAGGAAGACGTATGAAAGGTGTGATAATTCAACGAGAGTGAACTTCCTTGTACAAAGGAAGTCTAGGATTCATCCATATTCTTAAATTTATGTGCGGATGAAAAGAACGCGAATCATGGGTTATAAAGAATGGCCGACTCCAGGTGAGATGAATCTCCAAAAATAATTTCGTGCACCCTAAAGTATCGAATCCTAGGATTGATGTTTACGAGGGTGTTGCGGTTGACAGCGAAAATTGAGAGTAGAAACTCCTCAAACGGTCTAGAGTAATATATATCCATGATACCCATTATAACAACAGTTGGGGTAGAAACCCACCTAGCGCCTTTTCTACAATAAGGTGACCATCGAGTGTACCCCAGAAACTTGATTTATCGGTCTGCGTTTCGGCCATGTCCAACCATAAGAGGGAAAATTCTATGAGTGCAAAGACTTTCCAACAAATTTTATAAAACCGGCATCCAAACTGGTGTAAGAATTTCTATCAATGGACTTAATGGTAAATTTTCATCCTTAAACGGAGGATGAGAAGAAATGTGATCCAAACACTCTGTAGAGTAATGCGAAAATTCTAATGTAATCAATCAAAGAAGTTTTGAAAAAGCTTTAAACGTCTAATGTAACCCCATAAATGGAACGAAGCTCTTAGTAAATTTCGAAGTATGTACAACGTGTACCATTTTACCCAAAACAATTTGAGTTAACTAGACAACTCAACAAGAGTGGTTTAAAAATGATTTTGAAGGTATAATTTTGTGTATACTAGCCAAAATAGGTAAGGGTAAATTTGTCCATTTGAATTCATATGTACATATATGATTTTATAAATAGTATACATGACAAAGTATTTCATTACTTCTATTCGCCCATAAATCTCGTGAGAACCGCCCAATTACACAAATGTGTAAAATTTTAATGAAAAGCAAGGTATCCGCATTACAGAGGTTACGAGTTGAAGTAAGATCGTTGAAGCTCGAGTGAAGGACTTGAATCGTCTTGCGACATCTAACCATCAAATGCTACCAGGTCATGAAAACCAATGAGTTAAATATTGTCTTGACTTTTATCAGAACACAAGTCCTTGGGTCAAAACTATTCACGTGCGAAGCTGTCACTAACAAGCGAGTTATGAATGATAAAACATGGGGTAAGTAGTTCAGTTAAGATGAGTCTCTCGCATATCAACAAATAAGATAATGAGTATCTTCCTTACTCATGTAATAACGTTAGAATTTCCGAATGAGTGGTGTACAAATTTTCTTTGACTCGCTTTCTATTCCTCATGTCACAATATTGGGACTTTTTATGAATTAAAGTAATATAATCACGTTGGCCTGACGCCATTATATTTCACTAACTCATAGTTCCATTCCAATATCACTACATAAGGTCAGGACACGTGGTCAACCTCGAATTTCAACACAATTTCCCTAAAACAATTTCTTAACAATGTGCTAAGGATAGCACAAGAGACAAAGACATCGAAAGTAATGAATAGGAGTAACGATGACATAAAAATATCTTCGAAGTACCAAGAATCTCTAAAAGTAAGAATGACGTTTTCCGTTTCAACAACCAAAGCACATAGGCACAACGGCACAAATGCACGTAATATAACAAAAATGTTATATACCTAAACATAATAGCTGACATTGAAATGCCGAGCATTTAGAAGTCAAGAATGACATCTCGCGTAATATAACTCAAACGTTATATACATAACCATAATAGATGACATAGAAATGTCGAGAATTTCAAAAGTCAAGAACGACACCCCCCTCGGTTTCACTAATCGAGGTGTTCCTATAAAGATGAACTCGCATGAGTCGGAGAATACGTTTAAATCGGAATGGGAGTCCCTCCCGGATTCAGAACATAATAGAAATGTATGTATAATAACATATATATACCAATACGATAGAAATAATCACATATAATAATATATAATAGGCCGGGCTGTAGACTAGACTCACTAATGCACCCTATCGACTCGGGTAACGACATCAATGCAGCCTAATTCCCTACAACCAGAGCTCTGATACCAACTGTGACGACTCCGTCAAAACACTTAACGGCTCCGTCACTTGGTCCCACAGCTTGATCGAAAATCTATATGAATTTAATAAAACAACCTTGCATTCTTTATTTAAAAATGATTTCCTATAAAGGAAATCTACTAAAATGTATAAGTTTAGAAAAACTATATACAATAATACTTTAACCAAAAGTTGACCAAAATAAAGTCAACAAACAACCACTTTTTAATGTAACAAAATAGAATGCAAGTTAATGTTTAACAAAAGCTGCCATCATAAATATGCAGACTCTCTAGCACAGCGGAAGCAATCAATCATGAACCTGAGAATAAAACATGCGAGTAACTGTCAACAAAAATGTTGAGTGAATTATAGGTTTAATATTGCCAACAATATTTAATTTAAACAATAAAAATTTATGTTTGAAAACATAAAAGTCCTTTTTAAACCACCAAATTATATGCTAGAAAACATATAATAAAATATTATTCCATTTTCCGTGAGCCACCTGGTAACCACTTAACCATTTATTTACCCTTGCCAAACACAATAAATAATATACACCGAACAAGTGTATCTACAACAAAATACGAAGTACTAAACATTCCGATTATAAATTGCTAGCGCGACTAGCTCGAAATGGGGTTGTCAAACCCGATAGATCTATCCATAGGATTCGCGTTCACCAGTAGAAACCAGTGATTACAGTTACCAGACTAGGGAATATTTTTGTTCAACTCACAATGAATAATTTAAACCAACTTCCACATGTGTCCAAAGTATAAAATAAATTGCATGTATTCTCATCCCAAAAGCTTTAAAATAGAAAAATGGGACTATAACTCACCTTAATAGCAACTGAAGAAATCTCACAAACAAGCGAACAGCAAATATAGTAAAGTGATCAAGAAAGATCACAACGCCGACCTATAAATAAAGCAGGCCGATATAAATAACTAACTTAGGTCAAGTCTTAGTATGATAGCTATTGTACATGTTGCAAGTAGACATAGAATAACACTCGGCAAGCATCGGTTTGACTGGAACAGCATACGGACACACACTTTCTATTTTTAGAAAGTTTCTATTTTTAGCAGGTTTCCATTTTTGGAAAGTTTTCTATTTTAGGAAAGTTTCTATTTTTGGAAAGTTTCTATTTTTGGAAAGTTTCTATTTTTGGAAAGTTTCTATTTTTGGAAAGTTTCCAAATTTAGAAAGTTCTATTTTTAGAAAGTTTTGAAGTTAGGAAAGTTTCCTTATTTAGAAAGTCAACAGAAGTCAACTGAAAGTCAAAGTCAACCGAAAGTCAACTCAAAAGTCAACCTTGGTCAAACGTAGTCAACACTAATTTGAAAAGTGTGAGTTATAATAATAACATTGGTTATAATGTTTATTAAAGTCAAAAGTGTATAAATATGTCTTAACATAAGTTTAATTAAATAAAATGAATTATTAAAGTTAATATAAGTTGAAATGTTACAATTAGTATAACATAAGTATTTAATTAATTAATTAAATATTAATCATAATATAAGTATTATTAATTAATAATAAATTTTAAATCATATCATAAGTATTATAAATTAATAATGAATTATTAATTATATCATAAGTTTCTCATTAAAATTATTAAATCATAAGTATTTAATAATCAAATCATAATTAAACAATAATTAAGTCTTATAATAATCAAATAATTATTTAATCCTTATTATAAGTCCTATAATAATAATAATCTCATAATATAAGTTTAATACTTATCATAAGTATTTTTCATTAATAATAAAAGTATTATTAATCATAAGTTTAATTAAAAGTTTAATTAAATCATAAGTAATAATTAAATGATATAATAAATATACATATCATAAGTCTTAAATAATAATAATTACTTCTTATATCATAAGTAATTAATTAATAATGAAAGTCATTATTTTTATCCTAAGTTTAATAATTAACCATAAGTTTTAATCAAAAGTTCATCGGGTCGTATCTTGAGTCCCGGGTGTCGGTTTTCGGCGAGCCTTACATATATCTCCGCCTAAGCAAACCACCCGACACTTTGGTACACTCAAGAACACACCAAGAACAGCCCACAAGTCGTGATATACAGCCAATACACTACTTGGAACTTCAATTCAATCAAAAACATGTTTTTAGACGTAACGGGTGAACCGTGGCTCGGATTTAGGTGACCCGAACATGAAAGTTCGTCCCACCATCAGTCCTAACACACTAACACACCCTAAAGACACCAAGTAAGGTCACAAAGTCGGACCAAACCTGTTTCATGTCAATCCACAATTCAATTTTAACAAAATAGTAATTTGATCATAACTAGGGCTCCGGGAATCGAAACGACATGAATCCGGAGTCTAAAATTAATGTCTTGATGAGAGGAACTCATCTAGATAGTTTATTTTAACTTTTATATCAGACACAAACCCAGAAATCACGAAATAGCTGCTGTCCAGAAATTTACAAACCGAAAACATGCAATTTTGAGTACATCTATGCATACAAACACCATTACCATAATCCACAAACATCATACTATCAATTAAACATCAAAATACAGTAAATAAATGAAAAATAGAAAATTCTAGGGTTAGGGTTTATACCCTAATCGAGAAACGATTGATGTAGTCGCGTAGAGAAAGACGAGAGGAATCCGATTATACTAATCAATTAATGATCCAAGCTTCAATTTTTAATGATGATGATGATATTGGGGCTGGTTGTAGTCGTTGCCCAAGGAAGAAGGAAAGGGAGAGCAAAAAGAAATATTAGGTTTAGATTAAATTTGATGAAAAAGGAAATTAAATCACAAATGGGAAAAAAACAAGGGAGTAATACCCCCCTCCCTTGTGGCTTCGGCCGAATGGTGGGATGGGAGTGGGCCCCACTAGCCCATCTCACTTAATGGTAATTTCCTGATGGCCCGAAAGCCCGAACGAGTCCCGAAACGCGAAAACGCACTTACGCGATTAAAAATCCGGAAACATAATAACTACGCGACGAAAAATAAATATAAACACTAAATATAATTATATGATCTTAAAATATCATATTTAAAATAATTAGGATTTAAAAATCCCGAAAGCTCGACCGTTGGTTTGAAAACCGAAAAGATTCGCCGGATGGAAATCCGCGACACGTAGAAACGTATAACTTGAAATATGAATCCAAATATTCATATAACACATAATAATTAATATATTATTACAAAAATAATAATATAGGTCATAGAAATGACGTGGCACGAATAGCAGTTAACGGTCGTTAAATAATTAACGGTAAAAGATAACGGAAAAAGTAGGGTCGTTACAGTCTAGACGCATAAGCAATCACCTTCGTTCGTTGCATTAATACACAACCAAGACCTTGCTTTGATGCGTCACAATAAATCACAAAATCATCATTCCCTTCAGGCAATGACAATATAGGTGCCGTAGTTAGCTTTTTCTTCAATAACTGAAACGCTTTCTCTTGTTCATCATTCCATTCAAATTTCTTCCCTTTATGCGTTAATGCAGTCAAGGGTTTTGCTATTCTGGAAAAGTCTTGGATGAACCTTCTGTAGTAACCAGCTAGTCCTAAAAACTGGCGTATGTGTTTCGGAGTTTTCGGGGTTTCCCACTTTTCAACAGTTTCTATCTTTGCCGGATCCACCTTAATACCTTCTTTGTTCACTATGTGACCGAGGAATTGAACTTCTTCCAACCAAAATGCACACTTTGAAAACTTAGCGTACAATTCTTCCTTCCTTAATACTTCTAACACCTTTCTCAAATGTTCACCGTGTTCTTGGTCATTCTTTGAGTAAATAAGTATGTCATCAATGAAAACAATGACAAACTTGTCAAGGTATGGTCCACACACTCGGTTCATAAGGTCCATGAACACAGCTGGTGCATTAGTTAAACCAAACGGCATGACCATAAACTCGTAATGACCGTAACGTGTTCTGAAAGCAGTCTTTGGAATATCAACTTCTTTCACCCGCATTTGATGATACCCGGAACGTAAGTCAATCTTTGAATAAACAGACGAGCCTTGTAGTTGATCAAATAAGTCATCGATTCTCGGTAGTGGGTAGCGGTTCTTGATGGTAAGTTTGTTCAACTCTCGGTAGTCGATACACAACCTGAATGTACCATCTTTCTTCTTGACAAACAAAACAGGAGCTCCCCACGGTGATGTGCTTGGTCGAATGAAACCACGCTCTAAAAGTTCTTGTAATTGGCTTTGCAGTTCTTTCATCTCGCTGGGTGCGAGTCTGTAAGGAGCACGAGCTATTGGTGCAGCTCCTGGTACAAGATCTATTTGAAATTCAACGGATCGATGTGGGGGTAATCCCGGTAATTCTTTCGGAAATACATCGGGAAATTCTTTTGCAATGGGAACATCATTGATGCTCTTTTCTTCAGTTTGTACTTTCTCGACGTGTGCTAGAACAGCATAGCAACCTTTTCTTATTAGTTTTTGTGCCTTCAAATTACTAATAAGATGTAGCTTCGTGTTGCCCTTTTCTCCGTACACCATTAAGGGTTTTCCTTTTTCTCGTATAATGCGAATTGCATTTTTGTAACAAACGATCTCTGCTTTCACTTCTTTCAACCAGTCCATACCGATTATCACATCAAAACTCCCTAACTCTACTGGTATCAAATCAATCTTAAATGTTTCGCTAACCAGTTTAATTTCTCGATTCCGACATATATTATCTGCTGAAATTAATTTACCATTTGCTAATTCGAGTAAAAATTTACTATCTAAAGGCGTCAATGGACAACTTAATTTAGCACAAAAATCTCTACTCATATAGCTTCTATCCGCACCCGAATCAAATAAAACGTAAGCAGATTTATTGTCAATAAGAAACGTACCCGTAACAAGCTCCGGGTCTTCCTGTGCCTCTGCCGCATTAATATTGAAAACTCTTCCGCGGCCTTGTCCATTCGTGTTCTCCTGGTTCGGGCAATTTCTAATAATGTGGCCCGGTTTTCCACATTTATAACAAACTACATTGGCATAACTTGCTCCGACACTACTTGCTCCGCCATTACTCGTTCCGACACCATTTGTTCCTTTCGTTCTATTAACCCCTGGTCCATAGACCTCACACTTCGCCGCGCTATGACCATTTCTTTTACACTTGTTGCAAAATTTGGTGCAGAACCCCGAGTGATACTTTTCACACCTTTGGCATAGCTGCTTCTGATTGTTGTTGTTGTTGCGGTTATTATTGTTGTTAGGATGATTGTTGTAGTTGCTGTTGTTGTTGTTGTTGTTGTTGTTGTTGGGCCGTTTGTTGTAGTTGCGATTGATGTTGCGATTGTTGGGATAATTGTTGCGATTATTGTTGTAATTGTTGTTGTTGTTGTTGTATTGGTGATTCTTATCACCGTTTTCCTCCCACTTTCTTTTGACTTGCTTCACATTGGCCTCTTCAGCAGTCTGTTCTTTAATTCTTTCTTCAATCTGGTTCACTAGTTTGTGAGCCATTCTACATGCCTGTTGTATGGAGGCGGGCTCGTGTGAACTTATATCTTCTTGGATTCTTTCCGGTAATCCTTTCACAAACGCGTCAATCTTCTCTTCCTCATCTTCGAATGCTCCAGGACACAATAGGCACAATTCTGTGAATCGTCTTTCGTACGTGGTAATATCAAATCCTTGGGTTCGTAACCCTCTAAGTTCTGTCTTGAGCTTATTGACCTCGGTTCTGGGACGGTATTTCTCGTTCATCAAGTGCTTGAATGCTGACCACGGTAGTGCGTACGCATCGTCTTGTCCCACTTGCTCTAGATAGGTATTCCACCATGTTAACGCAGAACCTGTGAAGGTATGCGTAGCGTACTTTACTTTGTCCTCTTCAGTACACTTACTTATGGCAAACACCGATTCGACCTTCTCGGTCCACCGTTTCAATCCGATCGGTCCTTCGGTTCCATCAAATTCCAAAGGTTTGCAGGCAGTGAATTCTTTGTAGGTGCATCCTACAAGATTTCCTGTACTGCCAGATCCAAGGTTATTGTTGGTATGTAGCGCAGCCTGTACTGCGGCTATGTTTGAAGCTAGAAAAGTACGGAATTCCTCCTCATTCATATTCACGGTATGTCGAGTAGTCGGTGCCATTTCCTTCAAAATAGTCCAATGGAACAAGTTAATCATACAGAATATTAAGAGTAGTTAATAGTATTTCGTAGCATAATATGAACTTATTTATAAAAGCTTTTTCTTCATATTAGCGTTTTATAAGTTTAAATTCGGGTAGTACCTACCCGTTAAGTTCATACTTAGTAGCTAATATACAATTCAACTACTACAATTCTATATGAAAAACTGATTATAATAATATTTCGCGTTCAAACTTTTACACAATATTTTACAAACTTACTATACCACTTATTTTACATATAGCATGAAATATAGCACACAATAAATTTGATACAAGATGGTTGTGAAGATAATTCTAGCTAGTACACAAGTCGTTCAGCAAAAGCAATAAAGACACGTAATTCATACGTCCAGAAACAAGTCATGCATTCTGGTTTTACTAGGATTACTTCCCATCCTTGGTCTTGTGGAACATAACCGTTATGGCCGTTGATAAGACAGCGTGTTGTAACGTCGTCAAAGGGACGAGGGTTACGTAATGACCAACAGTCTCGTAATAACCTAAAAACCTCATTTCTTACCCCAATTACCGACTCCGTCACTTGTGGGAACGTTTTGTTTAATAGTTGTAGCCCGATGTTCTTGTTCTCACTTTGGTGAGAAGAGAACATTACTAACCCGTAAGCATAACATGCTTCTTTATGTTGCATGTTAGCTGCTTTTTCTAAATCACGAAGTCCTATATTCGGATATACTGAGTCAAAATAATTTCTTAACCCGTTGCGTAAAATAGCATTTGGGTTCCCCGCAATATATGCGTCAAAGTAAACACATCGTAACTTATGGATTTCCCAATGTGATATTCCCCATCTTCCGAACGAAAGCCTTTTATAAACCAAGGCATTCTTGGAACGTTCTTCGAATGTCTTACAAACTGATCTCGCCTTAAATAGTTGTGCCGAGGAATTCTGACCGACTCTAGACAAGATTTCATCAATCATGTCTCCGGGTAGGTCTCTTAAAATATTGGGTTGTCTATCCATTTTGTGTTTTTTATACTGTAAAATAGACACGAGTTAGATTCATAAAAAAAATACTTATTAATACAAGCAATTTTTACATATATCATAAAGCATAAGCACACTATATTACATATATTACACCACATGAATTCAACTATCTTATTCCGACTCGCTCATTTCTTCTTGTTCGGTTTTGGTTCGTTTTGCCAAGTTTCTAGGGATATATGATGTTCCCCTAATACGAGCCGTCGTTGTCCACATTGGTTTAGAAAAACCTGGTGGTTTAGAGGTTCCCGGGTCATTGTTACAACTTAAGGACTTCGGGGGTTGACGATACATATAAAGTTCATCGGGGTTGGAATTAGATTTCTCTATTTTTATGCCCTTTCCCTTATTATTTTCTTTTGCCTTTTTAAATTCAGTTGGGGTAATTTCTATAACATCATCGGAATTCTCATCGGAATCCGATTCATCGGAGAATTGGTAATCCTCCCAATATTTTGCTTCCTTGGCGGAAACACCATTGACCATAATTAACCTTGGTCGGATGGTTGAGGATTCTCTTTTACTTAACCGTTTTATTATTTCCCCCACCGGTTCTATTTCTTCTTCCGGTTCCGATTCTTCTTCCGGTTCCGAGTCTTCTTCCGGTTCCGACTCTTCTTCCGGTTCCGACTCTTCTTCCGGTTCCTCTTCGGGAACTTGTGAATCAGTCCACGAATCATTCCAATTTACATTTGACTCTTCATTATTATTAGGAGAGTCAATGGGACTTGTTCTAGAGGTAGACATCTATCACATAATATCAAACACGATAAGAGATTAATATATCACATAATATTCATATGTTAAAAATATATAGTTTCCAACAAAATTTGTTAAGCAATCATTTTTCAAGTAAACACGGCCGAAGTCCAGACTCACTAATGCATCCTAACAAACTCGATAAGACACACTAATGCAAAATTCTGGTTCTCTAAGACCAACGCTCGGATACCAACTGAAATGTCCCGTTCTTATTGATTAAAAACGTTCCATATTAATTGATTTCGTTGCGAGGTTTTGACCTCTATATGAGATGTTTTTCAAAGACTGCATTCATTTTAAAACAAACCATAACCTTTATTTCATCAATAAAGGTTTAAAAAGCTTTACGTAGATTATCAAATAATGATAATCTAAAATATCCTGTTTACACACGACCATTACATAATGGTTTACAATACAAATATGTTACAACAAAATAAGTTTCTTGAATGCAGTTTTTACACAATATCATACAAGCATGGACTCCAAATCTCGTCCTTATTTAAGTATGCGACAGCGGAAGCTCTTAATAATCACCTGAGAATAAACATGCTTAAAACGTCAACAAAAATGTTGGTGAGTTATAGGTTTAACCTATATATATCAAATCATAATAATAGACCACAAGATTTCATATTTCAATACACATCCCATACATAGAGATAAAAATCATTCATATGGTGAACACCTGGTAACCGACATTAACAAGATGCATATATAAGAATATCCCCATCATTCCGGGACACCCTTCGGATATGATATAAATTTCGAAGTACTAAAGCATCCGGTACTTTGGATGGGGCTTGTTGGGCCCGATAGATCTATCTTTAGGATTCGCGTCAATTAGGGTGTCTGTTCCCTAATTCTTAGATTACCAGACTTAATAAAAAGGGGCATATTCGATTTCGATAATTCAACCATAGAATGTAGTTTCACGTACTTGTGTCTATTTTGTAAATCATTTATAAAACCTGCATGTATTCTCATCCCAAAAATATTAGATTTTAAAAGTGGGACTATAACTCACTTTCACAGATTTTTACTTCGTCGGGAAGTAAGACTTGGCCACTGGTTGATTCACGAACCTATAACAATATATACATATATATCAAAGTATGTTTAAAATATATTTACAACACTTTTAATATATTTTGATGTTTTAAGTTTATTAAGTCAGCTGTCCTCGTTAGTAACCTACAACTAGTTGTCCACAGTTAGATGTACAGAAATAAATCGATAAATATTATCTTGAATCAATCCACGACCCAGTGTATACGTATCTCAGTATTGATCACAACTCAAACTATATATATTTTGGAATCAACCTCAACCCTGTATAGCTAACTCCAACATTCACATATAGAGTGTCTATGGTTGTTCCGAAATATACATAGATGTGTCGACATGATAGGTTGAAACATTGTATACGTGTCTATGGTATCTCAAGATTACATAATATACAATACAAGTTGATTAAGTTATGGTTGGAATAGATTTGTTACCAATTTTCACGTAGCTAAAATGAGAAAAATTATTCAATCTTGTTTTACCCATAACTTCTTCATTTTAAATCCGTTTTGAGTGAATCAAATTGCTATGGTTTCATATTGAACTCTATTTTATGAATCTAAACAGAAAAGTATAGGTTTATAGTCGGAAAAATAAGTTACAAGTCGTTTTTGTAAAGGTAGTCATTTCAGTCGAAAGAACGACGTCTAGATGACCATTTTAGAAAACATACTTCCACTTTGAGTCTAACCATAATTTTTGGATATAGTTTCATGTTCATAATAAAAATCATTTTCTCAGAATAACAACTTTTAAATCAAATTTTATCATAGTTTTTAATTAACTAACCCAAAACAGCCCGCGGTGTTACTACGACGGCGTAAATCCGGTTTTACGGTGTTTTTCGTGTTTCCAGGTTTTAAATCATTAAGTTAGCATATCATATAGATATAGAACATGTGTTTAGTTGATTTTAAAAGTCAAGTTAGAAGGATTAACTTTTGTTTGTGAACAAGTTTAGAATTAACTAAACTATGTTCTAGTGATTACAAGTTTAAACCTTCGAATAAGATAGCTTTATATGTATGAATCGAATGATGTTATGAACATAATTACTACCTTAAATTCCTTGGATAAACCTACTGGAAAAGATAAAAATGGATCTAGCTTCAATGGATCCTTGGATGGCTCGAAGTTCTTGAAGCAGAATCATGACACGAAAACAAGTTCAAGTAAGATCATCACTTGAAATAAGATTGTTATAGTTATAGAAATTGAACCAAAGTTTGAATATGATTATTACCTTGTATTAGAATGATAAAGTACTGTAAGAAACAAAGATTTCTTGAGGTTGGATGATCACCTTACAAGATTGGAAGTGAGCTAGCAAACTTGAAAGTATTCTTGATTTTATGAAACTAGAACTTTTGGAATTTATGAAGAACACTTAGAACTTGAAGATAGAACTTGAGAGAGATCAATTAGATGAAGAAAATTGAAGAATGAAAGTGTTTGTAGGTGTTTTTGGTCGTTGGTGTATGGATTAGATATAAAGGATATGTAATTTTGTTTTCATGTAAATAAGTCATGAATGATTACTCATATTTTTGTAATTTTATGAGATATTTCATGCTAGTTGCCAAATGATGGTTCCCACATGTGTTAGGTGACTCACATGGGCTGCTAAGAGCTGATCATTGGAGTGTATATACCAATAGTACATACATCTAAAAGCTGTGTATTGTACGAGTACGAATACGGGTGCATACGAGTAGAATTGTTGATGAAACTGAACGAGGATGTAATTGTAAGCATTTTTGTTAAGTAGAAGTATTTTGATAAGTGTATTGAAGTCTTTCAAAAGTGTATAAATACATATTAAAACACTACATGTATATACATTTTAACTGAGTCGTTAAGTCATCGTTAGTCGTTACATGTAAATGTTGTTTTGAAACCTTTAGGTTAACGATCTTGTTAAATGTTGTTAACCCAATGTTTATAATATCAAAAGAGATTTTAAATTATTATATTATCATGATATTATGATGTACGAATATCTCTTAATATGATATATATACATTAAATGTCGTTACAACGATAATCGTTACATATATGTCTCGTTTCAAAATCATTAAGTTAGTAGTCTTGTTTTTACATATGTAGTTCATTGTTAATATACTTAATGATATGTTTACTTATCATAATATCATGTTAACTATATATATAACCATATATATGTCATCATATAGTTTTTACAAGTTTTAACGTTCGTGAATCACCGGTCAACTTGGGTGGTCAATTGTCTATATGAAACCTATTTCAATTAATCAAGTCTTAACAAATTTTGATTGCTTAACATGTTGGAAACATTTAATAATGTAAATATCAATCTCAATTAATATATATAAACATGGAAAAGTTCGGGTCACTACAAGTTTAATCATAAACCCATTGTTATATAATTTAATATTTTCACCCCTATCACATAATTTATTAAATTAATAAGCGAAAGTGCAATAAATTTACATAAATTATGTTTCAACACCTCGGTGATCTAGACGGACATATGGACAAATTATTGACAACAATTTAGAAGTGTGATCCTGTGGTTTGGGTAATATTATAGTTTATATAATCGTGTAATTATAAAAAGGGAAGACCGTTATAATTTTGGTATTAGCGAAAGTTAAAACCGGATTAAATCTCAATTTGAATAGTCGGGGTATAATTTAATTCACTAAAACAATATCTAACGAAAGTTAGATTTAATTTTAGTTAGTTAAATCTTTATAAATCGAAAGATAAAATATAAGGATATATATTAAAACATCGTAATCGGACTTAAAAACAATCCATAATCCAGAGGGGACATATTTTAGTAGCCACTACTTTACTTTATTTTAAATCTCATCAATTTCACTTTTTACTACGCAGATAAATTTTATTTACTTTTACCGTATTACTTTTTACCATATTGTAAACTTTAATTACTTTTTACTATTTTACTATATTGCCATGAAAAATCTTATTTCTCTTCTTTTTACAAATTAATATAAATTGTAGTTTTATTTAGTTTCGTTAATTTAGTTATTTCGTTTTAGTTAAATTTAAATTGCGTTTAGTTATAATTAAAGCCTAATCCAAAAACCCCCCATTTTAATAGTTTAACTTTTAACAATTAAAACACCTGAAAACTCCATTTCCCTGTGGTATGAACCGGATTTACCAAATAAAATATTACTATACGGATAGGACAAAGTTGCCTATATGTGTGAAATCAATCCGAAATCATAAAAAAGCCATTTAATCACAACCAATTCGTGTAATAAATTAAATCTAAATCCGTTCAAAATAAAAGGACACGATCACGCACATCAACTTTTTGGCGCCGCTGCCGAGGAAAAGTTGGCAGTTAAATAAATAGATATTTTTTCTGATTCGTAGTAGTAGTTGGATTTGTACGTGGACTGGGTTATTGGAGCCAAACAGTACCTAATTATATTGGGACCAAACGAATCCTGCCCCTCTGCTGCATCTTTTGGCTATTCAAAACGTGGGCAAAATCAGAAGGAAAATCTGTTTGTTTAAAGGTTTTTATCATTGTTTTTATGTTATTCGATCCTTTCGTGAAAATTCATTTTCAAGAAAGTTCAATGTTTATACACTTAGTGAATAAATCCTTTAAGACTACATACAATTTAGTAATTGTATGACCCGTTCAGGAAATCCTAAACTCGTTGCACTTAATCCAGAACCTGAAAAAGGCTTGATCAAAAGATTAAAACAGGAAAAACAAAAAAATTTAGGTAGTACTAGTAAACCGAAAACACCGAAAAATATCAAAAAACAGGTAGGAAACATTACTGGTCAACCAGAAATCAAAACTGAACCTGAAACCATCGTCATTAAAGAAGAAATGGCTGAAGTAATACCTGATCCAAATGATCTACCAATGTGGAATACCAGACAAACTGTTCCCCTCTCGCTCTTGCACCTATAAGAAGACCTGAAATTGAGGCTGAAAACTGAGAAGTCAAGGGGCAATTTATGCACATGGTTCGTGAGAACCAATTCGACGGAAGACTTAATAATAATCCGATAGAACATCTAGAAGCTTTTGAAGATTTATGTGAACTGTATAAAAACAAAGATGTTTCTTCAGATGCATTTAAGTTAAGAACTTTTCCATACTCGTTAATCGGAGACGCAAAAGCATGGTTGAAAGCATCAAAACCTGATTCTATCACAACTTTTAACGAATTAAGAGATAAATTCATTACCCGATTTTTCCCACCGGCAAAAGCCGAAAGACTTAGAACTGAAATCACCACTTTTAAACAAAAGGCGGATGAAACTCTTTATGATGCATGGGAAAGATTAAAAAGAATGTTACGAAATTGTCCGCAACACGATTTGCAAAAAGGGCAAATAGTACAAACTTTTTATCGTGGTATTGATGAACATACTCGTGGTATATTAGATTCCTCCGCTGGAGGAGTATTTATGTACAAATCACCAAATCAAGCGTATGACATGTTAGAAGACATGTCAGTTCATACTTTTGAATGGACACCGTCTAGAGATCAACAACCTAGAAGGACGGTTGCAAGCCTTGAAGAAAATGAAGACAACAACACAACCATAGCTTCACTGTCGAATCAATTCAAAAAGTTTGGAAGAGAAATAGAGAAACTAAATTCAACAGTTTTAGCATTGCAAGTAGGCTGTGAAATCTGTGGACAGCTACATTTCACGAAAGATTGTGATATCAATGATCGGCCAATGAACTCAGTAACACAAGTTAATTTTATGGCCAATCAAAGACAAGGCAATTTTCAAGGAGGGAATTCTAATTATCAACCTGCAAACCCAGGATATCAAAACCCGAAGAATTTTACTTTTCAAAGAAATGGACTACCTGGCTTTTTCAATAGAAACCAACCTCCATTTCCACCTCAACAAAATTTCCAACAACAACCGTTACCTCAATTACCATATCAACAACAAAATCATAACACGCAACCAGTAGAGAAGAAATCTAACTTTGAAGAAGTTATGATGAATTTTGTCAAAAGTCAATCAGAAACGAATGAGCAAGTGAAGAGACAATTACATCAAGTCCAAACAGGAAATGAGCAAGTGCAAAGGAATCATCAAGCGTCAATTCAAAACCTTGAAAGAGATATGGGAAGAATATCCCAATTGCTTGCTGAAAGGCAATCAGGAACTTTACCATCCAACACGCAACCAAACCCTAAGGGTAAGGAAACTCAAAATCCAAGTAATTTTTCACAAGTTAATTCCATAACTACGAAAAGTGGGTTAACCATTAACCCCGATATTCCAAACCCTCGTTCTCCTATTCCTGTTTCAAAAGACAAAGAACCTGTGGTGGAAGAAAATATGATGCCAACCACAAACGCACCAAAGACTCAAAATCAACCACCATTGAAGGTATACAAACCTCCAATTCCATATCCGCAACGTTTGAAGCAAGATAAATTACAAGCACAATACAACAAGTTTGCTGAAATGATTAAGCAAATTTGTATAAATGTACCGCTTGTAGATGTTCTTGCGGGTATGCTGAATTATGGAAGGTTTATCAAAGATCTTATAGCAGACAAAGGAAAATATGCAGAAGTGTCAACCACATTCCTTAATGAGGAATGCTCGGCAATTTTACAAAAGCAAAATTTGCCACCAAAACTTAGAGATCCTGGAAGTTTCATCATTCCTTGTCTGATGGGAGATTCAGTAATGTACGATGCATTAGCTGATTTAGGAGCAAGCATTAATCTTATGCCTCACTCTTTGTACTTAAAATTGAACTTAGGTGATCTAAAACCAACTAAGATGTGTATACGATTAGCTGATAGAACTTACAACTATCCTATTGGCATTGCTGAAAACCTACTGGTTAAAGTAAATCACTTAATCTTTCCTGCTGATTTCGTTGTTCTTGAAATGAAAGAAGATAGTAAGGTTCCACTAATTCTAGGGCGTCCCTTTCTAAATACTGCAGATGCAATTGTGCGTATAAAAGAGAAAAATTTTAGCTTAGGTGTGGGGGAGGATAGAATTATATTGAACATAGATAAGGCTATGAAACACCCTATGTCTCCTGATGACGAATGTTTCCAAATAGACATTGTTGATTGTTGTATTGAGGAAGAACTACAAGAACTATTAAATATCGACACCTCAGATTTCACCCCGATGGGTGAAGGTGAAAATTTTGATGTCGATATAGAGTTAGACAAGCTGTTGAAGGTATTCACTGATGAAAAATACGTAGAAGAAGAAATTCCTAGGGAAGATGAACCTTTTGAAGAAATTACCAATGGTAATAGGTTCCGGATAAAATCTTCCTTGGAAGAACCACCCACCTAGGAGCTTAAAGAACTCCCGGAACATTTGGAGTATGCTTATCTCCAAGGAACATCACAATTACCCGTCATAATTTCATCAAAACTTTCCAATGATGAAAAGGGTAGATTAATGTCTGTTTTAAAAACCCACAAAAAGGTAATTGCTTGGAAAACAACTTATATTCCTGGGGTTAACCCTGCTTATTGTACTCACAAAATCCTAATGGAAGAAGATTTTAAACCCGTGGTACAAAGGCAATGGAGGTTAAACCCTAACATGAAAGAAGTTGTTAAAAAAGAGGTCATCAAATTACTTAATGCCGGGTTAATTTACCCTATATCCGATAGCCCGTGGGTTAGTCCTGTGCAAGTAGTACCCAAGAAAAGGGGTACGACTGTTATTCTAAATGATAAAGATGAACTCGTTCCTACAAGAACAGTGACTGGGTGGAGAGTCTGTATAGACTATCGTCGTCTAAACGACGCTACAAGGAAAGATCATTTCCCGCTACCATTTATCGACCAAATGCTAGAACGTTTGGTGGGAAAAGATTATTACTATTTCCTTGATGGATTCTCCGGTTATTTTCAAATTCCAATTGATCCAAAAGACCAAGACAAGACCACATTTACTTGTCCATTTGGTACTTTTGCCTACCGACGAATGCCATTCGGATTATGCAACGCACCAGGCACCTTCCAAAGGTGTATGATGGCAATTTTTCATGACATGATTGAAGAAAGTATAGAAGTCTTTATGGACGATTTCTATGTTTTTGGAGACTCCTTCAACTCATGTCTCTCAAACCTTGAACGAATGCTAATTCATTGTGAAGAATCAAATCTTGTTTTAAACTGGGAGAAATGCCACTTCATGGTGAAGGAAGGCATTGTTTTAGGACACAAGATTTCTCGAGCTGGAATGGAAGTAGACAAAGCTAAGATCGACGTTATTTCAAAACTTCCTCCTCCAACTAATGTCAAGGGAATTCGTAGTTTCCTTGGTCATGCGGGATTCTATCGGCGATTCATAAAGGACTTTTCCAAAATCGCTCGACCCATGACTAAACTTCTTGAGAAAGACATTACATTCGATTTCAACGACGAATGTCTAAATGCTTTCTCCATTCTGAAAGAGAAACTTACGAATGCACCTATTATGGTATCACCCGACTGGTCCAAACCTTTCGAGCTAATGTGTGATGCTAGTGATTTCGCGCTGGGAACTGTTATAGGTCAACGTCAAGATAACAAATTTCAACCAATCTACTATGCAAGTAAAACACTTACAAGAGCTCAGTTGAATTACACAACTACTGAGAAGGAGCTTCTTGCAGTAGTTTTTGCTTTCGATAAGTTTAGATCTTACCGAGTGTTATCTAAAACAATTGTTTATACCAATCATTCAGCCCTAAAGTACTTATTCAAAAAGTAAGATGCTAAACCTAGACTCATTCATTGGATTCTTCTCCTACAAGAATTCAACATTGAAATCAAAGATAAAAAGGGTGCTGAAAATCTCGCTGCGGATCACTTGTCCCGTCTTGAAAATCCTAACTTAGAAACACTCGACGAATCTGTTATTCACGATACTTTTTCGGACGAGTTCCTAATGAAAATTGAAACGGAAGAAGAAATTCCATGGTTTGCGGACTTTGCCAACTATCTAGCCGCAGGAATTCTTGTTAAAAATCAAACTTACCAGCAAAAGAAGAAATTTTTCGCTGATCTGAAGTTTTACTTCTGGGAAAGCCCTAATCTCTTTCGTATAGGAGAAGATCAAGTTATTCGTCGATATGTATATGGCAAAGAAGCTAAACAAATTCTAGAGCACTGTCATGAAGGACCGGCTAGTGGACATTTCGAACCAAGCTATACAGCTAAGAAGGTCTTTGACTCAGGTTTTTACTGGCCTACAATTTTCAAAGATGCATACAATATGGTAAAAACCTGTGACGCTTGTCAAAGATCTGGAAATATCTTCAAGAGAGACGAAATGCCACAACAAAGCATACTAGTATGCGAAGTATTTGACATTTGGGGTATTGACTTCATGGGTCCATTCCCCGCTTCTAACAAATGCAAATACATTCTCGTAGCAGTCGATTATGTTTCTAAATGGGCTGAAGCAAAAGCCGTACCCACTAACGATGCTCGAGTTGTTGTCAGCTTTCTTAAAAACCTTTTCTCGCATTTCGGGATTCCAAAAGCATTAATCAGTGATCGTGGAACTCATTTTACAAATTAATTACTCGAGAAAGTGCTGAAAAAGTACGGAGTTAATCATCGTTTCTCAACTTCTTACCACCCTCAAACGAGTGGCCAAGTTGAAAACACAAATCGAGGTGTTAAACGAATTTTAGAAAGAACGGTTAAGAATAATCCAAAAATCTGGCATCGAAAGCTAGATGATGCGCTGTGGGCATTTAGAACCGCATTCAAAACGCCCATTGGTACCACTCCTTTCCGATTAATATATGGTAAGGCATGTCATCTACCTGTCGAGGTTGAACACAAGGCGTATTGGGCACTAAAAGAATGTAATACAGACCTTGTGGAAGCCGAAGAAAATCGATTCTTACAATTGCATGAATTAGATGAGCTAAGACTTCAAGCATATGAAAACTCGAGATCTTACAAAGAGAAAACTAAGAAATGGCACGATGCTCACTTAAAAGAGAAGAAAGCATTTGAACCGGGAGACAAAGTTCTAGTTTTTCAATCACGTTTTAAGTTTTCACCTGGGAAACTTAAGTCCCGATGGACGGGACCGTATGAAGTAAAAAATGCATTTCCATCTGGATACGTAAAGTTATATGGCAAGAATGGTGGTACTTTTAATGTGAATGGTCATAGACTTAAATTCTATTATGAAGGGTTCAACAACACTGAAAGAGATGACATCACATTCTACCCTAAGGACAAATGAATACAAGGTAATTTTAGCTAAACACTCGCCTTCTTAAAACGTTTCAAAATATTTCGAGAGTGGAGCCCGATTGGTCTTTCCCTAGCAGACACTAAAGAACTAGTATTCTCCCTCCATTCTGAATTTTTTTTAAGTTTTGTATGAAATTAATATGCTTTTTAAATTTAAGTTTTGTGTGAATTTAAAAATAAAATTTACTTTATTTCTTTAAGTTTAAAAAAATGATTTCTAAAATTCGTCGTGAGTTAAACACTAGGTCGTAGAACCGAAATTGCTTTACCCAAGGACGGGGCGAAAAATTTTGTTATCATTATTTTAATATTATTGATCTAAAGTATGCCAAAAATATTATATGAATGTGGGGTAATATACCAAACTTCAAAAATATGTATATATGTTTGTAGTTTATATAAGGGTAAAAGATGCATTTTCAAAGACTGGTATTAAGTTACAGCTTTTTAATTAAAGAGGTTTTAACTCCCTTTCTATACTAATTGCCCTCCTGAATTTTATCTTTTCTGATTTCATTGCAATTGAGGGCATTGCACGATCTCAAGTGTGGAGAGAGATTATAAATTCTTTCGGGTTTATACACTTGACTTATTTTCTAAATTTTGTGAAAATTTTAAAATTTTTAACTAAATGAATTCAAATCTTGTTTAATATGTTTATGAACGATAAAATTAGGTGTTAATACCGAAATTATTGTTACCTCAAGGAGAACATAAACTGAGAAACTACCAAATTCATGAATTTATTTGATTAAATCAGAAATAAAAAGATTCAAGAAAAAAGCTAAGTGTGGGGAGAATCACATGTTTGTGTGAAGTTTATTGCAGGTACTTTTGCTTTGGGTTGTATAAATTTGTTTTACCCATTAAATTTGAAAAATTAAAGAAAAGATGGATCTACACGATGAATCAATTCCATCATTAAAATGAAGTAAATTCTTCAGAAAAAGAAACGCGCTTCTTGATTTAGGTCAGGAAGTTGTCATCCAGACCAGTTGTAGAGTCTACGAAAAACCTTGAAAAGTTTTCTCGAAAATCAGCTGGAAATCCATGGACCTCGGCATCAAACAGGGTCGCCAAGTGGTCAGACTTATCCTATCCATGAGTGGATCTGTCTCGTAAAATGGGGAGGGCGCTGTGCAAATTAGCTTGATAAGACTATTGAATCAGACCCCCAGAAAGGATAATCTCCTTAAAGATTAAAAATCAGCTTTTAAGCCTGATATTACTCAATCCTTGAGATTGACATTAAAGATTGAGAATTACAAACTCATGGAATTCAATGATATCTAAACTCGAGCTTGAACGAGAAAATATTTTGATCAAATTAAAACCGATTTTTTTTCTGAAAACCTATTTTCAACGCGTTCATTACCATTGAACGTAAAATCCTAAGAATTCATCAGAATTCATTAGGTCACCTGAACTAAATCGGGTGTCAACCGTAAGAATGGTGGTTGCATAGCATGGTCAAAGACAGGACCTTGTGCCAGACCGAAAAATTAGAGGGTGATCTTTGCTATTTCTCCTACAAAGGATAGTAATTGCATCCGACACGTTTTTGGACCATAATCAAATGCATGTCATTAGACATTGCCTTAATAGTTGCTTGTTCAACGCTTTCCTTTACAACCGGACGGTAGTTTACCAAAAGGTAATATACGGAGCAAGTATACTGGACGTGTGCTTTCCTAATACAATGTTAGCAAGTGGGTGACACAAAACCGCAAGTTTTGAGCTAAAATTTAAAAATCTGAAACCCACAAAACCCACAAAAACATTTTGCAACACCAATAAAGGGTTAAATCGGAAAACTTGTCTAGGGTAAAATCTAGCTTGAATTTTTAAAAGATCAAAAGTTTTCATAAAGATCCAATTTCCTTAAGGATCTAAATTTTCATAGTCATGTGGGACTGTAAACCACATCGTTACTATCATTGTTTATACCGCCGTATCAAAATCACTGATGTATAAAGTGTGAGAATAAAGAAGTGATTTGAGTGAAGTTTATTTCAAGTTTGGTATTGCTTGAGGACAAGCAACGTTCAAGTGTGGGGATATTTGATATTGCTTAAAATGATCATATATTTAGACGCAATATTGTTCCAATATGTAATGTTTTTAATTGTAATTTCCTTATTTTTAGTTGTAATCGTTTAAATAAATAAGTGCGAAGATGAAAGACGCAAATCGCTCGAAAATGAAGATTTAAAGACGAAAACGAAGATTTGAAAGACCAAAACGTCCAAAATGCTCAAAAGTACAAGTTACACTCCAAGTGGTTTAATTTATCGATGAATAACGGCTAAAAATTGACAAAAGTACAAGTCGCGGAACGCAAAGTACACGATATTAAATTATACGAAAATGCGTTCGAGAAACCGAGACCGAGACATAAACCGGGCGTAAACGTACGAGACAACGGAGCCAAAATTACGAGTCAACTATGCACAAGAATATAATATAATATATATATAATTATATAAATTATATAAATTATATATATATATATATATATATATATATATATATATATATATATATATATATATATATATATATATTATATTTATTTTAATCTATGTCGATAAGCTAGTGTCCAAGGTAATATGAGCTGGAAACCAAGCCCATGCAAGTGCATGACAAATACACTAAAACCTCATGCACTTGCATGGGGATCAAAAATCCAAAAAATGCCTATAAAAGGCTGTGTTCTGATCGAGTTAGAAAACCAACATAATATTTCATTTTCCATTTTCATTCTCTGTCTCTTAAATATATTTATATTTATAATTATTATTTTAGTTTAAGATAAGTTTAGTTTGGGTATTGTAACGTTTAATTTACGGGTTTTTAAGTCAGAGTTCTGTCCGTGTACCGCTACGCTAATAATATCACTTTTTACCGTTCCAA